>NC_060121.1:738574257-738894090 GCF_021461395.2 Schistocerca americana | reverse complement strand
TCACCTGCAGTGTGGCGCTAATTGATGACTAACCTGTATTGTGCTTTCATATAACACAAATTTCGATGGTTTACACCTGTTCTGTGGCCTCAGTTCGAGGGTACAATGTGTTTGTTTGATGAATACGAGCCTCGTTTACTGCCCTCTCTGTTACAGTGATGCATTTTGACACTGATGTGCAGTCTGAGATGATGTTATATTCTGTGTTTTGAACGGAGCTCTGGGGTGGATGCCAAAGTACTGGATGTAAAGGCGCGGCGCTAGGGATCCAAACGGACTGATAAATAAGGGGACGAACCGCTTCGTATAGCCTTTGATATTTGACAATATGTATCAGGGTATTAGTCGTGGCCTCTCTGTTAAATGTTCCCAATTTGGCACTGTCTGAACAACTGTTAGCTTAATTAATTGGGTTGATTGCTTTACAAGTGGTTCTGCTCTGATTGAAAGTAATAATTCCCACATTTGCTTCTAAGAAAAGCGTGAAAGTTTTCTAGGTGTCATATGTCGTCTGCTTTTTTCTTTTATAAAAAGAATTAAGTGATTGCACAGAAAGAGAAATAATGCTTACAGTTACGTTACTTTTTATTCTTTTAATCTGGTAAAATTTCCAACTGACCAATATTAAGTCTTAACTAAATCGCATTTAAAATTTTTGAAGATTAAATAACTTAAAGGTAAAACTTTGGTGTGAGGTAGCTTGTCTTCATTTTTAACTAGCTTCTCATCCTTTTTTCCACTTAATTTGAATTATCGTTCTTGTATTACTTTTTAAGGTATTTCCAAGTTTGGTACCCATTTTTTACCTCAGTCTAATCCATGAGATAAGAGGCACATGTTATTGAAATTTAAATTAGTTTTTCTGTTGTTCTGATCTGGGGTCACTGTTTTTTGTAAAATGTTTGTTTTCCAATGGTTTGCTATCTGTATGACACTCCTTCGAAACGAGTTGTTATAAGGAATGGTGTATATGAAAAGTGAAATGTATAGATGTCACTGAACTTGATCAGTCGCTCCACCTTTCTCGTCTGTCCTATGGACCCAAACCGTGCTCCGATATTCCTCAAGTCATACGCTGCATGGACAACCGTTAGAATTCTGTTGTTACTGCACGACGTTCACTCTGTTTCTCTAAGATATTTCGTGCTGAAAAGCATACTACACTATTTAGTAATTCGCGATATTAAATAATTTTGAGATTTCTAATGCGAGTGCAAAAACCTGTGATGTATGGTCCGTGTCAGGCGACCGGCTGTCAGAGACCGGTACCCACTGCATTGAGGGCAAATTATCTAACAGAGATTGTTCTGATCTTGACACCCTGTCACTAGCTCTTTTCTCAACTTTTTGTTTCAACTAACAGGTTAGAATAAAGCAAATAACGTCTGAGATTGCATTAGACTGGTACTTTTGGAAAAAAGACATAATGAGATTTAAGAGATAATAGGAGTGAGATCGGCTTTGCATTTGTTTTGCTCAACATTTACCATGAAATCCCAAGCAGTTACAACACCAGAACGTCTCAAGTTGAAGGAAACACCTGCTGTTGAAACTTCCACGCTATACGGCGTTGCTAGTTCATGCAGATGGCTGTTAAGTGATTTTATTTCAATGCTTACAAAATCAAATGACTAGTATACCTTGTGTAGTCGAAGCAGCTGATGAATGATGATGCGACGACACAAACAAATGAATGTATTGAACACGTTGTAACCCACTTCGAGGGAGGCAGAATTCTCATCCAGTGTGGCACATGATCCGGTACGACCAAGTCACGGTGAAGTCAAACGTAGAGCTCGATGACCTGATAGACTGGCCCGCTATCTAGGAATGTGCGAGGTTAAAGTCTGATTCCTATTTAAAGCTGAAATTTTTTACAGGAATGAACAGACTCTCTTCACCTCTGGAGACACCGAGTAACGGTCGGGTAACAGCGTGGTTCCAACCCCACATTGACCACTATGTCCCTCCACTTCGGAACAGAGCCCATGATAGAGATGGAAGTCGTAGTAAGAAGAAATTCTGTCAGCAACAAGCTTTCTTACACTAGAAACTTTATTCCATTTAATGAACAAGTCATCACTTAAGGTGACAGGGTACTTTTCTTGTGTTATTTGAATTTCAAATATGAAAATGTTGGTGTTGCAATGGGATTCAATGACACACGTCTTTCGAGGGATTTGAACCTTTTGGGATTGGGTCGATAGAGTTCCACCATTTTGTTGTTTCCCCAAGACGAAAAACTCCTCAAATTCTTTGCGTATGTCTGTGTTTGAATTCTAGTCTGCCACAAAAAGTTTCTGTCGTAACCTATGACTTCAGTTTCTCCGTCGTCGTTCTTTTGGTGCGTGGAGGTGGGGGGGGGGGGGGGGTTGAGGAGGAGTGGAGTGGTGATGTTGAGAGGGGAGGGTGATGCAGCCAAGGGACTGCGGCTTCACTGCAACAGAACCACGGCTGGTGGGTTGCCGTACTGGCAGGCGCCTCAGCGACCGATAAATAAAACTATGTCTATCGATCAGTTTGCCGAAGGTTCTGCGTGGACCCTAAGCGCCAACAACGCCACCGGCGGCGCTACAGTCACCGGGCTATTTGTCCACACAAGTCAAGGTCCGCATGGGAACAGAACGAGTAACCTCCTGCACAGTGTGTATTTAAGAGGCCACCTGGCACCAAGTGTGCCTGTTCCAGGTGAGGAGTCAGTCCCGGACATATCCTAGTCCAGCAAGTCAGCGAGCAGTCAAGCCGTAGCCAGTTTGAAACTATTGCTCTCACAATCGACCACTGCCTCGTTGTATATAGCCTCCACGTGAACAGTTAACCTTCCGTTAGACTCAGCCTCAAAGTGACTAATTAACTTACATTAACTGGACTGGATAGACACATGGGCTTTACTTCCACATCTGGACTCAGTGTCAAAATGATTAAATGGAAAGGAGTCAAGTGGAAAAAAGTAAGTAAACTGGTTATAATTTCAAAAGTAACTGGCGTAGCTGTTAATATATTTCTCCCACTGCGAGACAAGATGCAAAAATGTTTGCGTTTGCCTACGGAACCATCATTGTATCCAAGTGCGCACCTCTTCGTTCTAAGCAAATCGACAGCTACGAATGTCTTTCTTCAGGACTCCAGAAATATTGAAATCGCATGGGGAGACACCGCAACTATATGGAGGACGTTTAAGGGCTTCCAAGCGAAACCTCTACAGTGTAGTCCAAATCACTTTGGCAACACTGACCGTCTTGTCTCACTGTAGGATGTATGTATTAACAGTTATGGCGATTTCCTTTGAAATAATAGGCAGTTTATATACTTTATTTCCATCTGTGTCGTTTCTATTTCACTCACCCTTAGAGAATCTTATTTGACATGACCATTTGATTGTATTGGTTTGCCTTTGCTCCACACCTTGATTATTGAATTGTTTATAAATGTATTCACTGAAAGCTATCACTATACGCAGTGAGAACTAAATAAATATTTTGCTTCTCCATGGTCACCACGGAATAACTGTCACTTTCGCGTGCTATACCACATTCGATGAATGCTGTCACCACAACACATGGCGATGAGGTTTTTTGAACTTAAGTGATACCGTACAGTCCAAATCTGGCTACTCTGTACAGTGCACTTCTCAACTTTTCGTGATAAGTAATGTTCTCTTCACTCATATGCAGTTGCTGTAATAGGGCACTCTCTCATTTTAGTCTCCCAGCACAAAATCTCGACGTGTCAACTCAGTTACTGCTTTGGTTACAGGAGCTGCGACGGAAACAGGAGCTTCTTTTGAAGAAAACTGTTCCACTGGGAGGCTGCCCCAACTCAGATGAGGAGGACGCCGCTTCTGCAGATTTTTGTTTTCTATGTCAAGTTGCAGCTGTGGGGCGACTACATTAGACAGGTGGAATAGCACTGCGTGGTCTACAACATTACAGATGACACTCGCGGAAAAAGCTTTTGTAAAATGAAACTCTCACGGTCGGAAACGTCACAATTAACAAAACGTTCCGGGCTATGATGCCGTGGTCGAATGGATTTCAAATTAAAACCGAACCTTTCGTCCACATCTGGGGAAGACAATTTCAAGGAGAACTGTAGCCTCTCTGAGTTTCCACGCTACTGCGTGCCAGCGTGTGAATCTGACACTCAAAGAAGCTATTATCCACTTTCAAAATGTGCTCCACAGATGGGAAAGGAACATTGTGTTTAAACGTGAAATCCATTCGACCACGGCATAATAGCCCGCAACATTTTATTAATTGTGAAAAAGTTTTTACTTGCATACTCTGCTGTTGTGTTTTTAAAACTTCAACTGCGTAACTCCATTGCAAAACCTATTGAATTAACGCATGCCCAGTTAGTAGGCCATATAACAGCCTACTTAATTCATACAAAGTTCTCAGTCGTACTAAGAATAGTAAACAATCCACGATGTCATCCGAAGCGTTGAAGAACTTTCTGCCATTTTGTAAGCAACCCCTTAGCCCGAAGTTCTTATACCGCACTAAGACCAACGTCCGCCATCAGGGTGCCACAAGACAACAGCTTCCCGATATCACACACTCTTGCCTTCATTGCCTAGAATATTTCGTTTCCATGAGTCAACAATTCAGGAAACTAGCCCCTTAGTGGAGGGGTTCTCAGGTAGTTGTGAAGATTAACAAACCACTTGGTAAGAGTGCAACCACAGCTGTGATGTTACGCTTCAAATGATGCAATACATGTGTCAATCTGAGTCCTGATTAAGAAATCAATTTGACGCAGCTTTTTTCGGTTTTCTTCATTTTAAATTGGAATTGTGACGATTCTTTTTCGCTACTGATTATCAACTAACTTGCAATATCACACACTGTAGTAAACAGTTTCGTGCCACTTCGGACGGAGGAGACAGCACTACCTAATAGTGCGAAAACGGACGTTACAGCCTGTCTTTTTTCTTACATTTCCGTTATGTAAGTTATATTCTCCTCAATTAGGCAGACTAAAATTATATAGAACAACTTTAATAATTGTTACGTATTCAATTCTCTATAACCTTAGAGAAATTTTTGTACATTATATTATTTTAAAAAGCATTAACAACTCTATACCAATAAGATAGTAATAATAAGAAGTCTTTGCTGTTAGATTTCGAAGCATCCGACCCACCTTACATTTCAAGGAGGTGGGTTACTCTGCACTGTTAATGAAATTAATTAATTAATTAATGTAGGTACCTTGGAGTCTCCATGGTCGGAAGAAGGGGCTAACCGTTAATCACATCTCATGGACTTATGACGCAAGGTTTTCGAATACGGAAGTGACATCCACAACAGTACCGTCACTCCACTCTACAGGAGAAGTCATGACAGTATCTTCGGCTGATGTAGCTGAATCAGTAGCGTTTATTGGCTCTACCATTCCGGATGCAGACCACTCGTTGTATACTGGTTACCCAATGTAAACCATTAGATCCCTTGAACAACACAGCTTCACAGTGTTGGACACTTATCAGGACAACTGTGAATCACTGGCAACGAATTTGATGCAGACTGGGGCAACAGGTACGTTAACAGAAGGGAATGGTAGTACAGAATCAAGTCCTGAAAGCTCACTGAGCTATGTAGTTACCAGAGGCTATAATTAAAAACAATGCAGATGCGGTTAAGAATTCTTCGACAGTCTTACTGCCATGTCTTTAAACAGGACCGAGTAGCTACTCTCGCTACCTCAGTAGACGTCACCGAAATGACCACGGCAGTCGTGCAATGAAGGAAGCAACGCACTTGGTAAACGTTCAGTCCCAGCGGGAGGATAGTATAATGGGCAATTAGATGGACAGGTTAGTGGATCATACTTTCATGCCTCTAGTTTCTCAAGCTCCAGACGTCATTATTGTAAAAAGCACAGCACTGCTAATCATGGACGACTGCTCGCTCTTCAGAAGACTCTTGAGTTATTACCGGAAGCGTGTGACTACGCTGTTGCGCTTGCATTGTCTTGGGTACAGCCTACGGTGCGTGCTGCAAATGGAGTACAATCAACTGAAGCGTCTCTGTACGAATCTCACGTACAAGGCGAGTTCCATGTCTATTTGAAAAAGTTACTGTCCCTTGACAACCAAGACTTATCTGGCTCTTGCTGTATTGATCTACGGTTTCACAGACTTTTCCACTGTAAGCCTTTCATAGTGAAGTCCCCATCACTGTCATTTTCCAGGCGAATTCAGTATTTGTTTCGAGAGTTCTCGATTGGCGATCATATCACTGGCTAGGCTTGCCACAGCTGCGACCGATGACCAGTGACAGTAATGATAACATAGCAGTCTTTCGCCTCTTTTCTCCTACTATCTGTTGTGTCTGCCAGAATTCCGGCTCTTCAGTGAGGGCGCCATTGTACCCTGCACAACTTCTGGACCTTGTCCACAATTCCACAACTCTCATCAACGGTGAAACTGCTGATATCAGGGACTCTGAAACGAGAGCTACACCGCACTTTTCAACTGTCACCTTTGCCACGACGGATATTTGCTTTTGGAAGTGCAACATTTCCAAGGAGAAGAATCTGGATGCCACAAAGCCTTCCGACGTTCTATGTCGTGCGACGCAGCTATACGGTCGATTCCTCACGGTCCTGTGCCTCTAATCACCCCACTAGACGCAAGGGACCCATCGCCGATTAGGTATTTCCGTAACTCCAAGTACAAGGACGAAGTGTTGTCTCCGTTGTTCACTCTGATGAGCTACGATGGATGGAGGCACTACTTGATCAGTTCTTCAATCGCTCCCCTTGAAAATTCAAATGGAATCTAAGGTGGGAACTAAGATGGTCGGTTCTACCCAGCATGAGTCAAGCCCCTACGACAAAAAATCTGAAACTTGTGTTTTTTTCAGATTCTCTCTGATCAGGTCTCCACCTGGGCCTGCCACAGGTCTCCTCAGCTGTATCTGGGACTCCCGCAGTACCCACATCCAACCTCTTCTCCACATCAGGACCACCATGTTAAGGCCCATTCAGATAGACATCAACAAAGCTCCCTTGGGGCGCTTCATCCCACTGAGAGGTGCCGCTATCTTTCCCTTAGGGAAAGATACTGTACTCTAGGTCGCTGTCCTATTACATGACTTCGTATTATGTCTCCGTCACCTCTCCTCTTGCGAGAAACCAATGCTTCAGCTTCACTGCAACACAGTCAGGGTTGACACCTTATCAGTGTTTGTTAAACGCTGGTAAATGAAAGCATGTGTACCGGCTGGCTTGCGAACCTTTGACGCCGTCAACGCCACCAGCATCTCTATAGTCACCAGACTATTTGTCTACACCAGTCAGGTGC
Source organism: Schistocerca americana (assembly GCF_021461395.2). Taxonomy (NCBI): domain Eukaryota; kingdom Metazoa; phylum Arthropoda; class Insecta; order Orthoptera; family Acrididae; genus Schistocerca; species Schistocerca americana. The sequence continues at coordinate 738,886,781 of NC_060121.1, read as the reverse complement.
CTGCATTGGAGTAACCCTCTACACAGCGAGTATTTAAGAGGCCTCATGGCACCTCGTAAGCCAGTTCTAGATGAGGAGCCAGTGGTGGATACAGTCTAAACTAGCGAGTCAGCGAAAGCCAAGTCATCACCTGCATGAAGCTGTCACTATCGAACACTGACTCACTGGACTTGACCTAATTTGTACTCTGCCGCCAAGTGAACAACTAACCTACCGTTAGACTAAACCTCCAAGTGATTAATTATCTCACATTAATTGGACTTGTTGGTTCTTGAACTTAAATTCCACTTTTGGACTTAAGCGTTATAACGCTCATAAGGTTTCCATTCAAAGTCGTCATTTGCTTCTGTAAGATGGACTTTGCATCCAAACATGACTGCTGAACTTCTTTATAACTTCATTCACTGAGAGCTAAAACTATATACACTGAGAACTATAACTGTATGCTGCACCGGGAGCTAAGTAAATGTGATTGTTTGTTTGTAACCACCAGGGAATAACTGTCATCTGCACGTGCCATACCACATTCGGTGTCTGACACCATATTTTCATCCTCCATATACACTAAACAGCCAAAGAAACTGGCGCACCTGCCTAATATCGTAAAGGGCTCCCGCGATCAACAATACGTGGTATGGACTCAACTAATGTCTGAAGTAGTGCTCGAGGGAATTGTCACCATGAATCCTGCAGGTCTGTCCATAAATCAGTAAGAGTACGAGGGGGGTGAAGATCTCTTCTGAAGAGCACGTTGCAAGGCAACAGAGATAGGCTCAATAATGTTTGTGTCTGTGGAGTCTGGTGGCCAGCGGAAGTGTTTGAACCCAGAAGAGTGTTCTTGGATCCACTCTGTAGCTATTTCGGACGTGTACGGTGTCGAATTGTCCTGCTGGAACTGCCTAAGTCCGTCGGAATGCGCTATGGACATGAATGGACGCAGTTATCAGACAGGATGCTTACGTACGTGTCACCTGTTAGAGTCGTATCTAGAGGTATCAGGCGTCCCATATCAGTCTAACTCCACACACCACACACCATTACAGAGTCTCCACCAGCTTGAACAGTTCCCTGCTGCATTCAGGGTCCAAGGATTCATGAGGTTGTCTCTTCTGCAGTCGGACGAGTCAGCCGACAGCGGCTCCGCCTCGCCAGTATTGTTGCGCCCGCCTGTGCGGCACGCTTGATCTCACTCACCTGTGTAACGGCGTTTCCAGATCGTCCGTTTCACTGAATTCTTTCGGAAAAACTCACTCCCGAGTAATCTCAAGGAGTCCATTAACACTATCACAGTGGATAACTCAACACTGTCCATCATCACACGCATGTACTAGCCTGAAACTTATAACAGCGTCTAAGCACATCGGCTGTGACTAGTAAACAAATATTCATGCTATCTTACAGCTAGTTACAAACTCATATTTACATTTCTTAATCTACTGTGACTCAGCTGAAAACTTAAACCAGCAGCTTGGATTTTTCAATTGATTAATAATCAGTTACTCTTAAATCATTTAATCAAAATTAATTACTTATTAATTATAACTTCTTTAATGACCTCTTGGTCAGGCAAAAGCATGGCGACATTGCAGATCCTTAAATCTTACACTCTATATTTACATACTGTACAAATTACCCATTCTGTGGTATTAATCAATCCTTGGTTGATACAATTTCAAGTCTACAATTTTCCGTATACCTAACAGTTTTCCAGAGCTTGGATACTCTAAGCAATAAGTATTTGTGTGAGGTATACCAATGACTTTATATGGTCCATTATAAATAAACAAATTTAGAGATTTCATTGTCTACCTCGCTCGATTTCTCATGACCTTTTACAAGTACTAAGTCTCCGATTGCAAACTTAGCAAGACGCGCTTTAGCGTCATGACGACGTATGCGAGCATAGGCTTTTAGCTTCATTATTTCTCGCGAACGATCTTTTTTCACACCAATACTAATGTCAATCCGTGGAGGGAATTTGATTATCTCTTCCACTAAACTTTTACTTCTGGACACACCGTCTACAATACTTTCCAGTTCACTTTCTACACTACTGTCAGTGCCGAGATCCTCACGTTACACTAGTTCAAATTCACGCCTACGTCAATGGCATCCGGCTAGTTAACAATGTGTACAGGCTGGTATTGCCTATGCACACCGTCTCCTGCCTCGTCAAAACTAACTACTATTGTTTTATCTTGTGACGTACATGTCAAATCATTGCACGGTACGTTAATAGCCAATCTAACCCGATAATTACTTCCGTAGTTAAGTCTGGCACGACGAAAAGCTTTTGTTCAAATCGTGCCCCACATATCTCGAAGTTGACAAAAATCCGTTTTGTGACCGGTTTGCTGGCCTTCTCAGTAGCTACCATAATTTTCACTCCTGTTACCGGCATAACTACGATACCAGGTCTGTCTTTCAGTAGCTCAAATATTTTCCCAGATACAGCACTCAATTCTGCACCGGTGTCAATCAACACGTTTAGTTGTAGGTCGTGCATATTAACAGACACTACTACCTGTCTACACTTGTCCTGGACTGTTTCTTTACTTTCCCACAATAAATCATCTTCTATATCCACGTCATTCCAGAAAAAAACCATCCGGCTTCGATCCTAAATCCGGCTTATCTGCCGGCTTTTTCAGACTCTGTTCACATACAGTTAGTCTATAGCTTCGCCTCCAATACCGAAACCTTTTCCTGTAACTCGTCAACTAGTAAGTGTTGCTTTGCTATCACTTCACTAATTGTCACCTTCGTTGATTTCTCTTTGTCCAGATTGATCTCATCTGCCAATCTACCTGGAGGAATGTGCCCATTAGTATTTGCAATTACTTACTCTGGATCTGCGCAACCCACACTGCTACCGTCCGACAGTATAATGTCAGCTGTAACCTCATACACGCTGTAATCTACGTGCTTTTCTACCAATCGTGTCCGGCTATCACTAAAATCCTCGTAATCTTTCTCCTTAATACTTTCGCAATGTTTAAACTGGAGTTTTGCGTCGGATGGGTCGGCCACTTCTACCACTGTAACTTTCGGTAAAGTCTGCCGGTCAGGCCAGAACTTTCCGTTACTATTTCAACATCCAACTCCTGCGGGACGAAACACGACGTATCTCGCTCGTGCTCCCCATTAACATCAACTATTTCTGGTAAAGTCTGCCGGCTAGGGCCAGAACTTTCTATCACTTCACAAACACCATCTTCCTGCGGGACGAGACGCGACAAATCCTGCACGCGCTCCCCATAAACACTTCTCCCATACAGGCCCCACAATCTCTTAGTTCGTCGTATAAGCGACCGAACTGCCTTAACCAGACCTCATCCCTCTCTGCAACCCCTCGCTCGATGACGGACGTTTTATCCGACATCTGATCTTCTCTCAACACTTCCGAATTATTCTTAAACTCAATCTCCGGTTCCGCTGTGGGTGTTACAGCTGCCACTTTATAATCGATTTCCGGAACACTACTTAAATTGTTGTCACTGACAGTGAATGTATTTTCTACTGCCGTGCCTACAGTTGATCTACTACTTGTGGGCGCACTACTTTCTCCTAACACTGGCACACTCTCCCGCCGTTGATTATTCCATACGGAATTTTCATATCGACGACACCTCGGTTTTCTCCTGTTATTGGGCCGCCAAAATTTCTCCACACCCGGTCGGCCCCTCACCAGAGCGGCTAATGGTTTCCCTGTCTCGTCCTAGCAGATCCGCTCCTCGGATGCTGCTGAGGCGGCGTATCACACCCTCTGGCGTTATTACTATTCTGTTAAGCCCGTATCACGCTAGTATGATACTGGTTTCCGTTATTATTTGCATTGTACCGATTGTCATTACGGTCCGAACCATTGTTGTTATTGCTGCCATGGTTACGGTATGCATTATTCCCATGGTTATCGTTGTTGTGGTTGTTGCGGTACCCGTTGTTGTTACCACGGCCTCTACCACTGTCGCGATTATTGTGCCAATTGTCCTCGTCCTCAACTCTTTCCAGGAGATTATTGATTGTCCTGTAATTGCTTCCTACGTAGCGTTTCGTATCATCTGGAAGCATCTTGTATGGTTCCCAGACTATTTCGGATTCCGTGCGGCGATCACGCAAATATTCCAACTTGCGGATCCAGCCCTCACAAAACTTCTTCATCGAGCCACGCGAATTCGCATCGAAAGGCCTCGATACGACAGATTCGCGCCAGATACTTCGTTGTTTTTCTCTGACCAGTATCCAGCCAGAAACAAATTTTTCAACTAGCCGAAAGTCAGGTTCGTGATGTTGAGGTTTAAGCCCCAACGCTTGGCATCACTAGCCGACACGTCAATAACCGCATTAATTTTTCTCTCATTAGTCCATGATCTGGATAAAACTCTTTCACAACTTTTAATGAAATCGGTCGGGTGTATACCGCCTTTTTTGAAGGGGTCGAACCGCTCCTCTTTCGTCAACAATTCCGAACTATGTGGACAGATTGGCACATAGCTCTGTTTTTCATCAAGTTTTTTTTCTAATTCCGACACTCTCGTAATTACTTGGCAAGTGGTTGTCACAAGCGTTTCCACTTCCCTCTTTTTCTCTTCGCAGTTATTAGCCTGCTTCCTCACTTTGGTATCTACCTCGGACACTAAAGCCTTTAAAGTTTCCACCTTCTGTTGATCCTCCTTTTTCACTAATTGAATTTGTTCCGTAACCTTATTCTCGATGATCTGAGTAACTGCTTCTCCTAGACTTTTCTCGATTCTGCTAATTTCGGAGTCAAAACGAGTATTCATGTTCGCAATTTCCGCCTGTACTCCTATCATCTCCTGTTTAAGATTACCGATTTCGGTGTTAATCACAACAATATCTTGTGTGATTTCATCAGCTTTTGTGTTAACAACTCCAACATTGTTGTTAACAACATTAATAGCTTTGTCCTGATTGTCTAGCTTCCTGTCAATTTTTTCAGACTGAGCTTTAATTTCTGCCGATTGAGTTTCTATCTTGCTAGACTGAGCCTTGATTTCGTTATTCAAAACATTCAATAAATCAGTTAAATTCCCGGAAACTACCGGTTTTACCTCCGTAGAGGGTTCCTCTATAAATGTCCGCCCGTATTCGTCATCAAGGGGTTCAGATTTGATTTTCACTTCCGATTCCGAAACATTTTCTAAAGTTTGGAATTCCATTTCTGATCTTTGTTACGTTTCGGCGGCCGCGTCTTTCATGCTACCGCCTGACCCTGAACAATGAGTTCCGCGGTACGCGTTTCCCACTGTTCGACCGATTGTTCCGTATCCAAGTCTACCAAATTCTGGTAATTGTTACCTTCACTCATTTTGCCAATTTTCAATATAAATGCCAAATCAAAATCTAATTAGGATTCCTCCCACTACTTATTCTCGCTGACGTATCGACCTGTTCATAACTAGTACTTTGTTACGAGATTTGCATAATGCAAAATTCATGTCCAGAACAACCTCAAATCCGAAGATTGTCCTGTCACCAGGTCGCTACGTGTAACCTCCCTCTCACTTATCGACCGTAATCACAGTGAAAAATTAAACCGCGTGTACCTAGTTGTGGATGATCCTCGTGGTCTAGGGGCAGCGTCTTTGATTCATAATCAAAACGTCTTCTGTCTCGGGTTCGATCCCTGCACACCGCCTAAATTTTGATAAATAATCGGCATTGTCGGCCGAAAACTTCCGGCATAAGAAGTCAGCCTCATTCTGCCAACGGCCTTGTCAAAGAGGGCGGAGGCGCGGGTAGAGGTTCAGGCACTCTCTTGTCCTAGGGGTGGGAATTGCCCCTAAAGGATTCGTTATGAATAGGAAGGTAGGGCAGAGGGTGTGTTACTGTGAACAGTTCAGTGACCGGGTTGTTCTAATCAGAATCGACAGCAGACCAACACCGACAACGATAGTTCAGGTATACACGCCGACGTCGCAAACTGAAGATGAACATATAGAGAAAGTGTATGAGGATATTGAAAGGGTAATGCAGTATGTAAAGGGGGACGAAAATATAATAGTCATGAGCGACCGGAATGCAGTTGTAGGGGAAGGAGTAGAAGAAAAGGTTACAGGAGAATACGGGCTTGGGACAAGGAATGAAAGAGGAGAAAGACTAATTGAGTTCTGTAACAAGTTTCAGCTAGTAATAGCGAATACCCTGTTCAAGAATCACAAGAGGAGGTATACTTGGAAAAGGCCGGGAGATACGGGAAGATTTCAATTCGATTACATCATGGTCAGACAGAGATTCCGAAATCAGATACTGGATTGTAAGGCGTACCCAGGAGAAGACATAGACTCAGATCACAATATAGTAGTGATGAAGAGTAGGCTGAAGTTCAAGACATTAGTCAGGAAGAATCAATATGCAAAGAAGTGGGATACGGAAGTACTAAGGAATGACGAGATACGTTTGAAGTTCTCTAACGCTATAGATACAGCAATAAGGAATAGCGCAGTAGGCAGTACAGTTGAAGAGGAATGGACATCTCTAAAAACGGCCATCACAGAAGTTGGGAAGGAAAACATAGGTACAAAGAAGGTAGCTGCGAAGAAACCATGGGTAACAGAAGAAATACTTCAGTTGATTGATGAAAGGAGGAAGTACAAACATGTTCCGGAAATATCAGGAATACAGAAATACAAGTCGCTGAGGAATGAAATAAATAGGAAGTGCAGGGAAGCTAAGACGAAATGGCTGCAGGAAAAATGTGAAGACATCGATAAAGATATGATTGTCGGAAGGACAGACTCAGCATACAGGAAAGTCAAAACAACCTTCGGTGACATTAAAAGCAACGGTGGTAACATTAAGAGTGCAACGGGAATTCCACTGTTAAATGCAGAGGAGAGAGCAGATAGGTGGAAAGAATACATTGAAAGACTCTATGAGGGTGAAGATTTGTCTGATGTGATAGAAGAAGAATCAGGAGTCGATTTAGAAGAGATAGGGGATCCAGTATTAGAATCGGAATTTAAAAGAGCTTTGGAGGACTTACAGTCAAATAAGGCAGAAGGGATAGATAACATTCCATCAGAATTTCTAAAATCATTGGGGGAAGCGGCAACAAAACGACTATTCACGTTGGTGTGTAGAATATATGAGTCTGGCGATGTACCATCTGACTTTCGGAAAAGCATCATCCACGCAATTCCGAAGATGGCAAGAGCTGACAAGTGCGAGAATTATCACACAATAAGCTTAACAGCTCATGCATCCAAGCTGCTTACAAGAAAAATATACAGAAGAATGGAAAAGAAAATTGAGAATGCGCTAGGTGACGATCAGTTTGGCTTTAGGAAAAGCAAAGCGACGAGAGAGGCAATTCTGACGTTACGGCTAATAATGGAAGCAAGGCTAAAAAATCAAGACTCTTTCACAGGATTTGTCGACCTGGAAAAAGCGTTCGACAGTATAAAATGGTGCAAGCTGTTCGAGATTCTGAGAAAAGGAGGGGTAAGCTATAGCGAGAGACGGGTCATATACAATATGTACAACAATCAAGAAGGAATAATAAGAGTGGACGATCAAGAACGAAGGCTCGTATTAAGAAGGGTGTAAGACAAGACTGTAGCCTTTCGCCCCTACTCTTCAATCTGTACATCGAAGAAGCAATGATGGAAATAAAAGAAAGGTTCAGGAGTGGAATTAAAATACAAGGTGAAAGGATATCAATGATACGATTCGCTGATGACATTGCTATCCTGAGTGAAAGTGAAGAAGAATTAAATGATCTGCTGAACGGAATGAACAGTCTAATGAGTACGCAGTATGGTTCGAGAGTAAATCGGAGAAAGACGAAGGTAATGAGAAGTAGTAGAAATGAGAACAGCGAGAAACTTAACATCGGGATTGATGGTCACGAAGTATGGAAAAAAAGGCATTTCTGGTCAAGAGAAGTCTACTAATATCAAATACCGGCCTTAATTTGAGGAAGAAATATCTGAGGATGTACGTCTGGAGTACAGCATTGTATGGTAGTGAAACATGGACTGTGGGAAAACCGGAACAGAAGAGAATCGAGGCATTTGAGATGTGGTGCTATAGACGAATGTTGAAAATTAGGTGGACTGATAAGGTAAGGAATGAGGAGGTTCTACGCAGAATCGGAGAGGAAAGGAATATGTGGAAAACACTGATAAGGAGAAGACAGGATGATAGGACATCTGCTAAGACATGAGGGAATGACTTCCATGGTTCTAGAGGGAGCTGTAGAGGGCAAAAACTGTAGAGGAAGACAGAGATTGGAATACGTCAAGCAAATAATTGAGGACGTAGGTTGTAAGTGCTACTCTGAGATGAAGAGTTTAGCACAGGAAAGGAATTCGTGGCGGGCCGCATCAAACCAGTCAGTAGACTGATGACCAAAAAAAAAAAAAAACCTAATTGAAATTTGGAAAAAACAATCGTCACCGAAGTTAATCTGTTGGTAAAGAGGGAGGAAAGGGTTACATCTTAATGAAAGGAAAATGCAAATGAATCTGGTGGAAATTAATTTTGAAAAGGGATGAAGTTAATAAAGTAAATGTGCGGTCGTTACGTTAACAATGAACTGGCGTTAATTAGATATTTGAGATTTGGGGAAAATTACGATCGCCAGTCCTATGGACAACTACTATAATAACTGAAAAAGAAAGGTTATTGCACATATAATTAGCACTAAAAGCGCGGTAACTGAAGGTTGACACGTGTTGTGTGAAAACTGAACGTTTGTCAGAAGTAATGAATTTCGATACACTCTGACTTAATTTAGCAAAAGAATTAATAAAACCGGAAAATTGAAAGTTAATTTAGTGGCTGAAATTAATAGTTAACTTTACTTCTGAAGCACTACGAAATTCAATAAAATAAGGTTAGTCTTGGGCTGCCTCAACAATCATTTCCAAAGCTACTTGAATCTACGCAATTTAGAAATAAGAGATTTAACTTTGAACTTGAATTAAATGATTCTGAACAATTAACAATAGTAAAATTTAGTACGTACCAAGCTGAGCTGCACAGGTAAGCTAAAATATGGTACAAAACTCGTACTCTTAATTTGTGCTTGTGTAATCTAAATATTGTAGCCAGCTATGTATACTTTAACTGAACTTTGAAATTAAAGTAGTGAAATGGAATTATATTACTTTAATGCTGGCGTTTCAATTTCAACGACACACGGGTTCATTCAGGAAAAGTAAGGGACCCTGCTTGGTAATGCAATTGGGACAATGAGCAGCAAAGGTTCATGCTAAATTGCTGTATTTTTTGTGATGCAAATGGAACAGTTTGAAAAGCTGAGATCTGCCATACAGTTCTAAAACTTTACGTGCTTTTAGTCTTCCTTGTTGGTTGACTGAAGGTCTGAAGTCGTCGATCGAGGAGGTGACGACAATCACTTATTGTCGGCCGTCGCTGTTGCAGAAGCTGGATGTTGGCGCGCCTTCTTCTCGACACTGTCACCAGGCGAAACGGGCTCTTGATGTGTGCCAGCTAATGCTTCCCGTCTGCGACACCGTGTCAGAAGCTATCATAGCATGTCGAGCGCAATTATATGCTGCCAGACCCCGAAAGCGCAACTCGTGGGAGCGTCACGCAACACACCTGCTACACCTCCCTACTCCAGCCAGACTCCGCTCTGCCCGCGCTCCACGCGGCAGAGTTAACACTACGAAAGATTCTAAACATTTTGGTTCTCCACACGACCTATCGATGTAATCGTTCGATAGTATAGTTCTCTCTAGGCAAGACCCAGCTTAAAAATACAAATAGTATTTACAAAACAAACTAATTATACATCGACATAAATGCATAATAGTCATGGGGGACTGGAATTCGATAGTAGGAAAAGGAAGAGAAGGATAAGTAATAGGTGAATATGGACTGGGGGAAAGGAATGAAAGAGGAAGCCACCTGGAAGAACTTTGCACAAACTTAATCATAGCTAACACTTTGTTCAAGAATCATGAAAGATAGGCCTGGAGACACTGGAAGGTTTCAGATAGATTATATGATGGTAAGACAGAGATTTAGGAGGAGGAGGAGGAGGAGGAGATTTAGTGTTTAACGTCCCGGCGACAACGAGGTCATTAGAGACGGAGCGCCGTGCCCTTTCAAAGGATCCATCCCGGCATTTGCCTGAAGCGATTTAGGAAATCACGGAAAACCTAAATCAGGATGGCCGGAGACGGGATTGAACCGTCGTCCTCCCGAATGCGAGTCCAGTGTGCTAACCACTGCGCCACCTCGCTCGATCACAGAGATTTAGGAACCAGGTTTTAGATTGTAAGTCATTTCCAGGGCCAGATGTGGACTCTGACCACAATCTATTGGTTATAAACCGTAGATTAAAACTGAAGAAACTGCAAAAAGGTGGGAATTCAAGGAGATGAGATCTGGATAAACGGAAAGAAACAGAGGTTGTAGAGAGTTTCAGAGAGAGCATTAGGGAACGACTGACAAGAATGGGGGACAGAAATACAGTAGGAGAAGAATGGGTAGCTTTGAGAGATGAAATAGTGAAGGCAGCAGAGGTTCAAGTAGGTAAAAAGACGAGGGCTAGTAGAAATCCTTGGGTAACAGAAGAGATATTGAATTTAACTGATGAAACGAGAAAATATAGAAATGCAGTAAATGAAGCAGGCAAAAAGGAATATAAACGTCTCAAAAATGAGATCGACAGGAAGTGAAAAATGGCTAATCAGGGATGGCTAGAGGTCAAATGTAAGGATGTAGAGGCATATATCACTAGCGATAAGATAGACACTGCCTACAGTAAAATTAAAGAGACTTTTGGAGAAAAAAGAACATTTTGTATGAATATCAAGAGCTCAGATGGAAAACCAATTCCAAGCAAAGAAGGGAAGGCAGGAAGATGGAAGAAGTACATAGAGGGTCTATATAAGGGCGATGTACTTAAGGGCAATATTATTGAAATGGAAGAGATCGTAGATGAAGATGAGATGGGAGTTACGATAGTGTGTGAAGAATTTGACAGGGCACTGAAATACCTAAGTCTAAACAAGGCTCCGGGAGTAGACAACATTTCATTAGTCCTTCTGATAGCCTTGGAAGAGCCAGCCCTGACAAAACTCTACCATCTTGTGAGCAAGATGTATGAGGCAGGCGAAATAACCTCAGACTTCAAGAAGAATATATTAATTCCAATTCCAAGGAAATGTAGTGTTGACAGCTGTGAAAATTACCGAACTATCAGTTTAATAAATCACGGCTGCAAAATATTAACACGAATTCTTTACAGACGAATGGAAAAACTGGTAGAAGCGGACCTCGAGGGAAGATCAGTTTGGGTTACGTGTAAATATTGGAACACGTGAGGCAGGACTAAACCTACGACTTACCTTAGAAGCTAGATTAAGTAAAGGCAAATCTAAGTTTCTAGCATTTGACGATGTTGACTGTAATACTCTCTTTCATGTTCTGAAGGTGGCAGGATCAAATACAGGGAGCGAAAAGCTGTTTGAAATTTGTACAGAAACCAGATAGCAATTATAAAAGTCGAGCGGCACGAAAGGGAAGTAGTGGTTGAGAAGGCAGTGAGACAGGTTCGTAGCTTATCTCCGATGTTATTCAATCTGTATATTGAGCAAGTTGTAAAGGATACAAAAGAAAAATTTGGGGTAGGAATTGAAATACGTGGAGAAGAACTAAAGACTTTGAGGTTTTCCGACGACGTTGTAATTCTGCTAGAGACAGCAAAGGACCTGGAAGAGCAGTTGAACGGAATAGTCAGTGTCTTGAAAGGAGGATATAAGATGAACGTCAGCAAAAGTAAAACGAGGATAATGGAATATAGTCGAATTAAATCAGGTGATGCTGAGGGAATCAGATTAGGAAAAGAGACACTTAAAGTTGTAGATCAGTTTTGCTATTTGGGGAGCAAAATAGCTGATAATGCGTGAAGTAGAGATGATATAAAATGTAGACCGGCAATGGCAAGGAAAGCGTTTCTAAAGGAGGGAAATTTGTTAACATCGAGTATAGATTTAAGTGTCAGGAAGTCTTTTCTGAAAGTATTTGTATGGAGAGTAGCCTTGTATGGAAGTCAAACATGGACAATAAACAGTTTAGACAACAAGAGAATAAAAGCTTTCGAAATGTGGTGTTACAGAAGAATGCTGAAAATAAGATAGGTAGATTACGTAACTAATGAGACGGTATTGAACAGAATTGGGGAGAAGAGTAATTTGTGGCACAACATGACAAGAAGAAGGGATCAGTTGGTAGGACACCTTCTGAGCCATCAAGGGATCATCAATTTAGTACTAGAGGGAAGCACGGAGGGTAACAATCGTGGAGGAATACCAAGGCATGAATACACCAAACAGATTCAGAAGGATGTAGGTTGCAGTAGTTACTCGGAGATGAAGAAGCTTGCACAGGATAGTGTAGTATGGAGAGCTGAATCAAACCAGTCTCCACAACCACAACAATAATAATAACAACTCTTGGTTTGGCCCCATCTATTCAGCTATAAACAACGTCAAAATACTTATTTCACAAGTAGATCGAAGTGTTCCTGACATCAGTAAAACACTTTGTACTCATTTTTTCACTATCTCAGAACCAGATCCAAGCATTATACAATCTTTTGCACTACTCTTCTAACTTCAATGAAAACCCCACAAAATATGTCACCTGACGCAACCTTCACCCACTCGAGAAGTCCTAATGATTCACAACCTGCAGCACAAGTAATTTACTCCCCGTAAACCCACGATATAATCAAAACCATTAAAAGAGTAATTTTCACAAGGTATTCTTCAATAGATGGCATTAATGTAAACATTCTCAAACGCTTCATGACCAAAACACTTTCGTTAAACACTGACACACACACACTTTAATCTCAACCTCATTGCATATGCTCTGAGTCATAATCATACTAATACAATAATACAATCGTATAACGATAATAATTCGTTAATGATGACAGAGGCAAGATATCCTTCTCACCATATCATCCAAAATCCTCCTCACCACATCGTCCAACATCTACAAATATCCATTACCATTGCATTATACCATCCTCTTAATTGCAGGTTTCAACAAAATCCGTCTTCTGTATCGTTGCAGTAAACTCCCGTAATATTCACACTGCATCAGCATCAGAGCATCATAGATATTAATGAAATAAGGCGCAAAATAAATAGGCTGTAGTAAAATGTCCACATCAATCACTATGTCAAAGACAATACTCACTCATCATGCCACGTCACACACATAAGCAAGGAAACATGGTATCATCCACAAAGATAATTATCTCACCAATGTCACAACAAACACTACAATAAAATATTATTAATGTATGGGAAACCACGTCTTCAATCAGCAGCAAGAACTAATCATCTGAAAAACACCATACACCTCATTTGATGTATCTCACACTCAACAGAAAATTTTATATTAAATTTATGATTGAGTGCTCATTCTTCCAGAAAATTTTACCACAAGAGAAAATTTGCACTAAAAAGCATGGATTCTGCCTGGTTCCTTGAATCTACAGAGAAACAGTTATTTAAGAAACAAAATCAGAATATTCGGTACTGTTGTGTCCTGGCATAGGATAGAACCGCTATGAAAACTTGAAAGGGTTTACGGTCACTCTGAAGTTTCTGAGCAATTAGGAATGAAATAATGCAGAAAAACAAATTTCCAGTGATGGTACGTTATTGCTGGGCTCTGCACCAAACACTGTTGCAGGGCACCTACGAGAAGAGTTGATTTCGGGCCTCAATGAGGATATTTGCAGGAGACTCGAGAAACTTATGGGTCTGAATAAAACCAATTTATTGCCTTGAGACTAAACTACTGCACTGAAGGCTATTTCTAAACGCCAGAAAAGTACCGGCTTCCACTGTTGGTACAACAGAAGCTAGTGTCTGAGTCCCAAAGGTAAGAGGCAACAGAAGCAGCAGTCACTAACAGCATCATAAGTACAAACATTCGAGCAGCTCCCCAAGTGAAAAAAAATGGAATTGACCTGACCTCACCTTAGGATGGTGTCAAGCGAGACGGAGTTGGAATTCCAATAATCGACGTCCCAACAGCCTGCCCGTCAACTCACAGACAATTTACAGACGCCCATCAAATTTTCTCCCACCGTACACGTTGTTGAAATAACGTATTCGAATGCAATCGGGTGACATCGTTGAGAACCGCCGGTATTTCGACAGGAGCACACCTTGCAGTTTTCAAGGCATGATTGCAGCAAGTAAGCACTGTACAAGAGAGTCAGAAACCTGCTTTCTTAACGACAGTATCCCAATATCTCTATATACATGCCAGAATTTGCTGCTGTAATTATACTATTACCCCTAGGTCATACTGCATAGGTTATGAGGTCCACAAAGAAGGGCTTCCTCTTCGGCCGACTATATTGCTCCCACATATCGTGTATCAAAACACTTCGCTACTCAGTTGATCCCTATAGTAGGTCTGTGTGAGCATCACACAAAGAACTCGGTGCCTTTCTTATGTCGGTTAGAGTGAATGCGTTTGAATGACGTATTCTTATTTTTCTTTCTTTAATTCCAAAAAACAGTAACAAAAATTACTGCCTTGCAATGAAATGAAATAAATAAGATGTCAGCTAACTGCAGTCATAAATTACAGCATTCATAGAATGAGGAATGAAATTCAGTCCTTAGTAATAACACACATTTTGCAGCTTCACTGTCACATTCAACTGGTGGCAGTTCAGCATACACATTTTCTTTCTTCTGACATTTTGATGTGGTCTGTTTCTTCATTTGTGTTCCTCTGTCTGATTTGTTACGTTCGATTGGAGTTAGTTTTGGCGTTCGATTAACGAACCTATTTCGACATGTGGTGACTTCCACTTTACTTATAATCAATGGCCAGTACCACAAGCAGACAGGTGAAGCTGCGATGGGAAGCCCGTTGTCACCAATTATTACCAGTTTCCTGATGGAAGATTTCGATGATGATGATATTTGGTTTGTGGGGCGTTCAACTGCGCGGTGGATGATTTCGAGAAACGCGCTCTGGAGTCGGGGGTTTTGAAACTTGCTTGTTTTTCAGATATGTAGATAATGCTTTTGTTGATTGGTCTCGTGGCAGTGAGAATCTGAACGACTTTTTCTGAATTAAATCCACCCGAATATTTGTTTCATGACGCAGGTGGAAAACGATGGGCTGTCTTCTCTTCCTTGCTGTGCTGGTCAGAAGGAAGTTTGATGGTATGTTGGGACATGCTATTTATAGGAAGCCTACTCACACATACCTGTATTTGTAGGCTGATATTTGTCATCATCCGGCTCAGCGTGAAGGAGTACTTCGTACCTTGGTTCGCAAGGCCCATGTCATCTCTGATCCTGAGTTGTCCATGTCGAGGTCATCTTTCAACAGAATAGTTACAGTGAAAGACAGATCAAAGGTGCGTTGTGCTCTCGACCAACTGTGCAACGGGTGAGTGATGTTAATACCGCGATGGCATCAATGTCTCCGGCCTTTCTGTCTTATGCCGGTAGCGTTTAGAACAGGATCGCTCGTATTTTGCGGGAATATAATATGAAATGTGTTTTATGGCCATCATCTAAGATCAGCGTCTTTAGTATCGGGGTAAAGGATGATCTTGGTTTCTATAAGGCGGATGTCTTGTAGTTGTGGAATGTCATATATTAGTATTAGAGGACCGGTATACTGAGCCTAAGCGTCACTCAAGCTTACAACTGCCGAGAAAATCCGCCATTGCAGAACATTGTATCAGCACCAGTCATCCTATGAAATATAACAACACAAGAGATTATGGCATGCAGTTTGTAATCCCTCGTCGCCAGGTTTGTAAAGGCCTCGTCCCTAATGCTGTGGAGGCCGAGTTACCAGTGTTGTTACTGTAGGCCGAGTTTGGGAGTTCTTGAAACGACTTCTGGCGCAGTACACAGCTAACAAATTTCTCCCTGTCACTATTACACAGTTATGCCCCAGTCAGGTAACAGGACAGGAGAACGAAGTTTCTACAACAGTCCAAAAATTAGTAACAAAGTCACACAAATGTGTTAAGAAGGTTTACTTACCTTTGTGACTTGTCTAACAATGAAGTTTGCAACACTGTCTGTAATATAACACAAAGAAGGCCCTCGATGTCTAAGTGCAAACAATCGTAGGCAAACTTCACAATACACAGCAAATGCAATTTACACCAACTGTCTGTTCACTTCTAATAGTTCACTGAACGACGTTCAGTGTCTAAGTCAGCCCTGGACGATGATCTATAACCAAGCGGGTGAGAGCAGCTCTTCTACCTTCCGAGTAGGCTTCTGCCCGTAGTCGTCCAGTCATTGGCGGATAGTACCCATCCTCAGCGCCACTCGAATCTTTGTGCCTGTTGTGCTTCTGCCCTGGCTGTGTCTTCCCGGACGACAAAGCAATGCACGTCCAGCTATTGGGATAGTATCATTAAGGAAACAGTTCTAATTAAACTAGAAGTAACATCATAAATATAGATGGTGGTGATTGTTCAAATTCCGCATGGAATCCTGCCATCTCCCTCGTCAAAAACCAGAGCGTTAGAGTTAATGGTAAGTTGACTATTAATTTCACCATCCGTAACTTCTAACGTCGGTCATCTTTGGTATGTGATGACGGTAGTGTTTCCGTTGTTGTGTGTGTGTGTGTGTGTGTGTGTGTGTGTGTGTGTGTGTGCGTTTCTCTTTCCGGAGTTTCTCTGCAAACCGAAGTTTTAAATTCCCTTGCACGTCGTTTACTTGCTGTAGTTATGCCTTGGAAATGATAGGATGTGCTCCTGTCGAAATATCGTCGGTTGTCGACGACGTCACCCTGTTGCATTCCAGTAAGTTACCTGAAATGGCGTCCAGCAATCTGGCGTGTTACTCTGCACCTCTCTGGTGCCTCTGGCCAACCTCCTCAGGCATTTTCTATTCTCTTACTCTGTGGGCAGAGCTGTTCCTGCCCTTTATACTAACAAACTGCATTTTTGGTAGCAACAGCGCTCGACTGAAAGCTAAAATTCATTGCCTTTCCTAATATGGCTAGCAACAACAGTGTTTTACGCCAGTTTGCCCCACCTTGAGGGTGGAGACGTCTCTCACATTTCCCACCTGACTCTAACCTATGGGAATCCACAGACGTTGCTATTCTCAGGAGTCAATATTAAGCTTGCTCCATTTGATACGACTTGCTGTTTGCGACTACCATCTACTGCGACACATTACAACAGCGTCTAGATGGTATATGAGGTAAACAGACACAAATCAGATTCCAGCGAACAGATGAAATGCACTGAAACAGTACTCATTATTAAACTATACAGCTGAACTGCATGGGCTCGAAAAACTAGCGGCTCTAGTACCCCTTGCTTTCAGTCGTCCTAGGTACCAAAAAGACAAAGCAGTGTTGCCTAATGCTATAAGCCCAGACCAAACAATCACTCAAAATTTTGAACCTACAACTACTAGAAAGGCTGCTGCTCCTCTTCGGGAATGGTAGGTGAGTGTAGCCTCTCCACACGTACCCCTCCGTTATTGTTGCATCTGCGCTGAGGCTGTCTGTATTGTTCAGGCACGCAAGCCATCGCTCCTCGAAAAGTTTCGGGTTTCATAGAAGACCCAGTAGCACGACGACCGATAAATGGTACCTTGACGCAGATTTACAGAATCAGTAATCTCATCCGTCTCTTCTCCTTTATCTCGGCAATGAATGTCGTCCACTCAAATATGTAGCTGTCTTCTGATGGAAGCACAATTTAGTGCTTGTCGTTTGTGTGTAACATTCTTGGGAGAGATATGGTATTTTGGGGTAAATTTTTGTACATGCTGGTTTTTCGATTTTTCTTGAGTTTTTTCGTCAATAACATACTTATTAACGGCACGAGTGTATAATTATTGATTGAGGTAGTTCAGAGTATATGTTCCTGAGGATTGGAGACGCAATAAAAACAAAAATTAAAGCTTGTCTCGCATACTGTCCACTGAAAACTATGCATCACAGAATTTGTGGTACCAGCATTGGTATCGAAATGTCTGGTAAGATGTCAGAGAATGTAGCGCACCACTTGGCGACGCATCAACGCACGCAAAGAAAATACTTTTTTTCCTTAAAGTGCGCTTCATGCTACAGAAACAATCTGCTACGGACTTCAGTCTCTACCTATGCGGAAAGGCAAGAGAGGTAACGGTGTGAACTACAAGAATGACACCTCAGACTTAAACTGTACCTTGACGCAAAACAAAAATACAAAAAAGATCTAAACGAAACAAGACAAGACCATTGGGACAACTTTGTTAACATGCAACTACAGAACAACATATGGGGCGAATCCATTGTCAGACAAAACGACTTAAGATCGCAGCATTTCTGTCAATATGAAAGTGGGCAGACAGTACGACGACACGGGGCTGGAGATGCTCCGCGGCTTCTGCTGAGCGAGCTCCTCCCTGATGACGCAGAAACACACGACCAACAACACCATGTGGACTTGCGTGACCAGATGAAAAATATTTACGAAACTGGCGATATTACCGTATCTTTCGCTCATGAAGAGATAGCGCTAGCGATAGCCGTATTTAAAACTAGAAAGCGCACGGCCCAGATCGAATACATTCGGAAACTCTTACAAGTACTGTCACGCAGATCAACCCCTTTCTAACGGACATGCTAAGCGATGCCTTCGACAAGGAAGAGTCCCTACTCTTTAGAAAACAGTCAACGTGATCCTTATTAAATAATCAGAGGACGGAAGTACAACTGACCCCAAAACATACAGGCCAAAACACATGGCCTAAAGTACAATCATAGAGGCAGCTCTTTGGTTGAAGTCCACACTTATACTGTTTTAGGGCAATAAGATTAATAGATGATGAAATCAGTGGCGTATTAGAAATAATACACACGACAAACGATAAATATGTAGTTCCAGTTTTAATCGACTTTTTACTCAGGTGCTTCTGATAACCACTGGTGGCCTGCCTTGTCCTCTAGGGTGAAGGAGATGGAACTACCAACAGCCACGTATAACAGCTTACTAGATTACAGCAACAATACGACGGCAGCGTGGGAAGCAGAAAACAACGAAAGGATGCCCCCAAGGCTCAGTCCGTGGACCAATATTTTGGGACTTTGCTGCCGAGCCATTCCTAAACAACTTGGATGTGGATAACAGGGTAAATGGAGTAGAGCCCTAATCAGATGACTTATTAGTTGCCGTATCAGCAAACTCACGAGTACACCTAGAAAACAAAAGTACACAACTTCTCAAAAGCATAAGCAACTGGTGCAGCCAAAACGAACTCAAAACAGCTGCAAACATCTATTAGTCAAAGAAGCACTGAAACGAAACCAAGTTATTAAATTAGATAACACTAACATAAAATAGGAAACAAGTAACGTGATATTTAGGAAGACATATTAACGAACGACTTACTTTCAATGTGCTCACAAGACTGGCAATTGACGAAGCGACGAAACTGATGCACAAACTTGCAAGGCTAAACACCACACAATACAGATTACCTTTGAAGCCGATACTAACGTATCACTCAGCACTCTTGACAGCCGTAGTATGCTTTTCAGGGTGTACATGAGCCCATCGCCTTTGTCTAGCGACTGTAGAAAGGCAGTGAGGCGAGGACAGAGGAGCATTACTAATCAGAATGTCAGGTGCTTTTGGCACCACGTCAGCGACCTTGTGTATGGTTCTGGGAACTTGGCTATTGTCAACATAGTCGTAGCGGCCCCTTATTGTTAGAGGGTTCGCAAAACCGACGCGCAAGATGGGTTGCTAACCCCCTTTCAGCAGCGCAGAGAGAAACATTGCCAGCGGACAGAAACAATAACACACTTTCCAAATAAACACGGAACTACGTCTCCAGATATCATGTGACAGTGTTCCACCAATCGGAACTCATATGACTGATGTATCTCTCTGCCAACCTGGCTTTATAAGCACGCCTAGATCGTCAGACCGACGGTGTTTACCCACCGCTAGGAACAGCTCCAGCCAGTACTTACACCGGCCCTAGCATTGTATTCACTCGCCGTATCATTGTAGTGGCACGTTGTATTTTGTGTTGTGTAGAGTAGATGTTGGTCAGTTGTGGATTTTCTTGTTGTTCTTGCGTTTAATACTTAGTGTATGCCAAGAAGGCGTTTTTTTCTTTAATTATAATAAAGTTGTGTTCGGATTGACTGTTAGTTCTTTTTCCTGCCGACCGCGGGACACAAAGCGCAGCATACTGGATCAAGAGGGGCAGACACGACAAGGTTCATGAAATAACAGGGAAAAACATCGCAGATATTCGTCAACAAAACAGCTGGTGCCTTGGCACATGGCAACAGAAGTGAGATACGACTGACAAAGGGCGTTGCGCTTTCAGTTTCTTCCCTAATATACAGGAACGACTGAAGTTGAAGTATGTGGATCCAAGCCGTGGCATGGTTCACTCTTTGAATGGTAACGTCCGTACCCAGTACATCTGAACCTCGTGGAGTCCTCCAGAGCGCTGCATGCACATTAACAGCATATGCGTCTCCTGAACACATGACATTACGTTGCAACGCCCTCAGAGACGTGTGACCTGTAACAGAATACAATGACATCAAAGAAATCTTACGAGACCCAGACAAATGGTGTGCTCTTGGCAACATCTCCGATAAGTTTTCAAGAACGCTGCATGAAGTCTGTAGACAAGAAAATCAATACGGCAGATCTCGAGATCTCGAACAGGCACATAGCAAATACAACGACACGACCTTGGGAGGACGCAAACTCAGACACAGCTACAGCCACGGACGAAGATAAGAAAATGAGACAAACACAACATCAGAGGCAGACTCATACGTAGTATAGCACCTAAAATAGATAAATAAGATAAGTATAAAAAAGCAGATGTCTATCTAAATTACACTTTAAATGTTGTTGATGTGGTCTTCAGTCCGGAGACTGGTTTGATGCATCTCTCCGTGCTACTCTATCCTGTGCAAGCTGCTTCATCTCCCAGTACCTACTGCAACCTACATACTTCTGAATCTGCTTAGTGTATTCATTTCTTGGTCTCCCTCTACAATTTTTACCCTCCACGCTGCCCTCCAATACTAAATTGGTGATCCCTTGGTGCCTCAGAACATGTCCTACCAACCGATCCCTTCTTTTAGTCATGTTGTGCCACAAATTTCTCTTCTCCCCAATTCTATTCAATACCTCCTCATTTGTTATGTGATCTACCCATCTAATCTTCAGCATTCCTCTGTAGCACCACATTTCAAAAGCTTCTATTCTCTTCTTGTCCAAACTACTTATCGTCCATGTTTCACTTCCACGCATGGATAGACTCCATACAAATAGTTTCAGAAATGACTTCCTGACACTTAAATCTATACTCGATGTTAACAGATTTCTCTTCTTCGGAAATGCTCTCTTTCCCATTGCCAGGCTACATTTTATATCCTCTCTACTTCGACCATCATTTGATATTTGCTCCCCAATAACTGAATATCGCAAAGAAAAATGACTAATACAAGCAACTAGGCAATCATTACATCCAAGTAATGTACCATACAGAAGGCGAGTCTCGAAGGTTTAAGTACCGAGGCTCCCCTCCCGCCTCTGCCACTGGCTAGAGTAAACAGAATCATGCACACAAACAAGCAACATAACAGCACACATACAACATGTACAACTACGTCTAGGTGTAGCAACACACACAGTGCAAAGGGTATGCCCTCTATAAGCACTTAAAACATGTAGCAAGCAGCACTCTTTCTTACATAGTAGAAACAAATACACCCATAGTCACTGATGGTGTATTTCATCTCTTAATACTAGAAGACAGGTTGGATGTTTCTGTCGAGACCGTCCCACCTGGAATAATGACACTAACCATAACTTATATGTTACATTTTGCTTTAACATAAAAGAAAATTTGCAGAGCGTTCCTTTCTTATCTTTCTATTATTTTATTCTAAATTACTAAAACTTATTATTTCCACTCACCGTTTCCTACAACATTGTTATTACCCGTATTTTATTGCTCAGTTAGATTCTGCTAGTAATGTGAAACAGCGTACTACTACTACGTGTAAAGCTGTACGGCGTACGACCTGTTTCTTTAAAATATCTGGCATCAGATCTTTAAATAGAGCAATAAATGAAATGAAATGTCAACTACAGACGAGCAGAGGCGCTGTCCCTGTAGCTCACATGTATCGCAGTCGTAAAGGTCGCTCTTATCTTGTCCCACATATCCAGAGACAGCAGGAACCTCGCTGCCATTCTGGGGCGCCTTTGTTGCACTACTGCTGATATGAAGATCTGTCGTTATTTGTACTGCTTCGGATGGGACAGTCAAGTGTTTCTTCGGTATATCAAGTGTTTCTCACATGTTGCAGTAGTGTCTACTCGACTGTACTTGAACGATTCGCCTTGGTACATTCTAACTAAACTGCTTTCTTCACAGCGGTCCATATCATTTTATTCTATCCCTACACGCCAGAATAGTACCTCCGTATCTGTTTTTAACAACAGTGACCTGGAAGTTGCCTTTTCTGTTTCACGAAAACTGCAACCACTGGCATTCCATGTGGCACTTCAAGTCATTAGTATTCTTTCTGTGTTGTTATTTTAATTGTTTTCAAGTACCTTATAAAACTAAATTCTCGTTTTATTCTAATGTAAGTTAATGACATTTCTTCGACGCATCAGCGAGCACAAATTTACACTCCGTAAACCTGCTTAAGGTCTGTGGCAGAGGGTTCAATCGTTTCTCTCCTTCCCTCTTCCATTACCAAATAGTGCATGGCAAGAAAAACCCTATTTTTCTTAGAATTTCGAAATCTTGCACCATTTTACATTGTTGAACGGTTTTTGCAGATCCACAAATCCTGTGAACGTGTCTTGATTTTTCTTTAGTCTTGCTTCCAGTTTCAACCGCATCAGAATTGCCTCTCTGGTGCAATTTTAATCTTTATAATCTTTTTAATCTTTACAAGCCAAACTGATTGTCATCTAGCACATCCTCAATTTTCTTTTTCTTTCTTCTGTATATTATTATTTTCAGCCACTTGGATGCACGAACTGTTAAGCTGATTGTGCGATTGTTCTCGCACTTGTCAGCTCTTGCAGTCTTCGGAATTCTGAGAATATCTTTCCGAAACTCAGATGGCTTGTCGCCAGACTCATACATTGTACACACCAATGTGAATAGTTCTTTTGTTGCCACTTCCCCCACTGACTTTAGTCATTATGATGGAATGTTATCTATTCCTTATGCCTTATTTGATCTTAAGTCCTCCAACTCTGTTACAAATTCTGATTCTATTACTGGATCCCCTACCTATCCTAAATCGACTCCTCTTTCTTCTTCTATCACATCAGACAAATTTTCCCCTCATAGAGGCCTTGAGTGTACTGTTTCCACCTTTCTGCTCTCTCTCTCCTCTGCATTTAACAGTGGAATTCCTGTTGCACTCTTTCATGTTACCACCCTTTCGTTTAATTTCATCGAAGGTTGTTACGATTTTCCTATATGCTGAGTCAATCCTTCCGACAGTCATTTCTTTTTCGATTTCTTCACATTTTTCATGCAGTCATTTCGTCTTTGGGTCTCTGCACCTCCTATTTATTTCATTCCTCAGCGTATTTTATATTTGCATACCTGAATTTCCCTGAATATTTTTGTACTGCCTTCTTTCATGGGTCAACTGAAGTATTTCTTCTGTTTGCATGGCTTCTCCACAGTTACCTTCTTTCTGCCTATGCTTTTCTTTCCAACTTCTGTGATTGCCCTTTCTAGAGATATCCATTCCTCTTCAACTGCACTGCCTACTGAGCTATTCCTTATTGTTGTGTCTAGTGCCTCAGATAACTTCAAGCGTATCTCGTCATCCCTTAGTACTTCCGTAGCTCATTTCATTGCGTAATCATTCTTTCTGACTAATTTCTTAAACTTCCGCCTACTCTTCATTACTACTACATTGTAATCTGAGTCTATATCTGCTCCTGGATACGCTTTGCAATCCTCTATCTGATTTCGGAATCTCTGTCTGACCATGATGTAATCTAATTGAAAACTTCCCCTATGTCCCGGCGTTTGCCAAGTATACCTCCCCCTCTTGTGATTCTTGAGCAGGGTGTTCGCTATTACTAGCTGACATTTATTACAGAACTCAGTCTTCCTCTCTCTCTTTCCTTGTCCCAAGTCCATATTCTGCCGTCACCCTTTCTTCTCTTCCAGTCCCCTATGACTATTAGATTTTCGTTTCCCTTTACATACTGTACTATTCTTTCAATATCCTCATATATTTTCTCTGTCTCTTCATCTTCACCTGCGACGTCGCGCATGTATACGTGAACTATTGCTATCGGTGTTGATTACCTGTCGATTCTGATAAGAACAACCCTATCGCTTAACTGTTCACAGCAACATACTGTCTGCCCTATATTCCTACTCATAACGAATCCTGCTCCAGTTATACCATTTTCCACTGGTGTTGATGTTACCTTATACTCATCTGACCAGAAATCCTTGTATTCTTTCCATTTCACTTCACTGACCCCCAGTAAATTTAGACTGAGCCTTTGCATTTCCCTTTTCAGAATTTCTACCGTCGCTAAAACGTTCAGGCTTCTGATGTTTTCACACCCCAACTAGAAGAACGTTATCTTTTCGTTGGTTACTCAATATTTTTCTCATGGTCACCTCCCTCTTGGCAGTCCCTTCCCGGAGATCCGAGTGGGGGACTAATCCGGAATCTTTTGCCAATGTAGAGATCATCTTGACACTATTTTAATTACAGCCACATCTTTTTTGGATATACATTATATGTCTTTAATGCAGTGGTTTCCCTTGCGTTCTGCATCGTCGTGCCGTTGATCATTCTTTCTCCTTTAGGGGCAGTTTCCCATCCCAAGGACAAGGGAGTATCCTGAAACTCCCTCCGCACCTCCTCCATCTTTGAGAAGGCCGTTAGCTGAATGAGTGTGACTCCAAGCCGGAACGTTTCGGCCGCCAGTGCTGATTATTAATCAAAATTTAAGCAGTGTTGGGTTTAGAACCTGTGACGTTTTGGTTACCAAGCAAAGACGCTACCGCTAGACCATGGGTGTTCGAGGGATCTGAAAGTGTTTTGTGCAGATTATTTTAGTTTCCTGCAATTGGCCATCGTAACTTCTTTCCCTCCTTGTTCGTGTCACTGCTGACACCGACAGTAACCGACACAACAGATCGACACAACAGCGTTTCGTATATGTAACAGTGTCAATAATGAGAAGTCATCTTGTCGCGAACGGTTATCACGAGTGAAATTTTCCATAACTACTGGGTTTCTTTTATATTTCAGTAATTCAATTTCAGTTTGTATCTTTTATAGCCAGTAAAAATGGAATCAAGTCTCAATGAGAAAATTAATAGCCATAGTGGTGACGAAAATACTGAATCAGAATCTAACGTATTAGATAGTGAAAATGTCAGTGCATCGCAAAAGGATGGTAATGTCACAATCGAAAATAATGTATAACTGAACTCAAGTGCAATGAAAGGACAGTGTTAGACCAAATGATGTCACATGGCTAACAGTCGATGAGATTACTTCACAATCCTCAGAAGGAAATATCTATTTTCAAAGTAATTTGCATAAAAACAATACAACAGGTACATTAAATTTTCGAAGCTCGATACTGAGTGAACGGAACGAACACACAAACACATACGCAGGCCATATTAGACAGTCATCATTCGCAGGTGTCAACCATAGAACAATACTTACAGAAATTCATACAAATGAATACAGAATTAGTTACAGACTTGAGTACAAAAATCGCAAACGTACCCATTGGTCTAAGCAACTCAGATGAAAGTCTCAGTACCTTAGACAAAAAGGTCACGACACTTTCGAACGACCTAGAATATTTGTGCACTAACTTGAACACACAGTTAATAGATGCAAACAACAAATTAAATACAAAATTTACTAGTACGTACAATCAGCTAACACACAGTTAATAGATGCAAACAACAAATTAGATACAAAATTTACTAGTACGTACAATCAGCTATACAAAAAACTTTCTGGTATGAGTGAAGATCAAAGTCAAAGTGCACGTGAAGTTGAGGACCTTGCGATGGAGTTCGGTAGTTTACAAAGTGGACATGAAAGCTTAGCTCAATGGTAACTGCAGTTCAAACACTCGTTTCTGAAATGGAGTCTGCATGTAAAAATTTGCCGGATAATGTACAAAAAGTCACATAACACGTAGCATTTCTGACTTTAGGACAAACTTTATTGAAAGCTGAGTACGAACGTACCAATTAGGATGTAAAAAGATCAAATGGCCGGCGTCTTTGACAGCGATTCTACCCTAATTGAAAAGTGCGTCAGGTAAGAAGAAACTTATATTGACGCGGTTCAAGAGATCATAAACGAAAGAGGACATGAAATTCTCACTAACATCGGTAGTGATATGAAAGCAATCGAAGGTAAGATACGTCCAGAACTTATCGGTGAAAGAGATAGTTCGGACGAACCGTCTTACGCAGCTCATCAAAACAGAAAAGCAATACTAGACAGCAGTCACGCGAACATTGTTTCGCCAAAACCAGATTACGACGAAAGCGAAAGAGAACAGTTTGCATACAATCAAAGATCTGTCACATATGCAGCATTGCCACCTAAGAAAAGGTGTAGGACGGCATTGCAATCTGGTGACGTATTTCCAGGTCATAGTAGACGATGGTCTAATAAAATACACACAGCGCCCAGTCTTCTCACAAGTATCCAAAAAAACACACCCCGTTATCTTCGAGAGATCTTTTAGAAATATTTATCCTCGGCATTGGTCCAAAGTGCAAAAGATTCAGTTCGTCGTTGATGTCATGCAAGGTGATGCACGGTCATGTGCAGCCGAAGAGGCAGATCATGGCCGAACGTATGAAGAATTTGAACAGGCCTCCCTAGAGAAATACTGGTCTCAGGGAATTCAGGGAAGACTGCGAATGGAACTTTTTGACTCACAGCCATTTAACGTAAAACAAGTCGGACTGCGTCGGTATCTCGAAAGATACCTGAACAAGACGAGACACTGGAGCAATACGATATCACATGTCGATGTTTTGAGAATAATAAAGAATCGTTTGCCAAATATCATTCCTGAGAAACTGGTATCTACGCCAACTTATGATCTGGAATACTTTATCAAGGTCATGGGTTCGATGGACCACATTTATGAGAGCAGTCAAAACTGAAATGAGTGTAACAGAAACCATTAGGGTCCACCCAAAAATGAAGGATTTAGTAATCGTGGTAACAACAACTACGGCAGTAATAACAGAAAGAAGTACGGCAACGCGTAGCGCGGTTGGCATCCACACGCGCCTCCAAAGGGATATAACGGTGATGGAGGATTCGGAAATCATCAAAGTAACTGTTTCCAAGAGAGAAATAATAGACATTATAATTCAGGGTACGCTGGTCCACCATCGAGAAATAACCGTAATGGCTGTAATAATTGGCGCGGTCCCGGCAATAATAGAGGAAAGCGTGTAGGGATAGGAGTTAACAAAAAAATGGTTCAAATGGCTCTGAGCACTATGAGACTTAACATCTATGGCCATCAGTCCCCTACAACTTAGAACTACTTAAACCTAACTAACCTAAGGACATCACACAACACCCAGTCATCACGAGGCAGAGAAAATCCCTGACCCCGCCGGGAATCGAATCCGGGAACGCTACCGCACGACCACGAGCTGCGGACTAGGAGTTAACACCCAAGCATAAATAACAGTTATGAAAACAACGGCCATGGGAGCAACATAAACCAAAATCAGCGAAACGTCGCCCCCAGTTATGGACAGAATAGAACACGACAAAATACCGACCACATTGTAAACATTGTAGAAGTGACTGCCGGGAGCGGCAGCATTCCGCCACCCCAGGCGGTAAACGTCGACGGAAAACTGGAGCCGAAGCATGATGCTAGTAAATAATTATTTTTTGAGGTATTACAAGGAAGTCGATATGCGAGATGACCTGTATACATGTAAGACAAATGACATAAAAGGAATAAACGATGAAGTACAGGCGTTGGTTAATGCCAAAATAGGAACAATAGACGTACATGTGATACTAGGCACAGGAGCTACTACGAATCTTGTTTCTTACAGCTTGTTCAATGAAATAAAAAGGAAGCCAAACATACCTGCTTTGCCTGCTGTGCCATATTTTAACAGCTATAGCAAATAAGTCAAAAGGCATCAGGTTACAAACTTATATTCCAATAACGTTCGTTGGAACACTATCCATAAGTATGTGCCTAACCAGCTGCCAAATAGCGACGCTCTGCTCAGTCTTTTGAGTACAAACGGCACATGTCTACGTACAGAGAATTGTCAGAAGAACTCTGATGCTATAAAACAAACTTAGGCAAGTTGTGACATATTAGTACATCCGAATATGACACAAGAATTTTGCCTCAGTACCGATGCGTCCTTCCAAGATTTGGGGGCAATATTGTTTCAGATTAACCAACACAATGAAAATCAAAATGTAAATATAAGAAGTTATGCTAGTTGCACACTGAAAGAATGTGAAAGAGCTTATTCCGTGACCGAGCTTGAAGTGGTCGCAGTAGTATAGGCATTCCGCAAATTGTAGTACTTCCTATGGGGAAATTACATCAAAGTATATTCTGATCATCAAGAACTTTCATTCTTACTGAGATGTAAACATTTGCACAAAAGAATAGCCAGATGACGTCTTTGTCTTGGAGAGTTCGGTTTTTAGTTAATTAATATTCAAAGCTAACAGAATATTTCGGCAGATGCCCTATCTAGACTTCCACAAGGATTAAATGAATATGCAGAAGTAATAGAAAAATCATCCGACTTTAGGATTCTGCTCGTGTGCGATGGTACACGTAGACCCTGTTATGTGAAAAAGTATTAAAGTGTGAGTCAACTTCAGGACGAAGATGCTCAATGGAACAAGGTAAGGCTACAACTACTGACGATACACACTTGAGAACAGGTTATAAGTTACATAAAGGAGTTTTGTTTTATCGTTGAACGCCCCAGTCTAGTAACTGGTGTGTTTATTTACCCGAAACATATGTAGAGAGTTTTATAGAGTATACACATAATTCGTTGGATCACTATGGTATAGCCAAGCGTGCTCAGAAAACAATGTCGTAATGCAGTGTCCGCAGTATTAGGCACAGAGTACAACAGATTTATCAAGAA
Source organism: Schistocerca americana (assembly GCF_021461395.2). NCBI lineage: Eukaryota > Metazoa > Arthropoda > Insecta > Orthoptera > Acrididae > Schistocerca > Schistocerca americana. The sequence goes on along the minus strand of NC_060121.1, from coordinate 738,857,562 downwards.
ACGTGTAATCTGTCAAAAGACCAAGTACTTAAACAGATCACAAGTCAATGAATTACATACTATTATGCCATCAAAGCCCCTTGACCTCGTATTAGTCACCGGCCTACGTGGCGCAGTGGTTAGCACACTGGCCTCGCATCGGGAGGACGACGGTTCAATCCCACGTCCGGCCATCCTGATTTAGGTTTTCCATGATTTCCCTAAATCGCCCCAGGCAAATGCCGGGATGGCTCCTTTGAAAGGGCACGGCCGACTTCCTTCCCCGTCCTTCCCTAATCCGATGAGACCGATGACCTCGCTGTTTGGTCTCCTCCCCCACACAACGCAACCTCGTATTAATCGGTGCCGCAGTACGTTTACCGACAGCAAAAGAAGGAGTGAAATAGGTAATAGCATTGTACGACGTGTTTTCTAAATATTTGCAAATGTATGTCAGTAAAACTTCAATGGCATGTCTTACAATAAAGGAAATCATGAGAGAACATTTTGTGAGATTGGATAAACCATAGATTATTCAAGCGTAAGAGAGTTGGTAAACCAAAGATTATACTAACTTCACAAGTGCGAAGGGGAAAGAGTTCGTCAAATCACACAACATAAGACATATTTATGTATCCAAATTTCATTCCAAGGCCAGCCCAATAGCATGGATATTTCTTGAGTTTAACAGGTTTATCAGAACTTATACAGCACACAGACACACTAAGCTGATTGAATATGTGACCCCTCTCAATAAATAGTAACTAATATGCCACATTCATCAACAAGTTTTACACCAATCGAATTAATGTACGAGAAGTACAAAATAGATGAGGTTCAGTTAGAAGAAAGGGTTAGACAAGACTTAATAGCGTTGGAAGCAAAGCCACAAGCTGGGAAAGAAACAATATGATATAGGAATAGATCGCACAACTACTTGTCACATTGGACAGGAGGTGCTATTGCGCACACATTTTCAATCTACCAAACACAAAAAACTTAACAAAAAGTGGAAGCTGTAGTACAGAGGACCATACATTATACCCAGAATACCACACCCGAGATGCTATTTGTTGGGTACCCAAAAAAAAAAAAAAAAAAAAAAAAAAAAAAATACTTGGATTGTATCCACATAAATATATCAAAGAATTTATATGTTAAACATAAGAGATCAACGCAACTCAACCACTTCAGTGCCTACAGCCTGACGGAAAATACAGCAGTCTATAATCCTTATAGATTATTGGGTAATATATCTGATAGTAAAAAATAAGAACACGTCTAGGATATGTAACAATATATAATTTTCTCTTAACTACACGCAAAATATCCATATTACTCTTGAAACGAGTTGGAGAATCTCGTTTTGTATGTTTGACTAGGTATAATCCATATAATCCAAGATAAGTACGAGGATTATTTAAAATCTATTATGAAAATTTCGTTATTCTATTCGGAACTAAATAACAATATACGAACTGTACATTAAATAATTTTTGGAAACAGTGAATATGGACGATAACAATACATTCTGGCAGCCTGCACTTGGGACAGCATGAGGGGATGAGTTAGCTGAGATGCGGGTGGTAAACTCTCCCCCCCCCCTCCTCTTCCCACTCTTGACGTAGTCTGCAGTGACCATATAGGCGCGTACGCACTAGCATGTCGCTTAACAAACAATGATCCAATGTAAGAGACACAGTGCGTTATTCAAGCATTAATAAGTGAAAATGATGAAATAAGAGTTAATTGCACAATGAAAATACTATGAATAAACCGCATTAAATAAACTATGATTCATAAGTAAGACCAAATGACAGGAAATTTGAACAAGTAGCAGTTTTCCATGTAACATATACAACTGGTTGTAGTAACAAGGAGTTCAATTGACAAGCAGTATCGCTATCCAATGGTTTAGCCATAAAAATAAACGTACATAACGAGTATTATTTCTGCACACTTTGTATTTTATACATAGATTTTGCTACTATGAAATATTTTATATAATGGCATGTCAATTTTGCCATGGCATTAAGTGACAAACTTCAAAACCAAATCCCCACAAACGACCGAATGTAGACGTAGCGCTACGTACAAGAATAAACATAGTCCTATATCAGAGTAAGAACCTGTATACAAAAGAAATTATTCACACAGAAAAAGCTATGCGAGAAAAGCGAGAAAAGAACTCTTTAGAGAAAGGTCATCATTATACTAAAGTAATAAATAAAACAAATGTTAACGAGTAAGCTATGAAGAGGAACTGCCTTATGAGTATAGTGACGGTACTAAAATTCAGTGCGATTTGTATTACGTTATCTATAGCTACTTAAAATAAGAAAGAACTACACTATTTATATAAAACTACAACTGATCAACTATGAGGATTATTCAATACTTTACACTACTTTGTTTAAAACTACCTCTAAAGTGAATGTGAAAAATTAATGTACTGTACAGAAACGAATTTAAAAAAAGAATGAAAATGAAATTAGGCACTAAAATGGTACAAACTCTGCATAGCTTACAACTTCAAGCCCGAAGACAAGTTAATGTTCATTACTGCAAATAAACGTCATTTATACAAACACAGTGCAGCTAGCAAATCACTGTCAAAGAGCACATAAGAAAGTATGGAATACTTATAAACATAGACTCTGAAAGGTGTGAAGACGAAACGCTATTAATAAAAATATTAAATGCACCGAGTTGCACTTTATGTGTGCATATGGGAGAATGTAAACGATAACTGACCTACGGACAATTATGCATAACTAAGAAGTTATCTAGTAATAAGAATTTTGTCGGGAAAGATGCAAAGTAGCATGTCCCGCTTGGCGGAAGGATTGAACTGGAGGAGGAAAGTACCAAATAAAAGCACCCCCCCCTTTCAGTTTATAATTTATGTGTAATAGTGATTGTAAATTAATGCTAAGGAGGATAAGTAGGTACATTCACTATTAAATTTCCTAGAAAGTGTATTTCGATATGTTTGATGATGTGTCTAAGGTAGCAGGCCGTAAAAAATTGCATTATCTCCCATTTATGACTTCACAGTTAAAAGTAAGAAAACACTTCCAATTCAAAAACTCTAATTCATTATCCAGCCAGTAGTAAAAAAAATAGCATGGCATATAGCTCATTCCTATTCACAACTGTAAACGTTATACGTTGCTCCCTTGACAAAGTACTAAACGCTTTACATATCTCCCGCCACGACAGCCGTGAGTTCGATGTTTATCGTCGTTCGATACGTATCGTTCGGAGCCCGCGCGTTCGATAGACAGCGCTTCTTGGAAATTGCCAGATAGACGTTTTGCAAGAAATACACCTTTTACAAGTGGAACAAAGAATGGCGGCTGCTGGGTAAGAGCATAAGAGCACGCGAACACCCTCAGCGTTGACACCTTGCTGATTTATTGGTTATTTTTCTTTGAATGCTGTTGAACGCAGTGTAGATGCGGTAACCTGCAACACACAGCACTAAATTACAGCGCTATGGTACATTGCTCCTCTAGACTTTGTGAAACTTGGCATCAGGGTCGAAAGCACATCTTCAGGTGTGCACATTTTAAGGAGCTTTTGCACATGAACGGCTGCAGTGACGTAACTGCCTTACGGGCCAAATAGTTTTTTGATAAACAGCGCGGACAGTTACTACTCAAGTGACAGCACACTGCAGCAGACTTTTATCCCAGGTCGCTTGGCTTAAAACCCGCTAGATGGTAGCACATTCCTCTGATGTGACAATTCACTCAATATATAATAAAACTGGATCGAACATCAGTATATGCTATAGTTCTACTGATCGAAAAACGTATTTTGTGGGATTCTGAATGATATAGGGTGTATTACGATTTGAGTTTTATTGTACCGAAACCCATTTGAACGCCTCATTGTGGCCAAGATAGACACGAAGCCCACGCCTACTACAGAAGTACAAGTTTATATGCCAATTAGCTCTGCAGATGATGAAGAAATTGAAGAAATGTATGATGAGATAAAAGAAATTATTCAGATAGTGAAGGGAGACGAAAATTTAATAGTCATGGGTGACTGGAATTCGATAGTAGGAAAAGGAAGAGAAGGAAACGTAGTAGGTGAATATGGGTTGGGGGTAAGAAATGAAAGAGGACGCCGCCTGGTAGAATTTTGCACAGAGCATATCTTAATCGTAGCCAAAACTTAGTTGCAGAATCATAAAAGAAGGATGTATACATGGAAGAAGCCTGGAGATACTAGAAGGTTTCAGATAGATTATATAATGGTAAGACAGAGATTTAAGAACCAGGTTTTAAATTGTAAGACATTTCCAGGGGCAGGTGTGGACTCTGACCACAATCTATTGGTTATGACCTGCAGATTAAAACAGAAGAAACTGCAAAAAGGTGGGAATTTAAGGACATGGGACCTGGATAAACTGACTAAACCAGAGGTTGTACAGAGTTTCAGGGAGAGCATAAGGGAACAATTGACGGGAATAGGGGAAAGAAATACAGTAGAAGAAGAATGGGTAACTTTGAGGGATGAATTAGTGAAGGTAGTAGAGGATCAAGCAGGTAAAAACACGAGGGCTACTAGAAATCCTTGGGTAACAGAACAAATATTGAATTTAATTGATGAAAGGAGAAAATATAAAAATTCGGTAAATGAAGTAGGCAAAAAGAAGTACAAACATCTCAAAAATGAGATCGACAGGAAGTGCAAAATGGCTAAGCAGGGATGGCTAGAGGACAAATGTAAGGATATAGAGGCTTATCTCACTATGGGTAAGATAGATACTGCCTACATGAAAATTAGACCTTTGGAGAAAAGAGCACCACTTGTATGAATATCAAGAGCTCAGATGGAAACCCAGTTCTAAGCAAAGAAGGGACAGCTGAAAGGTGGAAGGAGTATATAGAGGGTATATACAAGGCGATGTACTTCAGGACAATATTATGGAAATGGAGGAGGATGTAGACGAAGATGAAATGGGATATATGATACTGCGTGAAGAGTTTGACAGGGCACTGAAACACCTAAGTCGAAACAAAGTCCCGGGAGTAGCAACATTACATTAGAACTAATGATAGCCCTGGGAGAGCCAGTCCTGACAAACTCTACCATCTGGTGAGTAAAATGTATGGGATAGGCGAAATACCCTCAGACTTCTAGAACAATATAATAATTCCAGTCCCAAAGGAAGCAAGTGTTGACAGATGTGAAAATTACCGAACTGTCAGTTTAATACGTCACGGCTGCAAAACACTAACGCGAATTCTTTATAGACGAATGGAAAAACTGGTAGAAGCCGACCTCGGGGAAGATCAGTTTGGATTCCGTAGAAATATTGGAACACGTGAGGCAATACTGACCGTACGACTTATCTTAGAAGCTAGATTAAGAAAAGGCAAACCTACGTTTCTAGCATTTGTAGACTTAGAGAAAGCTTTTGACAATATTGACTGGAATACTCTATTTCAAATTCTGAAGGTGGTAGGGGTAAAATATAGGGAGCGAAAGGCTATTTACAATTTGTACAGAAACCAGATGGCAGTTATAAGAGTCGAGGGATACGAAAGGGAAGCAGTGGTTGGGAAGGGAGTGAGACAGGGTTGTAGCCTATCCCCGATGTTATTCAGTCTGTATATTGAGCAAGCAGGAAAGGAAACAAAAGAAAAATTCGGAGTAGGTATTAAAATCCATGGAGAAGAAATAAAAACTTTAAGGTTCGACGATGACATTGTAATTCTGTCAGAGACAGCAAAGGACTTTCAAGAGCAGTTGAACGCAATGGATAGTGTCTTGAAAGGAGGTTATAAGATGAACATCAACAAAAGTAAAACGAGGATAATGGAATGTAGTCGAGTTAGCTCGGGTGATGCTGAGGGAATTAGATTAGGAAATGAGACACTTAAAGTAGTAAAGGAGTTTTGCTATTTGGGGAGCAAAATAACTGATGATGGTCGAAGTAGAGCGGATATAAAATGTAGACAGGCAATGGCAAGGAAAGCGTTTCTGAAGAAGAGAAATTTGTTAACATCGAATATGGATTTAAGTGTCAGGAAGTCGTTTCTGAAAGTATTTGTATGGAGTGTAGCCATGTATGGAAGTGAAACGTGGACGATAAATAGTTTGGACAAGAAGAGAATAGAAGCATTTAAACTGTGGTGCTACAGAAGAATGCTGAAGATTAGATAGGTAGATCACATAACTAATGAGGAGGTATTGAATACAATTGGGGAGAAGAGGAGTTTGTGGCAGAACTTGACTAGAAGAAGGGATCGGTTGGTAGGACAGGTTCTGGGGCATCAAGGGATAATATAGTATTGGAGGGCAGTGTGGAGGATAAAAATCGTAGAGGGAGACCAAGAGATGAATACACCAAGTAGATTCAGAGGGATGTAGGCTGCAGTACGTACTGGGATATAAAGCAGCTTGCACAGGTTAGAGTAGCATGGAGAGCTGCATCAAACCTGTCTCAGGACTCAAGACCACAAGAACAACAACCCATTTGAGAAGCTGAGACCATAAAGCACATCATCGTAGATTTTTCGTGCTACTGACATCTGTTGTTTCTGACATCATGCTTCTGACATCTTATGGTGCGTCTGGTTTATCTGTATTGTAGGCCAACACTGTACGTATATTTGAACAGTCACGAAAATCTATCTCTCTGGTTTCTCCCATATTCATTTAGATATGAAGTCGAGGACGGTGTGCTGTGACCCTTATGGCTCTCAGCGCCTCATTTGTATTCTAGTCAAGTGAAATTGGTACAGAAGTACTACTTGGAGCTGATCATTTCCACAAATGGTAGTTGTGTTTGGAGTTGGTTGTATAATGTGCAGTATTAGCCTTTCCTGTCCGGTGTCGACATGAAATCTGTTGAATCTGTTTTAAGTGGCAACAAAAAAGAAAATTACAAGGAAGAGTTAGCAAATGGCTCTGAGCACTATGGGACTCAACTTTTGTGGTCATTAGTCCCCTATAACTTAGAACTAGTTAAACCTAACTAACCTAAGGACACCACACACATCCATGCCCGACGCAGGATTCGAACCTGCGAGCGTAGCGGTCTCGCGGTTCCAGACTGCAGCGCCTAGAACCGCACGGACATTTCGGCCGGCGAAGAGTTAGCCACGAGGAAACTAGTGCCTCTCATACCAGATGCGTCGTCGGAGAAATTGACGAAGTCGAAGAAGTTTGACTATAACCTAACATTTAACAAAGAAATGTATAATTAGCGTCTATTGTTGTGTGTGTGCAACGTAAGAATGATTTTCAGTCCGGAAGTTAATTCGTTAACTAATACATGTATTAGGGATGTACATTTGTCCGAAAAAATTAAAAAAAGCTCGAAAACTCCCCCTTACACAAAAATGCGAAACGGAGAGTAGTGGAAACTTAAACATTATTTATGTCTTGCCATAAACTGTACTTAATTATGTACAAAGGAAACAAAATTCCTCAGCACACTCGACTATCATTTGGGAGGATGACGGTTCAAACCAGCGTTCGACCATCGTGATTTAGGTTTTCCGTGATTTCCCTAAGTCTCTTCAGGCAAATGCGAGGATGGTTACTTTGAAAGAACATGGCATACTTCCTTCCCCATCCTTCCCTAATCCGATGGGACCGATGACCTCACTGTTTGGTCGCCTCCCCCAAATCAACCAAGAAAATTCCACAAAAACAATTCTTTCTTCTTCTCGGACAAGTTATGTACGTTATTATTATTATTATTATTATTATTATTGACAGTGGCTTAAGGTATAGAAACATGTTGGTAAGCCTTACTGTTATACAGTAGATGCTATTAATTTCAGACTCATATTTATCTGAAATTAAAAATTTGTGAACACCCAGAATGTATACTCACGAGCCGCCACTGGGAACAAATGAAAGAAGGCAATAAAACAAAGGGATAACTGGTTTACACTGTACACACAAAATGAGCTCCGATCTCTCGAACTAGGTAACAGAGTGGGTGGAATTTTATGTAGGAAAGCCCGCATCTCGTGGTCGTGCGGTAGCGTTCTCGCTTCCCACATCCGGGTTCCCGGGTTCGATTCCCGGCGGGGTCAGGGATTTTCTCTGCCTCGTGATGGCTGGGTGTTGTGTGATGTCCTTAGGTTAGTTAGGTTTAAGTAGTTCTAGGTTCTAGGGGACTGATGACCATAGATGTTAAGTCCCATAGTGCTCAGAGCCATTTGAACCATTTTTTATGTAGGAAAGGAAAAAAGAAAATCTATTCCCAAAGAATTCGAAGTTCACGTAATCGCTGCTTTCGCTGGTTACTAGGATAACCAAGGATAATATTTAATTTTCGATTGATTAAGAGCCTTAGCTCATTAACGAACGACATGTCCCGACTCACCAGTACTAGGCCACGGTTCAAAGACAGGGGGCGCTCTTGAAAGTTGAGGCTTAAGCCTATACGTCGCGCTTTCATGGTTCCAACCGCGACATTAACTAGATCCTGTGCTCGTGGCTTACTCCAGGGCATAACAGAATCAAAATGCTTCACTTCAGATCGCCGGCTCATATTGCACGTTGTCTCGCGCCTTTGGAGGGAGGTAGCGCGGTGCGTTAGAGGGGGCAAACATGTTCCCCGGACAGAGCGCGGCGCGAGGCCAGAATCTGCCGGCACAATGGCTGCCGCTAAGCAGATTAACTGGCGCGATGAGAGCGAGGCAGCGGTTGGCGGTAGAGCTAGTCCGTGTCAGAGCGGCGTCGCGTGGCGCAACAAGCAGCGCCACACAGCAGCGCCTATCCCCGGCAACGCGCGGAGCGTTGGGATGGGCAATTCATCCCTCCTCTGTTCACTGCTGCACTACACGGCGCCTGCAGAAAAGTATTAGCATGTTCCCGGTCTGTACGAAATCCGAGTAATGCTGCTAGATATGACGGGGGTTCAATAAATAATTCACTTTTTTTCTCGGCCAGTTTCAGTTGAAAAAATGTGAAACTTTTTGTGGGATATCGTGAAATATTCCTTCTTCAGCCTCTATAGTTTTATGAACATTCGACAGATGGCGGCGCTATACGTTGTCTTCGAAATGGTACCCGTAAAGCCGCGTCCACACTTCCGCGCCACGAACCCTGAGCGGTGCGCTCCCCGCACGTTCGCCGCTCGCCTTTTGTTCATTAGATTTGTGAGTTGCAACGAACCTCCGCCGATCCACAGGAAACCCACGGACATATAAGTATTCAGTTTGCAGGCAAGCTCTAAACATGTCTAAGCGACGGGAAAATCTCGGGATTACGGTGACGAGAAGTGCGGCATTATTAATGGCGCGTTTATCGAAAAATAAAACGAACTTCATAAAAAAAAGAAATAATGCAGAACTTATGATGAATTTGAAGTCACAACAAATAAGCGGTCAATATAAAAATTTCTGTCCATAGTCTCCTTCTGACTTTGAAGATCTGCTGCAGAAGATTGGACCGCATATTTCGAAAGAGGACACTAATTTCCGTACTGCAATTACCGCTCAAGACAGGTGAGCATTAATATTTGTTGTACATAATTTGTTTACATCTTGTTTATAATTCGCTGTGTATTTGTCGTAAGATGCTGACCAAATAAGCAATGGTGGGCGTGGATATAAAAAAATTGACTGATCTACTAAATAAAGGCAAATAAAATCAATATTATTAATTCTTCCAGGTTAGCAGTAACATTTCGATTTCTTGCCACGGAAGATTCATTTGCTAGCCTGCAGTATACTTTCAGGATTTCTAAGCAATCTATTGCACTGATAGTACCACAAGTCTGTGCAGCACTCATCCATGAGTTACAAGGATATATCAAGGTAACATATTAACACCGCTATTTAACTCTTTTAATTTTGAAAGTTACTTTATTTTTTTAATATTTTTATAAGTACAAAATTAAACACATTATAGACAAAATCATCAAAATGCATAGAACTAAAGTTATGTTACACAAAATCCGAAAACTGTTCTGAAGTTATTGATGCAGCAGGAGATGGTTGAGAAGAGACTGGTGTCAAGTAATCAGATGGCGATTGTACGGGAGCAGGTACTCGTTGCAAAGTGTGCAAAACGTATTGTTGAGAATGTGTGGGGTGATATACACTTTCTGGAGGGATTTGCCAGTTGTTGGAATGCGGAGCATTTGAAGCAGCCCAATCAAAAATGGTTCAAATGGCTCTGAGTACTATGGGACTTAACAGCTGAGGTCATTAGTCCCATAGAACGTAGAACTACTTAAACCTAACTAACCTAAGGACATCACACATATCCATGCCCAAGGCAGGATTCGAACTTGTGACCGTAGCGGTCGCGCGGTTCCAAATTGAAGCTCCTAGAACCGCTCGGTCACTGCGGCCGGCGCAGCCTAATCAAAAAACCCTTTATCGGCTGTCACAAGTACGTCAAACACGGCATGCTATACCGATTTCTGCGTTTCATGCGAATATTTCTTCACTTTTGCAGCGACGTACGTAAAAATGGCATCGATTTCGTCGCACTTATTACACGGTCCTTTCTCCAATTTCTCTGCAGCAGTTTGTAAAATGTCAAACGCACTCCTCATCACTGAGTCGTTAGCATCAGTTCGCTTACGCTTAATAGTTCTGGCAGTGGATGTTGACCCTGTTGGCTCCTGTTGGCTGTCTTTAGAAATGTTGAGTCCTGACTCGATGTCATCTTCAGTTCTAATTATCTCCTCTGTCTCCTGTAAATTACAAGTAATAACCAATAGTAACCAATATTAACTACGTATTACTGGTATTACGTGACGAATATAAAAATAGGAGCCTATTAAAAAACATTAAGTCGTGTCGTTCGCCTCAGACCAATAACGTAGAAGTTTTCCAGTGATCAAAACAATTATCAGCCCTGTTTTACAAATTTAATACATAACCTCCCCCGCCCCCCTCCCCTGGGTAAAGTAAGTTTAAGTATGATTTCTGTTTCATCTATCTGCGGCACCTGCAGCTTGGAAGGAAGTAAGGAATATACAGGGCTATTATAAATGATTGAAGCGATTTCATAAATTCACTGTAGCTCCATTCATTGACATATGGTCACGACACACTACAGATACGTAGAAAAACTCATAAAGTTTTGTTCGGCTGAAGCCGCACTTCAGGTTTCTGCCGCCAGACCGCTCGAGAGCGCAGTGAGACAAAATGGCCACAGGAGCCGAGAAAGCGTATGTCGTGCTTGAAATGCACTCACATCAGTCAGTCATAACAGTGCAACGACACTTCAGGACGAAGTTCAACAAAGATCCACCAACTGCTAACTCCATTCGGCGATGGTATGCGCAGTTTAAAGCTTCTGGATGCCTCTGTAAGGGGAAATCAACGGGTCGGCCTGCAGTGAGCGAAGAAACGGTTGAACGCGTGCGGGCAAGTTTCACGCGTAGCCCGCGGAAGTCGACGAATAAAGCAAGCAGGGAGCTAAACGTACCACAGCCGACCGTTTGGAAAATCTTACGGAAAAGGCTAAAGCAGAAGCCTTACCGTTTACAATTGCTACAAGCCCTGACACCCGATGACAAAGTCAAACGCTTTGAATGCGGTTGCAACAGCTCATGGAAGAGGATGCGTTCAGTGCGAAACTTGTTTTCAGTGATGAAGCAACATCTTTTCTTAATGGTGAAGTGAACAGACACAATGTGCGAATCTGGGCGGTAGAGAATCCTCACGCATTCGTGCAGCAAATTCGCAATTCACCAAAAGTTAACGTGTTTTGTGCAATCTCACGGTTTAAAGTTTACGGCCCCTTTTTCTTCTGCGAAAAAAACGTTAAAGGCCACGTGTATCTGGACATGCTGGAAAATTGGCTCATGCCACAACTGGAGACCGACAGCGCCGACTTCATCTTTCAACAGGATGGTGCTCCACCCCACTTCCATCATGATGTTCGGCATTTCTTAAACAGGAGATTGGAAAACCGATGGATCGGTCGTGGTGGAGATCATGATCAGCAGTTCATGTCATGGCCTCCACGCTCTCCCGACTTAACCCCATGCGATTTCTTTCTGTGGGGTTATGTGAAAGATTCAGTGTTGAAACCTCCTCTACCAAGAAACGTGCCAGAACTGCTAGCTCGCATCAACAATGCTTTCGAACTCATTGATGGGAACATGCTGCGCCGAGTGTGGGAGGAACTTGATTATCGGCTTGATGTCTGCCGAATCACTAAAGGGGCACATATCGAACATTTGTGAATGCCTAAAAAAACTTTTTGAGTTTTTGTATGTGTGTGCAAAGCATTGTGAAAATATCTCAAATAATAAAGTTATTGTAGAGCTGTGAAATCGCTTCAATCATTTGTAATAACCCTGTATATGAAACACGTTGGAACCTGCCTGACTGTGTTCGTGCTCTGGATGGGAAACATGTTTTGTAAGCTTCAATGAACTCGGGTACAGAGTACTTCAATTATAAATCCAACTTCAGTATTGTGTTTTTTGCATTAATGGACGAGAATTGTAACTTTGTGTTTGCTGACGTGGGATGCCAAGGAAGAATTTCGGATGGAGGAATTTTTCAACAGAGCAAGCTACATAGTATGATGTCTGGGAGCACATTGGGACTTCCGGTATCGGAACCGCTGCCAGGGCGTTCAACGCAAATACCTTATTTCTTTGCAGGTGATAGTGCATTTGCTCCAAGCGAAAACCTCATAGCCGGCCGGTATGGCCGTGCAGCTCTAGGCGCTTTCATATGGAACCGCGTGACCGCTACGGTCGCAGGTTCGAATCCTGGCTCGGACATGGATGTGTTAGGTTTAAGTAGTTCTAAGTTCTAGGGGACTCATGACCACAGATGTTAAGTCCCATTGTGCTCAGAGCCATTCGAACCATTTGAAAACCTCATGAGGCCATACTCTGGAGACTTTGCCAAAGGAACTCCTCACAGAATCTTTAATTATCACTTGAGGAGGTCCAAACGGGTAGCCGAGAACGCCTTCGTTATATCAAGCTCAATCTTTCGGGTTCTAAGAAAACCAATGCTTTTGGCACCTGAAAAAGCCATGGTGATCGTGATGGCAGTCATTTTGTTACACAATTATCTAAGGACCCACTGGCCAAATTTGTACACTCTTGCTGGCATTGACCATGAAGAGCATGGAGTTTTAATTGAAGGGTCATGGAGGGTCCAGGGAGAAGATAATATAACGTCTTTGTTACCACTGAGATATGTCCCCCGACGATCCACAAATCATTGTCAGAAAATTAGGGATGAAATAGCAGATTATTGTATGAAACAAGGACTCCTAGAATGCCGACACAAATATGCTTGAGTACATCAACATTTTCTTACCGTCGTAAGTTCTTTTCTTGGTACGTCCCTGTCCTCCGAAACTTGAAAGCTTCATAAGCAAACCACCTGCTTATGTAAACGTTGTCCATTCCTGAAACAATAAGATAGAGAATGCTATAAAACCTTGTTTAAGAAAATACAGAATTGTACGGCACTTATAACGGTTATTATAAAAAATAGTATGATGTATGTAAATAAATCACTTAAAAATGAAAATGAAACTTATTATTTTATAATACCATTCATTTTCTTAATATATTTTTTGCCGAATAAAAAATTCTTCAAATAATAATAAATGACAGTTGTGATCGGCCACATCGCTAAACTTGTTAACTAATTTAATTATATAATTATTAGACATAGGTACATAATATCTTATTAGATTCACAATTTACGTTTTCTTGTTCCCATGCTATTTTTCAATTTGCCCTTCTTCCATCGGTATGAAGACAGCAAAGATATTTTTTTTTCTGCACTAGTCCGAAGATATATCCATCTCCGCAGATAATTCTCGCCAAGCATCTGCTTTCATGCGTTTCCTGTAATGATCCATATGCTGAGGATCCCAAAGAGTGGATTGTTTTCTATATTCATCAATTAGTTTAATTGAAGTCACTTCCGACCACTCCATATTTAATCACTGGAAAATCAATCACAAAATCCCTTTATTGAAGCCTGACAATAATCTAAAGATATTAATTAAAATTTAATATTTTAGTTCAACTTAAAAATCCCTCTTTTCTCATTAATATATTCCAAAACAATACTCACATGCGCGCTAAAAACGACAAACCTTTCGCTCTCCCGTCCAAATCTGAACTGCGAACATTCAAAGTGTTGGTTGGAAAAACCGACAGGAGATGGATCGCGGTGCGTCGCGCATTTGCAGCGCGCGCGCCCAGTCCAAATGTGACGAATTCAATGAGCACGAGCGGCGCGCGAGCCGTGCAGCGCGCTAGTGTGGACGCACCTGTAAAGTAGGTGCGTTCCAAGCAGAGAGGTGTCATTGATTTTCTTTTGGTAGAGAAGCAGAGCATTGCAAATATTCACAGGCGCATGCAGAATGTCTACAACAAAAGCACGATGAGTCGTCGGGCGAAGCGTCTCTCACCATCGCAACAAGATAGCGCAGACTTTTCCAGTCTCCCGCGTGCCGGCCGGCCGCACGCGGCTATGACTCCTGCAGTGTATAAACTAGCGGGGACTCTCATCCGATGACAATCAAACTCCCTTGCTGCTCAGCTGGACTTGTCTGTTGGTAGTGCTGACAAACTAATCCACCGATTGGGGTACGCAAAGGTGTGTGAGCACTGAGTTCCTCGCCGCCTAACAGAAAACCTAAAAGAGCAACGAAGGGCCATGTGTGCGGATTCGTTTGCACCTTACAAGGCTTATCGTGACAATTTTTTGACAAACATCGCCACAGACGATCAAATATGGGTTCATCAATTCGAATCGGAATCGAAACGAAAATCTATGAACGTGCATCACAGCACCTCCCCTCCAAAGATCGCACTGTCAGGCAGCAAACTGGCGGCGGCGGTCTTCTGGGACTACGAAGACATTATTCTGTTTGATGTCCTCCCTTGTAGTGCAACGATTAACTCTGAAATGTGCTTCACTACCCTCGAGAAATTGAAGAAATGGCTTCAGCGTGTTCGTCGCCACAAAAATGCAGACGAACTTCTCCTTCTCCATGACAATGCAAGGCCTCACACAATTCAGCGCATCTTAGAGGAGCTCGCAAAACTTCATTGGACTGTTGTTCCTCGTACATCCTACAGTCCGTATCTCTCACCTTCCGACTTCCGCCTATTTGCCCCAATAAAGGATGCACTCAGCGAGAAGCAGTAAGTTTGGCTCGAACGTCGACCAATAGAGTGGTACCATGCGGGCATTTAGGCCCTCCCAGTAATATGGCGTAAGGCCGTTGCATTTAACGGAGATTACGTTAAAAACTATGGTGTGCTGGAGTCCAAATAAAGCCAAGCTGCTTACAGAAAAAGTGTTGTGCATTATCTATCGAACGTCCCTCATATAACTAAATAGGAGAGAGGGAAGAGAGAGTGAGAGGGGTAGAAGAAATCTTCTAATTATCACTTTCAGTCTTGCTGATGCCCTACATTAGTCAAGTGAAACATTAGCAAACCCGAGAGACCTATTGACAACAGTTGTACTGACGAACTTTGGGACTCCTCAAGATGAGAAACTAACAAATGTTGCCAAATGGTCAGATACACGCCGTGCTAGACTCAGTGCATTGCTGAAAGACAAATAAAAAGAAAAAGAAATCAGAATTTCTGACGTAGTGGCTCTAAGTTTAACGTAGTCCTCAGATTACTAGCTAACGAAATAAATGGAAAGATATGTCTGAGAAGCTTCGATTGATATCACTTAATACAGGTTAAGTGTCAAGTAACGAAACCGAAGCAAAATGATTGTAGAGTTAATACCAGTGCATACCTAAGACTTCATTTGCTGTGATGGTACTATGTATCAGGGCGTTAGAGAAAATCCAGTTACCTTATTGTCATGTTCGTATCTAGTGTAACATCACTCGTGGTGTTGATGCAAGTGACAGCCAAGAATGGTTAGATCTCCGTAGTGGTATCAGCTGTCTAAGGAAAGGTCATACCAGTTTTGCTGATTGTGATTACATGTTTGGTGAGCTTTCATCTGGCGCCTAAGGATACCACTGACGTGTTCATATCTATCGAATTTCGATATTGATTGCAAACACAAGTCAATCTACTGTAACACAATCCTGATGCTATGACATGTATGGGTGGACAACAGGAAAAAGATGCTCTTTGTAGGGAAGACCGAACATTTCGATGTTGTCATCTTTGTATTAAGACAGTACTCCTGATTATTACTGCCTTCTGTAACAACCACAGGTAATAATGAGGTACAGTCTTGTGTTGCTGACCCTCAGGATCTTTTTAATATTATTTTATGTAACAGCAGTGGCGTGGCTATTGCGACCGAGGGGGACTATCATGCCCTGGCTGCCACTAGTACAAGAAAGCCAAATGGTCTCCAAGATAAAAAATATTTGACAGGAAATATATTACTATTTGAGTAAATTCTATATATTATATTACTATATGCGTTTCTGGAGGGGGGACAGCAGTAGTAGGACAAATTATGTACGGCCCCACAAAGCATTGTTCCCAAATTTATTCAAGATGGCGGACCCAAGAAGGTGACAACAGATATGGCAATGTCACAATGACATCATGGTGGGAAGTTCAAATTTTAGCAGAAAAATAGGTCAGTTGGGCTACCTCCACTAACCTAACCCCTTCCCCTCCCCCTTCCCCCTTCCCCCTTCCCCTTCCCCTCCCACAGAAAATGGCGGAAATTAAGATTTTGGCAGGGAAAAACGGGCATTTGGGGTACCTCCACTAACCTAAGTCATCCAACCGCCACCTCTTCCTTGGAATTGGAGGTAAAAGGACTCAGCTTGTGCTTTGCTGCTGGATAGGATAGGTGTAAGTCTTTATTTTGCATGCAGTGCTTATTATTTAAACAATTTGAGGCAGTACATCCATCCAGTGTGTCCACCATGAGGTCTGGAGTCCAACTGACCTAGTACACTGTCCTGCCACCAGAGGGCTCTGTCGTCCCATGGTGGCCTGGGGACTCAGCCTGTCCTGGGCTGCTGGAGATAGGAAGGAGTGTACTTTATTTATTTTGGAACAATTTATTTAGGGATGGATTTCACTTAGTTCATTTGTTACACTGACACAAAACACTCGCCCTGACATGCTCGACGTGACACTACATAGCCTAAAGACCTGCAAACTACTAGTATATTATCGAAATAATGCAGTACACTGATGTACAGACACTCAAACGACACCTTAATTACCGAAATAATGCAGTACACAGCATACAGACCTGGAAACTACTCCCACATCACCAAAATCATGCCATACACTGATGTACAGAAACGAAAACAACTCGGAAATTGTCAAAATAATGCATAATGCAGACACTCTTACTACTCGTAAACTCTCCAAATAATGCAGTACAGAGCATACAGACCTGAAAACTACACGTAAATTACTGAAATAACGCATAGCGCAGCCTACAGACCTGCTCGCAAAATAATGAGACAGACACGCAAACAGCTCGCAAATTGTCCAAAAATAATGCATGTAAAAGGCCTTGCAAATACTCTCACAACGGTTAAACAGCTGAAAATACTGCAGTGCACAAACACTCTGTGCGTGTACAAAACGCTTTCGAACCATCGTCAACCACAACCTATCAGCAAACTGTTCCAATGCGTGCATGCGCCGACTCTGCCGCAAGCCACCACTGCCGAGCTGAACAGAGGGGCACGAGCTACTGCTCTCAGGTAACTACCACATACAGCCAGTAGGTGAAAGTAGCATCTATTTCCGGGTGTACAGTTAGAATACCTTGACCGTTATACTGACATCAAATGTCTATGTAAATAAGAGCCAAGTCACCCTCTGGATGTGCACGTGTTTACTACACGTGGTCCAGCGAAGACCTAATTGTTGAGCAACTCACCCTTGCAGATGCAGCAAAAAGGTTCTCAATGCTATATTGACATCACAGGTCACACTATAGAAATCTCTTCCAATGCTTCCCAGACCATCTCAGGGTGCATTGTTCCTAGCGACCTTAACGGGACATGTGAGATGCCTCTGGCAGCACACGTGTTTAATGCGACTGACATCTACCTGCAAGTACGGCATCAAGCGAGAAATGACTACATGGCGACTCAACCACGCAGGTGCATCTAAAAGGTTCTTAGTGTTTTACTGATATGACTTGGCTATGTAAATAAGAGACAAGTCCACCTCTCGGAAATTGTAAAGTGCTGCAGAAATAGTTAACTATCGCTTTTGTAGGAGCATTTTTGATGGCTCAGCTTGTCTGCATGGAAATTTTTGTCCTAACAGAACCTGTTTAAAAAAATAGTCCAGAATAACGCCGATTACATTGCTCCTGATGGTCCTAACGTGGCACCCCATCCAGTACGTGTTACCTTTCCTGGAAATCGTGAAGTCCTGCTTTCAACAGACATCTCCAAAATGCGAATGTTCTCACCGCTATGTAGAGACTCGTGCAACCCGGGACAAACGATGGCAAGTGATTCAATGGAGCATTATGATTGCCTTTTGCTGAATTTACCCGCCAAATTATTGATGCTGTTGGTGAGGAAGGACATCCACCTTTTTTTTTCTTTCCACAGACGAGACTCGAAGTGGCAAAATTATTTTGTACAGATCGCCATATTGCACAGACAGTTAAGCCCTGCAAAAGCGACCTACAGATCGTCATATATGAGAAGACCCTTGCTCAATTACACTGCTCTGCCACTGAGGACAGATACTTGAATCTTTCAGCGTGAAACCGATCTCCACATACCATATTGCATATCGATTTGGCAATCACACATTTTGTGTCCTACGCTGTACAAAATCGCCACTTCTGCATCCTGAATATGGATATCGACCATCAAACACTCGTACATGTACCACGAAGACTGTTGTACAAAGGCTGGGTCGGTTCCCCTCGGCACAAACGTGTCAATGTTTCTGGCCCCTACCTCTTTGCTTGCTACACCCATCTCCAGAATCTGGGATTACAAGAACATACGTATTTTCACATGGCTTATTAGAATATCATACCATTTTCGCGACACTTCTCGATATCACGTACATAGCAATATCGCTTGCTTAGCAGTATCGCTTGCGCATTATAATTTTCGAAGATATAGACCGGAAATTATTTCTCTAGAAACTCGAAACTTTAGTGAGATGGAGCTGGCTGTAAACCACTGAGTAACTAGAAACTGGTCTCGTCTGTAAAGACCTTCACGTGAAGCCTCGAAAAAAATAGAGAGAACTGATATTTCCATTCGCGAATACCGATGTCGGCGATATAAGAGATCCGAAATCATCCTTATAATTTACAAAGTCAACTAAGGTGTTTCTCATGTCTAGAGAACCAGCAGACATGTCTTCCACCCGTCTTTCAACTGCTACATGCGCACACCACAATCGATGTTCTCTCAACCAAATAAAGATGGGAAATGTGCAGATGCAGTCAACCAGGCAATTTACATGGGAGAGAATAATACACAAGCGATCGTTAACTATTTCTGCAGCACTTTACAATTTCCGAGAGGTCGACTTGCCTCTTATTTACATAGCCATGTGATATCAGTATAACACTGAGAACCTTTTAGATGCACCTGTGCGGGCGAGCCGCTGTGCAGCCACCTCTCGCTTGACTTCGCACTTGCAAGTAGATGTCAGTCACAATAAAGATGTGTGCGACCAGAGGCATCTCACATGTCCTGTTAGGATCGCTAGGAGCAATGCACCCTGTGCTATTCTGGGAAGCACTGGAACAGATTTATATAGCGCGACCTGTGACGTCAGTATAGCATTGAGAATCTTTTAGCTGCATCTGCGAGGCTGCGTTGCTCGGCAATTAGGTCTTTACCGGTCCGCAGGTAGAGAGGCGTCTCGTCAGCAACTGTAAACACGTGCGTGTCCAGAGGGTGACTTCCTCTTATTTACATAGACATGTGATGTCAGTATAAGAAGAATTCGAACTGTACACCCGAAAATAGACGCGACTCTCACCTACTGGCTGTATGCATCAGCGGCCTGAGAGCAATAGCTCGCTCCCCTGCATTCGTCTGGCTGGTGGTGGCTCGTGGTCGCTTCGACGCGTGAGTGAGTTGGGACAATGCCCTGATATGTTGCGGCTGACGATGGTTCGAAAGCGTTTTTTACGTGCACAGAGTGTTTGTGCACTGCATTATTTTCTGCTGTTTAAGCCTTGTGAGCGTGTTTGCAGAATCCTATAGAAGCATTATTTTTTGACAATTTCCGAGTTGTTTGCGTATCTGTTGCATTATTTTTCGAGCAGGTCTGTAGCCTGTGCTATGCATTATTTCAGGAATTGTAATGTGTCGCTCAGGCCGCCCAAGGGCTACTACTACAATGCTACCTACAGTGTATGGGTAAGAGGAACTCTGACAGCAACGCCACCATGTTGAATAATGTTTTTCGTGCAGCCACAGCACGGCGTGTTACGACTCAAACTATGCGCAATGGGCTGCATGATGTCCAACCTTCCTTCCCGACGTCCATGGCGAGGTCCATCTTTGCAACCACGACGCCATGCTGCGCTGTACAGATGGGCCCAATAACATGCCGAATGGACCGCTTAGGATTGGCATCACGTTCTCTTCACCAATGAGTGTCGCAAGTGCCTTCAACCAGACAATCGTCAAAAAATGGCTCTGAGCACTATGCGACTTAACTTCTGAGGTCATCAGTCGCCTAGAACTTAGAACTACTTAAACCAAACTAACCTTAGGACATCACACACACCCATGCCCGAGGCAGGATTCGAACCTGCGACTGTAGCGGTCGTGCGGTTCCAGACTGTAGCGCCTAGAACCGCTCGGCCACCCCGGCCGGCTGTGTTGTGTGTGTGGTGGGTTGATATTTTTCATGTGTTCTGCGTGTGTGTGTGCGTGTGTGTGTGTGTGTGTGTGTGTGTGTGTGTGTGTGTGCGTATGCGTGATAGAGAAAGAGAGAGAGAGAGAGAGAGAGAGAGAGAGAGAGAGAAGGAGGAGTGGAAGATTCATTAATTATTTATTCTCTTTGTAATTGTTTTAGTGGCTAAAATCATCAGAGAGTTATTGCTTATATGGATTTGGACATTAAGTACAGTGTTTTTCACTGCAAAGGCTCTTTGTATGTTAAAGTTTTTTTGCAACGTCAACAGTTTTTTGTTGTGATTATTCACTCCAAGAGTTCTTACGTCTTGTTCCATGTTGGATGGTTCATGTATATGTTTTATCACGGGTTCGGCGAAGGTAGAATGTCTATTTTCATATTTCCAACTTCTTGTATGTTCTTTATATATACTTTTGAAGTTCCTACCTGTCATCTTCAGATACGCTGACTGACATTCATGGCACTCTAACTGGTATATACCTGCTCCTTGGTATTTATCTGGTTTGTCTGTTCTTTGTAAATGTGACTGGAGTGTGTTCTTGTTCTGTAAGCAATGTGTAATCTCTGTTTCTTTAATATATTTGCTACCTTGTGTGTTGCTTTATGTTTGTATATTGAAGTACACATTTTCTTCTTAGTCGTGTCGTGAGTGTTACTGCTGTGTGCTGTGTGCTGTGCGCTGTACTGCCTGTGGGGTTCTTTGGTGTTTGTGTTCGCTGCGTGCTTTCATTTTTCTTTAGTTGTGTTTTAATTTTTTGGTTAAGTTTTTGTATCATATAAGTGTTAAACCATTGTTTCTGGCTATGCATTGTATTGTTTGCAATTCTTTATCATAGTTTTCTTTCCTGAGTGGGATATTATTTAGTCCATGTAACATGTGTGGTAGGAACACTAATTTTTCATTTTGCGGATGATTGGATGAAGCATGTATAATTGTGTCTGTGGCTGTTGGCTCTCTAAAGATTTCTAATGTGTATTTATTATTGTCTCTCTTTATTATTATATCCAAGAAATGTATTTGCCTTTGTGTTTCTTTTTTCTCTTGGTGAATTGAATATTTTTATGTATATTTTTTATGTCTGTACGAAGTTTATCAATTTTCTCTGTTGATTCATCAACCATACAGATTCTATCATCCACATATCTGCAACAGTAAATGATTTTGTATCCTTTCTTTGTGATAACTATCAAAGATTGCGTTTTCTATGTGGTTGATGAACATGTTTTCCAATGTTCCTGATACTGGGAATCCCATTGGAAGCCCATCTTCTTGTAAATTAAATTACTTTTTAAACTGGAAATAATTTTGGGGTGTGGTTGTTACAATGTTTATTGAAATTTGTTACTTAGATGTGAATGGTGTTTGAAATATTATTCCCATTTACTTGTTGTTACTTGGCTCTCACACCCAGCACCTAATTATGCTGACGCCAAAGTGGTGCACCATTACAACGTATTCTGGCACATGACACGAATCCAAACGACAACGGTTAGATCGTTATAGTGGTACCAGCTTTCCACAAATAGTATGTTGCAGGTTTTTTACGTCAATAGTAAATTTTCGTGAGTTTGAAACATGCTCATTATAATCGGCCATCTTCCATGTATGTTGGCTTTATGTAACTACGTCTCATCAGCATTCTTTGTCATTATGACTGTGGCACGTTGCTCGACTTCTGCGTGATCTCGGTTGCTTCTACTAATTTCTCTGCCTGAGGTCCTTGGAGCGAGTATGCCTTCGCCCAATGTCCAGCGACCGCGTGGTCACCACACATGGCTTACCAGTTTGGAAGGAAAACGAAGCGTTCCGCTTTAGGGTCTATTTCCGTTTGGGCTGCTCTGGGGCGTGGGTGTGTTTCTCTTGTTCAGTACGGTGTGCTAACGAGCATGGTACATTAAACTACACTGAGAGAAACAGAGGGAGTCATGCATGAAAGTTGTAGTGGTTTGTATTGACGGATTGATTTTAACAAGCATACACAGTCCTCACTATGAGGCTATTCTGGAACACAAGATAATGTGTTTATTTTACGACCTGGCGAGCTATATTGGAACATTGTGGTTTCTTATGCAATTTTATCGAATGAGTAGCATAGTTGCACTTACGGTTACGGTCAATGTAGGACAGATACCATTCTTTTTACGTGCACTGTCTGGTTTGTGAGAGGGCTTGACAAGCCGGCATTTGATTAATCACGCAGGTTGTGTGTTCTTACATGATTTTCAAATGTACGTTGAAGTACTGATCTTTGTATAGGTGTTTTAAGGATAGAACGTGCTACATGTGACTTTCATCGCTGTGGTCAATGAAACGTTTATATACTAGAAGCACAATAATAATCCAAAGTTAAGGCAAATCTTATACCTTTATTTCAAATCCATGTTATTCATATATTCATTTAAGCGATGTGCTATTTTGCGAGATGTTAGATGTGAGCAACATTAACGCCTTACACGTATACCTGTGCAGATGTAACTATGCTTAATATTTCTATGGGTAATTTAGTTAATGTTTCATTTAGTATCAGTTTTGCTCGTAACGAATGTTCAGAAATAAGCCATTCTTAGTATTAGTAAATTATTTTCAGATTTTGGAAGAGAAGTTGACCTCGAGAGGTTCTGAGTAGCAACTGTCCTCTCCACTGTTATTATGTTCTGCGACAACTTTACATTGCTAGATCATTTCAGGTACCTAGAGAATTTCCAGTTCGTTAAGTCTGAGACGAAATATTCCTGAACAAAGTCAGATCGCGTAATAATATTATTTCCTTTGGGCTTAATTGACTTTGCAAGGAAGCCACTTTTAAACATAGTTTACCAAACTTTCGTAAAATTTACGATTGCAGTAGTGTATAAAACAAGACATTTTGCGCTTAATTTGGTATGTAGCATATCATTGGAGATCTAATAATTGTAACTGACTAATGCGTAACCTTTGAATAAATTTGGAGTAGTAAAATTTACGATGGTGTAGTAGTAATGTAAAATCCCCCCCCCCCTTTTAGTGTTCTAAGTTTAATCAGGGCAAACTAGCGTGTCACATCCGATTTAACAGACACAATACATCCGTCGACTTTCCTGCCATGATTAAAGGAACACGGCTTTGTTGTATCTGAGTTGCTTAAAAAATATATTGTTTCTTATTGAACGAATGATATTAGCGTGCATCTTGTTGGTCTGATGCAAGTTTCCGAAAAGCATGGCAACACTTGTTCTGTGTGTTGAATACTAACTCTTGCAGTGTTTCATTTTTGAATAATTCTTGAACTATAAATCTTTTTGTGACTTAGTGGTTTTTGAGGTGATTTTGAGATTGTTATTCGTTTCCTTTTTTGATTCTATAAATAACCAGCACGTAATGGACAAACCTGTAGTAAGTTGCCGCTGACAGTAATACCTGCAGTGTTGTCATGAGAATACAACCACTTATGATGTGGTTCAGCAACCTGAATCTTTTAGTGGTTGTGGTCCATCAGCAGATCTTCATCTGTTTCTACATCTCGTTATGTTCAGTTTTAACAGCAAAATGCTAAGTCAGTTACGAAACGGGAATTTGAGCAGTCTGTCCTGGAATTCCTACTTGTCGTTAGAGAACAGAGAATACTTCAACAAGGTATGTGAAAGGTTTAAAGCTTCGCGTGAGGAAAACGGTAGAGATATCAGAGGAAGTGAAAGAACAGAAAGCTATTTACCAGATTCAGGAACATGTTGAAGTGCAGGATGTTGTAACAGAAGCTGAACCTACAGCTCTTACATCACTGCAGATTGATAATAATAAGCCTAGCTTGTTCAACTCACTGCCAGTCAGTCTTATTGGTTTAGAGACGACTTTGGTTGAATCTGCTGTGCACGCTTTACAGGTTGAACGTAAATTAAGAGTTGATTGTGAGTTTGGATCTTGTGATACGAATGTGTTGCTACAGATGGGTTAAACATTCTGGAGGTAAAACGGTCCACCATTCAATGCTCCAGGTGGGAACTACCGATGAGGATAATGTCATTATGAATACCAACCTAGAGTTCTAGGGATGGCAGCATGGGATATCAGATCGCTTAATCAAGTATTTTCTTTAGAGAATTTAAAAAAGGAAAAGGATGGCTTGAAGTGGAAACTAATCCAGCGTCGTGGCAGGGAGAACAGGACTTCTGGCAGGTCAGTACAGTGTCGTCAACACGAACTCTGTAAGGCGTAATGTAAGTGTAGATCCAGTAATGAATAAAAATAGGAATTCGGGTATGCTACTATCAACAGACTCTTTCATTGGAAGACGTGAACGCATTATAGTAACCAAGGCAGACACGAAGCCAACACGACAACAGTAGTATTAGTTTGTATGTCGACTCGCTTGACAGATAATGAAGAGATTGGAAGAATCTAAGATGAGGTAGAAGAAATTTTAATTATTGCTAATACCTGAACATAAGTTATGCGCTATGAACTGCAGACTAAAACTCAAGAAACGATAGGATAACAAGGAGATGGGATCTGACTAAACTGACGGAAACAGAAGATCCTGAGATTTTCAAAAGGCAGCAGATTAATTAGTCGAGAAAATAACCCCTAGTAGCAATCCTTGGATAGCACATGGGGTACTGAATGTAACTGACGAAACGACAAAATATAAAAATGCAGCAAATGAAGCAGGTAGAAGGAATATAGTTCTAAAAAATGAGATTGACAAGAATAAAAAACGTGTAACCAGCAATAATTAAAGGACGAGTGCAAGTTTGTTAAAGCGTGGATGCCGTCCAGAGAAAAGCGAAGCATCTGTAGGTACGTCAAATGTTCAGATGACAAGACAATACAAATGAGGGGAAGCTGATATTGGGAAGGAATAGTGGAATGGTTATACGAGGCAAATGAACAATGTCATAGATAAAAGGAAGTATATTAAGATCAGATAGGAGGAGGAGTTATATTGCAGGAATAACTTGATAGAACACTGAAAGACAAAAGTCGAAACAAGGTTCCTGGAACAGACGACTTCCTCAGACTTTTGTACCCATGACAGAACCACTCCACCCAGAATGTGCATGATATATCAGACACGCGGTACACTCACACTTCAAGAAAAAAGTAATAGTTTCAGATCCAAGGAAGGAAAGTGCGACTAAGTGTGAAAATTATCGAACTACCAGTTTAAAAATGCATCACTGCAAAATTCCAACAGAAAAATGGAAAAATTGGCAGAAGCAGACCTGCGGGAGATCATTTTGTGTTAAGGAGAAATGTAGAAACATGTGAGCCAATACTCAATCAACGACCTATCGTAGAAGGTAGGTTGAATAAAGGCAGATCTACGATTATTTGATTTGTGGATTTAGAGAAAGCTACTGACAGTACTGACAATAATGCACCCAACGAAACTGTGTAGGTGGCAGGCGTAAAACACAGAGAGCGCTAGTTTATTCACAAGTTGTACAGAAACCAGACTGGAGGTATAAGAATAGGACACGAAATGGAAACAGTTATTTAGTAGGGAGTGAGACAGTTACTAAAATTTTCAGCCGTTGACGAAACGTGGAAACGCATGACATTATGAGGAACAAATTTACCTCTGGCTGTAAAAATTACCTTCAGTTTCTTTTTGTTCTGTCATGATCGATTTTGGGGCTACCGTCACCATCCTCAGAGGACCAAGAGGAATGTGGTACTATAAACGTCTCATATCAATTAGGTGTACACACAGGATGATTCAGTTGCCGCTACCAATATTTTATGCAAACCGCAATGTTATGTCTGGCCTTCAAAACCTACCCGCGAGACTTTCATATCCCCTCGCTCGCTACACGTAAATTATTAGCCCTACAAAAAAAAATAAAAGGTCCTTTTTGTAGAAAATTTACTGCAACTACATTTTATACTGGAATACGTTTTCGCTGGAGGCCAGGGTTTTCGAGTTATTCAAGGAAAAGGTATAAAAGTGACCTTCAAACGCACCTTCACCCTAACTCTCGTCCCTCACCAGTCAGGTTTCCTAGTACCCGTAAACATTGCTCTAAAACTAGTTACATTGAGAGTTAGTTACAAACTTAACCCACAGAAAAAGAAATTTCGTAATCAGAAGTGAAATCCCTGGACTAGCAGGACAGAGCGGGCGAGTTACATTTGTGGAAAGAGGCCAAAATAAATTGCTGTCAGTTAGAATCAACACATAAATTTTATTAGTTAAAAGACACAATAATATAAGCAATAATTAAAAACTCTCAAGTTTTTAACGAAAGAGCTCCTTTGATTTGATTTAAATCTGCTGAAAGCCACATACGAAAATCCACTTCTCTCAAGTTTCACTTCTCTCAAAAAAAAATTTGTTTTACTTCAATAAAAATAGGCTGAAGGCCACACATTAAGCAAGAACAGTGTAACAGCTTAAGGCCAAAACAAAGATTTTCAATTTTAATTCTAAACAGGCTGAAACCCAGCTGAAGGCCGCATATCAATGACCTAGTAGATAGCGTCGGAAGTTCCATGCGGCTTTTCGCGGATGATGTTGTAGTATACAGAGAAGTTGCAGCATTAGAAAATTGCAACGAAATGCAGGAAGATCTGCAGCGGATAGGCACTTGGTGCAGGGAGTGGCAACTGACACTTAACATAGACAAATGTAATGTATTGCGAATGCATAGAAAGAAGGATCCCTTATTGTATGATTATATGATAGCGGAACAAACACTGGTAGCAGTTACTTCTGTAAAATATCTGGGAGTCTGCGTGCGGAACGATTTGAAGTGGAATGATCATATAAAAATAATTGTTGGTAAGGCGGGTCCCAGGTTGAGATTCATTGGGAGAGTCATTAGAAAATGTAGTCCATCAACAAAGGAGGTGGCTTACAAAACACTCGTTCGTCTTATACTTGTGTAATGCTCATCAGTGTGGGATCCGTACCAGGTAGGGTTGACAGAGGAGATAGAGAATTTCCAAAGAAGAGCAGCGCGTGTCGTCACAGGGTTATTTGGTAAGTCTGATAGCGTTTCGGAAATATTTGCAAACTCATGTGGCAGACTCTGCTAGAGAGGCGCTCTGCATCGCGGTGTAACGTGCTGTCCAGGTTTCGAGAGGGTGCGTTTCTGGATGAAGTACACTCCTGGAAATGGAAAAAAGAACACATTGACACCGGTGTGTCAGACCCACCATACTTGCTCCGGACACTGCGAGAGGGCTGTACAAGCAATGATCACACGCACGGCACAGCGGACACACCAGGAACCGCGGTGTTGGCCGTCGAATGGCGCTAGCTGCGCAGCATTTGTGCACCGCCGCCGTCAGTGTCAGCCAGTTTGCCGTGGCATACGGAGCTCCATCGCAGTCTTTAACACTGGTAGCATGCCGCGACAGCGTGGACGTGAACCGTATGTGCAGTTGACGGACTTTGAGCGAGGGCGTATAGTGGGCATGCGGGAGGCCGGGTGGACGTACCGCCGAATTGCTCAACACGTGGGGCGTGAGGTCTCCACAGTACATCGATGTTGTCGCCAGTGGTCGGCGGAAGGTGCACGTGCCCGTCGACCTGGGACCGGACCGCAGCGACGCACGGATGCACGCCAAGACCGTAGGATCCTACGCAGTGCCGTAGGGGACCGCACCGCCACTTCCCAGCAAATTAGGGACACTGTTGCTCCTGGGGTATCGGCGAGGACCATTCGCAACCGTCTCCATGAAGCTGGGCTACGGTCCCGCACACCGTTAGGCCGTCTTCCGCTCACGCCCCAACATCGTGCAGCCCGCCTCCAGTGGTGTCGCGACAGGCGTGAATGGAGGGACGAATGGAGACGTGTCGTCTTCAGCGATGAGAGTCGCTTCTGCCTTGGTGCCAATGATGGTCGTATGCGTGTTTGGCGCCGTGCAGGTGAGCGCCACAATCAGGACTGCATACGACCGAGGCACACAGGGCCAACACCCGGCATCATGGTGTGGGGAGCGATCTCCTACACTGGCCGTACACCACTGGTGATCGTCGAGGGGACACTGAATAGTGCACGGTACATCCAAACCGTCATCGAACCCATCGTTCTACCATTCCTAGACCGGCAAGGGAACTTGCTGTTCCACCAGGACAATGCACGTCCGCATGTATCCCGTGCCACCCAACGTGCTCTAGAAGGTGTAAGTCAACTACCCTGGCCAGCAAGATCTCCGGATCTGTCCCCCATTGAGCATGTTTAGGACTGGATGAAGCGTCTCACGCGGTCTGCACGTCCAGCACGAACGCTGGTCCAACTGAGGCGCCAGGTGGAAATGGCATGGCAAGCCGTTCCACAGGACTACATCCAGCATCTCTACGATCGTCTCCATGGGAGAATAGCAGCCTGCATTGCTGCGAAAGGTGGATATACACTGTACTAGTGCCGACATTGTGCATGCTCTGTTGCCTGTGTCTATGTGCCTGTGGTTCTGTCAGTGTGATCATGTGATGTATCTGACCCCAGGAATGTGTCAATAAAGTTTCCCCTTCCTGGGACAATGAATTCACGGTGTTCTTATTTCAATTTCCAGGAGTGTATATACCTCCCGGGGAGATCACTAATGTAAAATCAGAGAGATTCGAGCGCGCACTGAGGCTTTCCGGCAGTCGTTCTTCCCGCGAACCATACGCGACTGGAACAGGAAAGGGAGGTATTGACAGTGGCACAAAAAGTGCCCTCCGCCACACACCGTTGGGTGGCTTGCGGAGTATAAATGTAGATTTAGATTTAGATCAACCAAACAATTCAACTACACTACTGGCCATTAAAATTGCTACACCAAGAAGAAATGCAGATGATAAACGGGTATTCATTGGACAAATATATTATACTAGAACTGACATGTGATTACATTTTCACGCAATTTGTGTGCATAGATCCTGAGAAATCAGTACCCAGAACAACCACCTCTGGCCGTAATGACGGTCTTGATACGCCTGGGCATTGAGTCAAACAGAGTTTTGATGGCGTGTACAGGTATAGCTGCCCGTGCAGCTTCAACACGATACCACAGCTCATCAAGAGTAGTGACTGGCGTATTGTAACGAGCCAGTTGCTCGGCCACCATTGACCAGACGTTTTCAGTTGGTGAGAGGTCTGGAGAATGTGCTGGCCAGGGCAGCAGTCGAACATTTTCTGTATCCAGAATGGCCCGTACAGGGCGTGCAACATGTGGTCGTGCATTATACTGCTGATGTGTACGGTTTCGCAGGGATCGAATGAAGGGTAGAGCCACGGGTCGTAACACAGCTGAAATATAACGTCCACTGTTCAAAGTGCCGTCAATGCGAAGAAGAGGTGACCAACACGTGTAGCCAGTGGCACCCCATACCATCACGCCGGGTGATACGCCAGTATGGCGATGACGAATACACGCTTCCAATGTGTGTTCACCGCGATGTCTCCAAACACGGATGCGACCATCATGATGCTGTTAACAGAACCTGGATTCATCCGAAAAAATGGCATTTTGCCATTCGTGCACCCAGGTTCGTCGTTGAGTACACCATCGCAGGCGCTCCTGTCTGTGATGAAGCGTCAAGGGTAACCGCAGCCATGGTCTCCGAGCTGATAGTCCATGCTGCTGCAAACGTAGTCGAACTGTTCGTGCATATGGGTGTTGTCTTGCAAACGTTCCCATCTGTTGACTCAGAGATCGAGACGTGGCTGCACGATCCGTTACAGCTATACGGATAAGATGCCTGTCATCTCGACTGCTAATGATACGCGGCGTTGGGATCCAGCACGGCGTTCCGTATTACCCTCCTGAACCCACCGAATTCCATATTCTGCTAACAGTCATTGGATCTCGACCAACGCGAGCAGCAATGTCGCGATACGATAAACCGCAATCGCGATAGGCTACAATTCGACCTTTATCAAAGTCGGAAACGTGTGGTACGCATTTCTCCTCCTTACACGAGACATCACAACGTTTCACCAAGCAACACCGGTCAATTGCTGTTTGTGTATGATAAATCGGTTGGAAGCTTTCCTCATGTCAGGACGTTGCAGGTGTCGCCACCGGCACCAACTTTGTGTGAATGCTCTGAAAAGCTAATCATTTTCATATTACAGCATCTTCTTCCTGTCAGTTAAATTTCGCGTCTGTAGCACGTCATCTTCGTGGTGTAGTAATTTTAATGGCCAGTAGTGTACTTAAAGCCTAGGAAGAAGTGTTTTCAATTTAACAGGCTGAGGGCCTTAGCTTAAAACATTTCATACAAACTCGGTTGAAGACCTCATACTAAAGAATAACAATGTTATGACATAAGGGAAGACCAAGATTTTAAATTTTTAGTTTAAGAGAGGCTAAAACTCGGCTGAGGGCCACACATCATAGAGAAAACAATTTCGCGGCTTAAGGCCTAAAGAGGAAAAAAAACTTACAATTTTAATAAGCTAAAACTCGGCTGAAGGCCACACAGAGTACATAAGACTAAAAGGAAATCATTGTGTAAAACACAAGGAGCGGCGTTCAGAAGGTTCCAAGAGTCTGTCCGGGAAGTAACACTAAGGTACGTTTATGTGAGACAGGCAGCCAGACCGACAACCTCTTAATCGGAAGGCAACCCAACCGAAGGCCAGCCAACAACAAAAAAAAATAAAAAAAAATTAAAAAAAATAAATAAAATAAAAAATAAAAAAATAAAAAAAGACAACAAGACGTCAATAGCTCAACGTTCTGGATACTGGTCCCCAATCCAGCCAAGTCAGAATAAACGCCCAAAACTACCAACACACATCAGCTGTCGAACTACACGCCGTGCTGGACAGCAACAAGACGACGAGGAAAATACACTGCTGAAACTACGTCAACGACCACGGCAGGTAACCGAAACGTAAACGTCCACAAGGCAGAAGATACCGTTGGTGCACTTCACTAATGAAGGAGTGAATTAAATTAAGTTAAGCCCCATCCAAGAAAACGGCTGCAATTCTAGCCGACTTCAATGCACACACGTTGCTGCTCGCGGGAATCTCGCAGAAAGCAACAACCAGGATCAAACGAGGAAAAGTGATAGCAGTTGAGGCTCGATAGTAGGCTAAGTGAGCACTCAAGTTTAGAGTCCAAGATCGGTGGGCGACGAGCTTCGTAACACTCGCTAGAAGCGCCTCACAACTCCACCGCGCGTGCACGCCGCCAGCGGCTCCGACCCAACTCTGCGCGACGGGGACCTCCTCGCTACTCTGCGCCAACTCACCGACTGCCACACACCGCACACCCGGAAAATATATCCGCCACCCCAAAGATATTACAGCCGTAGTAGTATCGATACACGCCGCTGCTGCCACTCAGGGAGAGAAGACAGCAAGGTCCTAAGAAGAAATAAGATATGACAGGACTGCAACCAATGATAATTAAAAAAAGACATGACGCGATCCAGCCACGGCTCAACCTTCTCCCCTCAAACCCGATGCCCGGGCGGGGGAGGGGGGGAGGGGGGAGGGGGGGGGGAGAGTGACTCAATCATCAGACTAACTGAATTTAACCTGGCCAAGGTGAACCCGGTACTGCTTACCGGAGTGATTATCCTTAACCAGCAGATTTACTGGGCCTGAAATGCGTACAATGATGCAAGGCCCAAGAAAACGAGGAGTAAATTTACTCAATTTCCGACACGCACCTGCCTACCGTGAAAATTACGGACGTACACCTGATCTTCTGGTCTCCCTATAGAGATTCGCCGAATACGATTGTAACGCTTAGCTTGTTTATCATGGGCCCTGAGTATATTACGTCTGGCACGGTTCCAGTTTTCCTTAATGACTTGAAGAGTAATATCCACCAGAACTAGATCTTGAATCCCCCACAAGTTCGAAAGAGGGGAATTAACAGGATAGGAAAAGATCAAAGAGGTGGGAGTAGCTCTCAAGGCTTCATGATTGGCGGTATTAAAGGCAAAACTAAGCCAAGGAAGACTAGAGTCCCACTTTTTAGGCGTTTTCTGATGATAAATAATCAAAGCGGATTTAAGATTTCGGTTAACCCTTCCCTGGGGTGCTAGTTCTACGAGGTTCGCAGGTGAGCTTCTGTGAAGTTTGGAAAGTAGGAGACGAGGTACTGGCGGAAGTAAAGCTGTGAGGACGGGGCGTGAGTCGTGCTTGGGTAGCTCAGATGGTAGAGCACTTGCCCGCAAAAGGCAAAGGTCCCGAGTTCGAGTCTCGGTCCGGCCCACAGTTTCAATCTGCCAGGAAGTTTCATATCAGCGGACACTCCGCTGCAGAGTGAAAATCTCATACTGAAAACATTAGTTAAATGAGAAATAGTGGTGGTAGCAGTGACGTTACAGCTCGGAAGGAGCCAAGTGAATCTGGAGAACGCATCAATAACTAACACGTATCGGTGACCTTTCTTAGTACGAGGTAAAGGTCCTAGGTAATCGATATAGAGTTTGTGCATAGAACAGGACTCGCACACAGAGGTCAACAAACCCTATTGACGAGTATTCTTGGCTTTGGCTACATTACGCAACCGACTTTTGGATACCATCTCTCTGAGATCCCGGTTCATGGAGGGCCAAGTCAAATGCTCCTTGATTTTTTGCAGAGTCTTATAAGTTCCTAAGTGCCCAGCCACCAACGAATGATGAAAGTAACGAAAAACCGGGCGCACCAGAGCTACTGTCAAACAGATCTTTTTAGCTGCTTCGCATGATCCACCCCTTTACAAAAATGCCACACTTAATAATATGCTCATCCGACAGTTCTCCAGCCAAAAGGCGTTGTTTAATCGGGCCCCACTTAGGGTCCTGATCCTGATGCTGTGCGACATCATCAAACAAAAGAGGAATTTCACCCAACACGATACAACTAAGACTGCCTCGATCTGTCTCCCCAGTACGCTCATTAGGTGTAGATTCGGCGAACATCCGGCTGAGGACGTCAGCCTTGACATGGCTAATCCAGGGCCTGGACTAATACGTTTTGGGCACACTGAACCCCACAGTGGCTGTTATTCTTCTGCAACACTTCTCCGATACCAGTCCGTGGGTCGAGGTCCACCTTCAGCCAGCGCAGATGAGGGCTTATAAATTAATAAAGGGCGTCTGCTACATTTCCCGCGGTGTTTCCGTATGTTAGTCTAATCTCTGTAGCTCGTCAGGTCGTAAACTAAGGAAGCACATCACCTTGTATTACAGAATAGGCACATAGGGAGCAAGAGTATATGCTTTTTATAACCAATACAAGCTCACTGCTGCTTTCATGCATTGCTCCGTCTCTGGCAGTACATGTTAAAGCAGCCACGCTTGTTAGAACACCATATCACACAAGAGTAAAACACGGCTTTACTTCACAGAAGACCTCAGACAGGTACACTCGTGTAGCCGAAGCTGCTGTGAATAGGCGGAAGCTGATAAGATGTGGTACAGATGTAATAGAATTCGCGAAACGAAACCACATACAAACAGAACACATGAAAATTTCCTATTATAATGGACATCCTATCAGCCTTATCTCGGTCTTCAGCAAGGTCCTGGAATCCATCCTTACCCGACACATCCACCAGCATCTCCGCCAGCGCCGCCTCCTTCCCACTACCCAGTGTGGCTTTCGACCATTCTTCTCTGCCGATGACCTTCTCCTTCACCTCACTCATCTCCTCTTTGAACAGCTCAACTCCCGTCGAGCCATCATCTTGCTCGACCTTGAGCGTGCATACGACCATGTATGGAATTCTGGTCTCCTCTTCAAGCTCCGAACCTTCGCCCTTCCTATGTCTGTCCGGGTCCTTTCTTTCCCAATGTCCTTCCTGTCACCATCCATAACGCAGATTTCTACACCTTCTACCCCTCCGCTGGTGTGCCCCAAGGTTCCATCCTCTCCCCTCTTCTCTACCTTCTGTATACGGTGGACATGCCGCCGCCTCCACCCCCCATCCACCTTCTCCAGTATGCCAATGACACCACCTTCCTTGCCCTTGCCCCCACGCTGCAACGCTCCCAACACCAATTCCATCTTGGTGCAACCAGTGGTCAATCCTTCCTAGACCCTGGCGATCATTGAACGCAAAACCACCCTTTCCTTACATAACCTCTCCTGGACCCCCCATCTCTGGACAATCCAAGCCAAGGCATGCTCCCAACCCCATCTCCTCAAGCTCCTCTCTGGCTGCACATGGGGTCTGCACCCCTCCACCATTCTCCACACCTATAAATCCCTCATCCATCCTATCCTCTGCTACGCCCACCCTGCCTGGATCCCTGCCCCTCCTATTACAAATCCCTTCAAATCCTAGAACGCCTCACCTATCATATCTGCCTCCCCTCCCCCACGTGGATCCTGTATGACCTCACTCCGTTCCCACACCTCCTCCTTTTCCTCTAATGGATATGGATCCTCTGCACCTCCAGTAAACTCGATCCTCCTCACCCGTTTGTTTCTCCCATCCTCTCCCACCCCCGTCTGCTGTCGCACCTGTATTCCCACGTCTCACCTGCTCTCCATCTCTCCACTCTCCATACTCTCGTCCAAGGTGGCTTCCACCAACTCCCCCTCCCTGATGATGCCCTCATCCCCTCCATCTATCCCTCTTACCAACTTTGATCCACCCAATCCACCCCCTTGTCGTTTCCCATGGGCACCTTCTCACCCTTGCCTTCCTCCTCCCTTCCTCCCTCCCTCCTCACCCCAGGCTTCCCCCACCCCCTTCTTCCCCTTCCATCTCCTCTGCCACTGGCATCTACACCTTCCCCTCTCCCTCCTCCCCCACCTTTTCCCCTTTGGCAGGTCTTCGGAATCGTACACGTACAGTGAACATTCGCGCGCCGGAGATCATCGACATCAGTTTGTTGTGTGTGCCATGGTGTTAGTTCAAATGGCTCTGAGCACTATGGGACTTAACTACTGAGGTCATCAGTCCCCTAGGTTTAGAACTACTTAAACCTAACTAACCTAAGGACATCACACACATCCATGCCCAAGGCAGGATTCGAACCTGCGACCGTAGCGGTCTCGCGGTTCCAGACTGTAGCGCCTAGAACCGCACGGCCACTCCGACCGGCTCATGGTGTTAGTGCTTTAGTGTTTCGCCTCCCACGCTCCATCATTCACGTGTGTCATTTCAGTCATCTGTGTTCGCTGAACGTTTTTTTTAATGTACCACGCCTGTGAATGGCTCCATGTTTTTTACTCATGTGTCTACCGTTTTTTGCCCATCATTATGTTTTGTTTTTCTATG
Organism: Schistocerca americana; assembly: GCF_021461395.2. NCBI lineage: Eukaryota > Metazoa > Arthropoda > Insecta > Orthoptera > Acrididae > Schistocerca > Schistocerca americana. Next base: position 738,821,623 of record NC_060121.1, on the reverse strand, counting down.
TCTTCCTGTTTCTATTTGTCTTATCTGTGGCCGAAAAGTGGCTGCCGGCCTACGTTTGTGTAAGGTGTTAAACTAACAATAAAGAAAAAAAACAGAGTCGATGGCCAATACGAGGACATTTAAAAATGTAATAATTTGTGTACGTTTGAAAAATTACAAAATGCGTATGTTATCCAGTAAATTTAAGAACTACGATACCAACTGATTCCCACAACCTTATAAAGTCGAAGCTTTTACTCACCACTATATTTCACTTCCATCCTTAGTCCTCATGTAGTATGTATGCTAGATGGAGCTTTTGTATTTTCTGACTCAGGCAGTTAACCAAACTTTCTGTGCCCGATTGAAGTGTTTGCTGTACACTATGTGTCGTCTGTAAATTTCGAAGCTCCAAGTAGCTTTTTCAACTGTTTGGAGAAATATGTTTATCGCAGAATTACCATTGCTTCGAGAAATAAAGTTAATTTCTGCTTGTTTTTAGTTACTTTCAACTGTAATGTGTTTAGAATATGCTGTAATATACACATATATCCTGCGCTGTCCATTAAATTGACATAAATCTGCGTTAGTAACGGTTTGAATTCCCACATGGAAACGTGTGGGCGTACTCATCTCGTCACTCCAATAAACAGCTTTGCTTGTTATGCAACATTCCGTTAATACTTTGGCCACTGTGCACAACGGTAAAACCGTCACACTGAAACAGCACCTCAGCGTATTCCTGATTATATTTGTAAAATAAGTGCCACCGAATTATGGGAGAAGTTGTAGGAAGTTGGATTCATAAATCGAAGTCGATATCACAACGCTAAACATTTATTCAATCAAAAACCAACATTTAATCTTATTACAATGTGACTATTAAAAATCAAACACAGAAAGCTAACATAAAGTACTGAAGTTATTTACGTGGGGCTGGATGATTAGGAAGACAAAAAGGAGAACATAATCAGAGCTCCTCGTCTGCACAACTCGCATTTTGAAACAAATAAGGGAAAGAACCCTATGAACTTCTCATCCAAGATGCACGAAGACCAAATTAAGTGCGAGGGGCTCAGAGTGCGCACTCTGAAATATGAAATTAGCAACATACTAAAACAAACAGCGAAACTTACGTCGGCACGGGACGTCATTCAGGAAACGAATCATCAGAAGGCCAGGAAGCGAATGATAAGAATTTCAAAGGTCTCCTTTCGCAGCCCAAACTTCGTTGGAGAGGCACGAGCAATCCTTGTAATCAATTTGACGAACATAAAAGTGCCTCAAGGCACGAGAGTAGAGGGAAACGTACCAAACCGTTTCTCTGACTTGGTGCGCATAAAAAAATTACTGCGTTGGTACCAAGTTCAAACGGTCTTCCACTTTTGGAAGAGGTAGTGCTCGCAGTGTCTAGAAGAGAAGCCAATACAATATTCTGTCCAACAGAAATGCTGCTGAAATGGAGCTACATTTCTCAAGTTTTTGTCAGGACGGAAAGCGGTAGTGCTCGCAGTGTCTAGAAGAGAAGCCAATACACTAGACTGTCCAACAGAAATGCTGCTGAAATGGAGCTACATTTCTCAAGTTTTTGTCAGGACGGAAAGACAGAAAAAGAGGAGGGCTGTGGAGACGAAAATGTTGAATTTCCAATGAGGAATCGCCACAGAACGCCAAAGCTTGTGTCATGACCAAGACCGAGATTGAATCATCTATCTGACAAGATGCATGCAATCCAGAAAAGTCACTTCAGTTAGGTATTGCCTGGATGTAAGGGTTCAACTCAGTTCCGCACTGTCGCTTGCTCCAAAAAACGAGCGCTTAGCGTCTATCCGATGACATATACGACTGGACAGAAAGTTTTATAGCAGACAGAGATCAGTATGTCGTCCTGAATAGGGTGACTTCGACAGAAACAAGCGTAACTTCTGGTGTGCCCCAGGGCAGCGTAATAGGTCTCCTACTTTTTACGAATTGTTGGTATTGATGGTATTGACAGCGGCGTTAGACTGTTTGCTGATGATGGTGTAGTCTACAGGAAAGTAGTATCACACGAAAGTTGTGAACCAATCAACGAGGATTTGCAGAAAATAAATGCGTGGTGTAATGACTGGCAGTTATCTTTCAATATTAGTAAATGTAACCTACTGCGTATAACAAGGCGAAAATCCCCACTGATGTACGAGTGCAAAATAAATGCCCAGTCCTTGGAAGCGATAACATTCGTCAAGTATCTGGGACTGACTATCCGAAATGATCTAAAATGGAATGATCAGATTACACACGTAACGGGCAAAGCGAACTCTAGATTGCGGTTTATTGACAGAATCCTGAAGCGATGCAGTCTTTCAACAAAGGAAATTGCTTACAATACGTTGGTTCGTCCAGTCTTATTGTTCGTCTGTATGGGACCCTTACCAGGCGGGTCCGATTCAAGAGATTGAGAAGGTCCAAAGAAGAGCGGCAGGATTCGTGACTGGTATATTTAGCCATCGCGAGGGCGTTACAAATCTCATTGAAAGTTTGAAGTGGGACACACTTGCAGATAGACGACGCCCTAACGGAAGGGGCTGCTCACGAAATTCCAAAATCCGATCTTCGCCGAGGATGTAGAGGATATATTATTACCAACAACTTTCATATCGCCCAATAATCACCATTCAAAGGGGAATTAGAGCTCATACTGAGGCGTTCAGACAGTCGTTTTTCCCTCGCGCGATCCGCAAGTGGAACAGAGGGGGGAGGGGGGTGGGGGGGGGGGGGGGGAATATGACTGGCGCGAATAGTACCCTCCGCCACACACCGCTTGGTGGCTAGCGGAGTATGCAGATGTAGAAATGCAAAGTATAACTTAGCTTCACAGATAACAGGAACGGCCTTTGCAGGTCCATAAAAAATATAGCAGAATGGATCATTATTCAGAAGGACTACAAAATGTGAGTTGCACATGTCGCCCTATGCTAAGAACCATGGTGCAACTACAGTGGTTCACTGTCAGAATACAGTAGGATATAATACAGTAGGGTACATGTTCCGAGTGTCCTGCAGACACAGCACCGTCCCAGTGCGGATAACAAGTGCATCACAGTGCTTGAGTGAAAAGGCTTGAGTACTGGAAACGAACTCCAAAATTGAACTGCGCCAGACAGTAAGACTTTTGTGGGCAAAAATTCTAAATTACACGCAGCTCCCCAGTGACATTGTAGTGGCATATGGAATCAAATATCACGTCGCCCTCAGCTGCAGTGAAACGCTGCCAACAATCTAACCAAAGCTGCACAGGCGTAGGGGATGCTGGTCGGGAAGATGAATCATCAACATTGACACTGATCACAGAAATCGTATATTTTCCGAAGCTGGAGACGTTCGCACAGAGGTTAAGGAGTGGCTCTGTGATCAGGTAGCGGATTTCTATCGTCGAACAACTGAACGCTTCGAAGAACATTTCGACCACTGTTTATAGAAATTTAATGACTATGGTCAAAAAACAATGTCACATATCTGTTTTACTCCAAAGGGCAGAGCAGCGTTCGATAAAAGTCAGTTACTGAGAAGACATCAAAAAGGACGATACCAGTATCAGGAACTTCTATAAAACGTTTAAACAGCGCCTCCGAACTTACCAATCACATAACTTGTGCTTCAAGAAGGAAAATTAGCCCTAAACACCAAGACCTCTGAAATATTAGGAAACTATTTCAAGAAAATGTTAAATTATGAGAAATAAGGAGCAAGATTTCGTGAACAAAATCCAATATGCCCTAACACACACTCAGAATGAAGATTATATCCAAAATCTCAGGTGCTAGTACACTCAAGAAGTTACATGCAATATTTCAAGCAGTCTGGGAAACAGAAGCCATACCAGAAGACTGGCAAACGGCATTAATTCGCCCAAACCACAAAAAGGAGATAAAACTGACCCCATCAATTAAAAAGTAATTTCCCTCCTTCCAGCGGCTTCCGAAATTCTTACAAAAGCATCACAAAAGAGATTCGAAAACCAACTGGATCAGCAATTAGGAGAATACCAAGGACGGTTTAGAAAAGGACTATCCTGTGTGGAACAAATTTTAAATAAGAAATTTGTAATCAGGTATAGAAGAAGGAAATCCAAAAGCATTTATATAATGTTTGTAGACTTCAAACACCTTAAAACAACTTGGAGCTGCCAACATATCAGTGGCAATCATAACAGAAAGTTACAAATACAGAACGCAAAATTAAATTTTTAGATGAAAGCTGCAAGGCTTTTGGGATCAAAACTGGGTTAAGACAAGGAGATGGATTGTCGCCACCCTGTTCAATTGTGTACTAGAAAAATAATCAGGAAATGGAGGAAAATAACAGAAGAAGAAGGAATTTAAAAATCACAGTTGAGAGACAAGGGGATAATCTGAGCTTTCATCAGGTTACCTTCCATTCAGAAGGCTGTTGCACGCAGCGACTGTTATATTAACATGTAAATAATAGATTTCAGCTATCAGTCGTCCTTTTTAAATTTTATTGGCGGATCTATATTTCAGCTAGAAACTAGCCATTCTCAACGCACTATCATTTTTGATCAATGCATGTAATGCCTGTTGGTAAGGCTTAATCCACAGTTAATTGAATAATCATTGAATAATAAATGAACTGTGGATAAAGGCCGACCAACAGGCATTACATGCATTGATCAAAAATGATAGTGCATTGGGAATGGCTAGTTTCTAGCTGCAATATAGACTAATGGCTGAAATCTATTATTTACAAATGTGAGTTCTGATTTTTTGGCTTCGGCTGACGATCTTGCAATCTTAGCTGAATCAATAGAAGATGCAACAATTTAAAAAAAATCTCCTAAAAGAGACAGCTTCAAAAGCAGGCCTTTGTGTGTCACAGATATGAAGGAGGCACAGAAATACATGGCAACTGATTGCGAAAGAATAAAAAAGACTACAAAACTTACATATGTAGATGAAATAACACAACCAGATGTTTTGGACAAAGAAAATAGCTTAGCAAGGACATGGAAAAAAGAAGTGATTTTTCAAATAACAGAAAACCCGTACAACAAGAAATAAATTTCCATAAATGCAAAACTCTGGTACTACAACACCGTCATTAAACCAGAATTCCTTTACGCTTCAGAATGCCTTTCGTTAAATACAGTTAAATAATTAGGTGAAATAGACGGAAATAGAAGAAGGAAATAAAAATAACCAGGGAAGTCTTGGGACCAAAATATGAGAATGGGAAATGAAAACTAAGAAGTAATTAAGAAGTTTAAAAGCTAGAATCAAAATCAGACACAATGAAGAAGAGAAGAATTCTGTTCTATGGACTCTAAAAAAAGGCTAAATGAAAAGAGGATAACAAATACAATTTGTTACTTTTTTGGCAGAAACCCAGGAACATCACTGACATGGATCATGGAAGTTAAAGCAGACTTGAACGAAAATAAAATAACGGAGGAAGCAATAGGAGAAAGAGAAAAGTTCAGAGCAAAAGTAAAAAGGTTCAAAGGCTTCCTGGAGAAACCAAAGAAAAAGATAGGCGCAATATCGACCGAAGGAAGAAAAGGAAAACATAAGGGAAAAATGAGAAACTACTAGAAAAAAAATAGGAAAATGGAAGAAGACATAAGTTATTTGACGTGGTGTTTAGTGGGATTTAAAACATGTGTGTGGTACTTTATAAATATATTTATTTATTTCAGTGCCAGGTTAGAAACAAAATCCATCAAATGAATCCCTGAAAACATGATATTAGTAGGACAACAGACGCATTTGAGTCCTGGTGTAGCATATGTGCTACATTCCCTAATATTTTGGTGAAAAATTTAGTGTTTTAGTCTTACTTTGTTCCAGAATAACGCACTGTCCACCAATATAGCGTTTTCATTCACAAAATCTAGGCTGAATACTGATGAGGTTGCAATTACGATTCTGAGCACAGGTCAATATACTATGGCTGTTTGAATGCACAGACGAGGAGAATAGTGTTTCTTTTAGTCGCTTATATCTATCTTTGTCAAATCAGCCTTAACCTTTTTTATTATTTTTCCTGTGGTTTGTCACATCTTCCTGCTGAATCACAAACCGTGTCATACTTGTTGACAGCAGGTACAGCCAGCTTATGGACGTGTTACCGGTCACACTGCAAACGCGTGCGCTGGCCCCCGACATAAGCAACGTGAGAGTATATTGTGCTTATTTGCTAATCGTGGCTTGTGTTTTCTAGAATTTGTCACCATTTTCCGACTCGTACATTTCTGTTTGTGGCACAACTTGACCAGAAGAAGGGATCGGTTGGTAGGACATGTTCTAAGGCATCAAGGGATCACCAATTTAGTATTGGAGGGCAGCGTGGAGGGTAAAAGTCGTAGAGGGAGACCAAGAGATGAATACACTAAGCAGATTCAGAAGGATGTAGGTTGCAGTAGGTACTGGGAGATGAAGAGGCATGCACAGGATAGAGTAGCATGGAGAGCTGCATCAAACCAGTCTCAGGACTGAAGACCACAACAACAACAACATTTCATGCTACTTCATTCTCACAAAGTTAGGCGTGAAATTTGAAAACTGATGTACGTAAAAATATAAAAATTCTTACATTTTTTTTTACTTATTTAATTTTTAATTAGCGTCTCCTCGAACCTCTCTGGTGAATAGTCTATCTGCAAGTAGCTCCTGTCCGAACTCGTTATTGCAGCGCCGTTGTTTCTGCCTGATACGGCTGGTGTATCTCGCCTTCGACTGACACGTGACGCTTAGTACGCACTCAACAAGCGAGCAAAGCATGGTCACGCCTTAGCTGTTATCTCGTGATAGCTGTGTGGCTCATTTGTTGTATGTGATAAAATTCCTTTCCTATTTCTTTGAGGAAATATGTGGGCTTCTACGTTCAGTATTTTAAAACGACTGGAAAGGACTCACATCTGTCAGAAAGATAGCAGTAATGGATGGAAATACCAGTTTTCGACTGTCGAAACTCAATGTTTTTAAAGAAAAACATTAAAATACTGAATGTAGTGGATTTTTATTGGTCGCATGCCGACAGATCTCAGTGGCACTGCTCCTATAGCTTTTTCGCGTAATAGTCTGCAATCACAGAGCAAAAAACATCCTGTAACGTTGGGGGAGTTTTTTTTAACAATGACATATTCTCTACATTCTCTGCATTCGTGTAGTCCCCCATCCTCTTCTGTAAATCGTCTCATCATTTAACATCTCCTCCATAATCTACTCTGTGAACTATAATTCATCTTCGCTACAAGAAGCACAACGGAAAAAAAATTTTTACTCCATAGAGACAACAGGATAATACCATGTAACACCGCCAGCAGCAGCATTAACGGTCTCATTTGGGTGAGAAAGAAGGTCCACAAGTTTTGGAAAGCTAAACAGTCTTGGTTGCAGAATATACTTCATTATTTTATATTTTTCCAATAACGCGTTACGCCTTGCTTAAAACGTCTTCAGATTGGCTGGCATAACACATATTATACATATAAGCTGCCGTCCACGCAAATGTCTTAGCAAGCATATCGCATTGTCAACATTTTAAGAACATTGCGTGTTGCCCTGATATAAAATAGTGCTAATTGCTCGGCAAATCACGTTTTAAAATACATAACAAAATTCAACGGGTAATTGCCTTGTCGAGTTATAACAGACTTCGCGCAATGCCCTGTACGACACCAAAAACGGGATCAGACCTACAGAAGCGCATCAGAAAAGGTAAACACATAACAAACGCCGTTGTGCATGTTATAACCTCGTAAATGTACTCAACACTTTTTTACATCAGAGCACCACGCAATTTCCTTAAAACACTGACAACGGTGTTTGCCTGCTAAGTCATTTGCCTGGACGGAAGCTTACGTTTGCACACCTACTATACCAACTAATTTAAAAATGCGTTAAACAGGGCTAAACTCATTATTGACAAAATAAAAAAGCATTTTTCGGAGCCAAAAGGGTTTATCTCTTCAAAACGTTTACCACTGGTTGTTGTACTATACCACCATGAATTGGAAAAATAAAACGTCCACAAGCTTGTTCAGGCATTCCATTTCCAGTTAGAGCAAACCCTTGATGATTATATCGCGCAGAGCACAAATATTGAGTGTAACGTCTCCAATCCTGTGCCGCATTTTTATGGGATAAATACCGGGTGATTTAACGGTCCCCGTAGAGCTGAGTTACAAGTAAACATGGCTATTGTCATCTTGGAAGGAGGGTCTGTTTCAGCATACTCATCACGAGGATGTAGAAGAAACGAACGTGGTCGCTGAGAAAGTTGAAATAAACGTCTTCGTATTCACGGTGACCTGAATAAGTATGCCCAAGTTGCGGTACGAAAGTAGCTCCCAAAACGTCACGAAATAACTTCCAGACTAAGCTAAACCCTCCATACACTGCTAATTAATCACTGGGCTGCCAATGCACTCGATGCTTTTCATCACTTCGACAGAAACTCTTCGAAGTATACTGCACACCTCCTGTCAGCTACTGCCTAGTTTCTGTGCTTCTCTGAACAACACTCTTTTGCGAAGTATCTGACTATAAACGTCTATTGCGTATACTTTCCTACCCAGTGTTCCCTACTTGAACCAAATGAGTTGACTCTGCATTCAGTGACAAAAGCCTGTCTGGTTTCAAACCGATTGTCACTGACAAGGCCTGACATTCGTCTCCGTTTGCTGTCGGTTGGGCCCTTTTTGCGACTAGTGCTATTACAATGTGTTACAAGCCTGTGGTACACCATTCCTTATAGATACGTTGGACATTCAGTGCTGACACTCAATAACTCAGTCAACTTCGTTCAATGCGAGGTCACAGGAGGTAAAAAAACGATGGGTCCTTTCAGCCACTGTTACGTCCCGATGTAGATCCAGCTCAGTGCACCGATTCCGTACAATCGACGGACACATGCACACCTTGAAAGAAATTAGTTTCTTGTGTTCGAGGAGTGCTGTGGTGAGTGTCTTCAACATGTGGCGAAACTAAGGTGAAACCACGTCCAACATCTTGGGGGTTGGGCAGCCACCCCTCATTACAGATGTCGGATGTCGTCGGCTGCGCAGTCTGGTAAAACAGGACAGGCAGCGAACTGTGGTGGAACTATCAACAGACTTTAATGCTGGGCAGAGCACAAATGTGTCTGAACATACAGTGCACCGGAAACACCTAACGATGGGCTTCCGCAGTCGTCGACCCATGCTTGTGCCAACGTAGACACCGCGACATCGGTAACTACGACTGAAACGACCATCGACACTGGACGTTGGCGCTGTGGTAGAGCTTTGCAAGGTCTGATGAATCCCATAACTTCTTCATTATTCCTATGGGAGGGCGCTAATCCGTTATCATCCAGGGGAACAACTCCTTGACACCTGTACTGCGGGACAGATACAAGCTGGCGGCGGCTCCATTATGTTGTAGCAAATATTCACGTGGGCATCCGTGAGTCCACTGGAGCTCGTGCAAGGCACTATGACAGCCAAGGAGCAACGTACATTGGGTGCAGACCATGTGCACACCTTCATGACAATCATGTTTACTGATGGCAGTGGCATTTTTCAACAAGATAGTGCGCCATGTCACATGGCCAAGAGTGTGATGGAGTGGTTCGAGGAACATAGTGACGAGTTCCATTTGATGTGCGTCCCCCAACTCGCCAGGTCCGAAGAACCCGATCGAACACATTTAGAATGTGACTGAATGTGGCAATGTGGCGTCAGAGTTCATCGCCCCCCCCCCCCCCCCGGAATTTGCGGGCGTTAGGTGACTTGTGTGTGCAATGCGGAGCCAGCTCCTTCCAGCGACCTGCCAAGGCCTCATTTCTTCCATGTCCTGACGCGTCGGCACTGTTATCTGTGCCAAAGGTGGAAGTACGGGCTATTAGGTAGGCGGTCATAATGTTCTGGCTGATCAGTGTGTAATAAAGTAAAATAAAAGTTAGACACCGTGTAACTAATTAGACACTGTGTAACTATAGGTAAAACTGGAAGTACACAGTAGTTCAAAACGTCATATAATAAACTGGTTTGGTCGTGCGGTAGCGTTCTCGCTTCCCACGCCCAGATTCCCGGGTTCGATTCCCGGCGGGGGTCGGGGATTTTCTCTGCCTCGTGATGACTGGGTGTTGCGTGACGTCCTTAGATTAGTTAGGTTTAAGTACTTCTAAATTCTACGGGACTGATGACCGTAGATGTTAAGTCCCATAGTGCTCAGAGCCATTTGAACCAATTTTAAACTGGTTTACCACATTACCAGCGCTGTAGTCATGATATCAGATACAGGACGAACAGTAGCACACAGCCAATTCATTAACTTGTGTAATCGACCACTAAACTGTCTACAGTGACATGGGTTAAGCACGTGAGTGCTATTCTGTTTTCATTTTGGTTGCTTCTTACCTTGTATTCTACATGGTCCACTCTCATTAAAGTTACCACCGCCTATGTTCAACGTCAGCGGGTACAGGCGGCAGGTAGCAGAACTAGAGGGTGTATAAGGTGTGTCAGGGGTACACGGAACAGTATACTCATTGTTGTAATGTGGAAACAGAGCGATTTATTTGACGTGAAAAAGGGCATGATCATTCGCTCCGGGACAAGAGTGGAACCATCTTCGGTACGGCCAAGTTTGTAAGCTGTTCACTTGCCGCTGTGGTTAAATTATACCGTACATGGCAAAATGGCGTTATCCAAAACCAGTGTCGGGAAAACTGTGCTGGACCATAGGGGTAAACGACAGCTAAAGATTTTTTTAAATAATATTTTCATAATGTGAGGCCACAGTCGTAATATACACTCCTGGAAATGGAAAAAGAACACATTGACACCGGTGTGTCAGACCCACCATACTTGCTCCGGACACTGCGAGAGGGCTGTACAAGCAATGATCACACGCACGGCACAGCGGACACTCCAGGAACCGCGGTGTTGGCCGTCGAATGGCGCTAGCTGCGCAGCATTTGTGCACCGCCGCCGTCAGTGTCAGCCAGTTTGCCGTGGCATACGGAGCTCCATCGCAGTCTTTAATACTGGTAGCATGCCGCGACAGCGTCGACGTGAACCGTATGTGCAGTTGACGGACTTTGAGCGAGGGCGTATAGTGGGCATGCGGGAGGCCGGGTGGACGTACCGCCGAATTGTTCAACACGTGGGGCGTGAGGTCTCCACAGTACATCGATGTTGTCGCCAGTGGTCGGCGGAAGGTGCACGTGCCCGTCGACCTGGGACCGGACCGCAGCGACGCACGGATGCACGCCAAGACCGTAGGATCCTACGCAGTGCCGTAGGGGACCGCACCGCCACTTCCCAGCAAATTAGGGACACTGTTGCTCCTGGGGTATCGGCGAGGACCATTCGCAACCGTCTCCATGAAGCTGGGCTACGGTCCCGCACACCGTTAGGCCGTCTTCCGCTCACGCCCCAACATCGTGCAGCCCGCCTCCAGTGGTGTCGCGACAGGCGTGAATGGAGGGACGAATGGAGACGTGTCGTCTTCAGCGATGAGAGTCGCTTCTGCCTTGGTGCCAATGATGGTCGTATGCGTGTTTGGCGCCGTGCAGGTGAGCGCCACAATCAGGACTGCATACGACCGAGGCACACAGGGCCAACACCCGGCATCATGGTGTGGGGAGCGATCTCCTACACTGGCCGTACACCACTGGTGATCGTCGAGGGGACACTGAATAGTGCACGGTACATCCAAACCGTCATCGAACTCATCGTTCTACCATTCCTAGACCGGCAAGGGAACTTGCTGTTCCAACAGGACAATGCACGTCCGCATGTATCCCGTGCCACCCAACGTGCTCTAGAAGGTGTAAGTCAACTACCCTGGCCAGCAAGATCTCCGGATCTGTCCCCCATTGAGCATGTTTGGGACTGGATGAAGCGTCGTCTCACGCGGTCTGCACGTCCAGCACGAACGCTGGTCCAACTGAGGCGCCAGGTGGAAATGGCATGGCAAGCCGTTCCACAGGACTACATCCAGCATCTCTACGATCGTCTCCATGGGAGAATAGCAGCCTGCATTGCTGCGAAAGGTGGATATACACTGTACTAGTGCCGACATTGTGCATGCTCTGTTGCCTGTGTCTATGTGCCTGTGGTTCTGTCAGTGTGATCATGTGATGTATCTGACCCCAGGAATGTGTCAATAAAGTTTCCCCTTCCTGGGACAATGAATTCACGGTGTTCTTATTTCAATTTCCAGGAGTGTATTTCTTTGAAGTCAGTACCGCCATTAGACTGGTTTTTATTTGCAGTGTTACATTTACACGATCATGATTTCGGCTTTTAATTGCCATTACCATGTGTTTTAATGTTATACAGTGCCTAAGATGGCATACTGTCGTATTTAAAATACACTATTAAATACGACAGTGTGCCATCTTAGGCACTGTACAACATAAAAACACTTGATAATGGCAATTAAAAGCCGAAGTCATGATCGTGTAAATGTAACACTGCAAATAAAAAACAGTCTAATGGCGGTACTGACTTTAAAGACAGCTAAAGAGATGTGTAATGGCGAACAGACGTGCATGTGTTGAATAACTGACCGCTCAGATGAACCAAGTGTCTCCTCAACAAACTTTTAAGGAAGTTTGCTGTGTAGGGGCCTCAGCAGTAGGTGCCTGATTCAAGCACCGATGCTGGCTGGTATTCATCGGCGACGAAGGCTGGAATCTGCACGCCTATACCGCAACTGCACGCCCACTGAGTGCCGACGGGTGGTCTTACCAGATGAATCAAGTCCTATACTTCATCAGATGGCCATTGGTGTGTATGGCGTGAAATGTCTGAAGGCAAACATTCAACAACGCTTATGGTCTGGGCAACGTTTTCGTGGCATTCCCTGGGCGATATCGTCATTCTGGAAGGCACACTGGATCAATTCGAGCTTGTATCTATCCTTGGGGACCTTGTCCACCGCTATATACAGTTTTTCTCCCCGGAACGATGGCATCTACCAGCAGGACAATGCAACGTGTTACACAGCTCGTAGAGTACATGCATGGTTCGAAGAGCTCCAGGACGAGTTACTGTACTGTGACGCCATGAAGGCCATTTTCGTGTCTTTTGGAAGGTATGGACTACACAACACCCATCCCGAGCGGAGAAAATCAGAATGTCGTTGACTCTCTTCCTGCACGTCTCACAGAGGTTAATGCTGCAAAAGATGTTTATCCTGGTTTTTGACAGGTGGTAACATTAATATGACTGGACAGTGAATTACATTCTTCTCACATGTGTGTGCTTTTTTGTCGGGTGAGCTTATATCGCTGCTACTGCTCCTGTCAGTGCCAAGTTAATTATTTCTGGAATTCTCTAATTGAAATAACTTGCTCCTCCTCCAGACAGCGTCTCTTTCCTTTTTGATAGTTATCTTTTCATTTTGCATTTTATTCTTCAGTCTTCTGCTCACTCTAGTATACGGCAGCAGTCCTGTATTTAAAATAATGTTACTTCATTTTTTTCGTTTTACCATTATTTCATTCACACCACCATCTTGGACTTCACCGCAGTCGTATAATTTCACAGAGTTTCATTATCTATCACTGCTATCAGAATACACTTTCCGCTGTCGAAAACTTTGTCAGACACTGAGGTGACAAAAGTCATGGAGCAGCGATATGCACATATACAGATGGCAGTAGTATGACGTACACAAGGCACAAAACGGCAGTGCATTGGCGGAGTTGTCATTTGTACTCGGGTGATTCGTGCGGAAAGGCTCCCGACGTGATTATGGCCGCGCGACGGGACTTAACCGACACTGAATGCGGAATTGTAGTTGGACATTTTATTTCTGAAATTGTTGGATAACTAAATATCCCGAGATCCGCAGTGTCAAGAGTGTGCCGAGAATACTAAAATTCGGGCGTTACATTTCACCATATACAACGCAGTGGCCGACAGCATTCACTTAACGACCGAGAGCAGCGACGTTTGCATAGAGTTGTCAGTGATAACAAACAAGCAACACTGCATGAAATGACCGCAGAAGTCAATGTGGGACGTACGATGAACGTTAGGGCAATGCGGCGAAATTTGGCTTTAATGGGCTATGGCAGCAGATGACCGACGCGAGTGCCTTTCCTAACAGCATGACGTCGCCTCCAGCGCCACTCCTTGAGTCATGACTATATCGGTTGGACGCTAGACGACTGGGAAAACCGTGGCCTGGTAAGCTGAGTCCCGATTTCAGTTTGTAAGAGCTGTTGGTAGGATTCGAGTGTGGTGCAGCCATGGACCCAACTCGTCAACAAGGCACTTTGAAAGCTATTTGTGGCTTCATAATGGCGTGGGCTGTGTTTACCTGGAATGGTGTGGGATCTCACGTCCAGTTGAACTGATCGATGACAGGAAATGGTTATGTTCAGCTACTCTGAGATCATTTTCAGCCAATTATTCATTGACTTCATGTTCCCAAATAACAATGTGCCATGTCATCGAGCCATTACTGTTCACGATTGCCGGCCGCGGTGGTCTAGCGGTTAAAGGCGCTGCAGTCTGGAACCGCAAGACCGCTACGGTAGCAGGTTCGAATCCTGCCTCGGGCATGGATGTTTGTGATGTCCTTAGGTTAGTTAGGTTTAACTAGTTCTAAGTTCTAGGGGACTAATGACCTCAGCAGTTGAGTCCCATAGTGCTCAGAGCCATTTTTTTGTTCACGATTTGTTTGAAGATCATTGTCGACAGTTCGAGCGAATGCTTTGGCCACTCACATCGCCCGACCTGAATCCCATCGAACATTTATGGAACATAGTCGAGAGGTTAGTTGGTGCACAAACTCTAGCACTGGCAACTTTTTCGTAATTATGGACGGCTATAGAGGAAGTATGGCTCAGTATTCCTGCAGGGGACTTCCAACGACTTGTTGAGTGCATGCTGCACGACGCCGGGCAAAAGGAGTTTCGACACGATGTTAGCATGCATCCCATGAATTTTGTCACCACAGTGTACGTAATGCTGAATGAATGCCTCACTTACAGGGTGACAGTTATTAAACCATGTGGAGAAAAACTTTAATTAGTTGAAAACTAAATACTTTATTCAACATGTAAACGTCACTACAGATATTCGGATTTAGCTTATGACATTATCACATTGCCTCCGATGATGTGGCGCAGGCGAATAGCGAAATTCTGCATGACCTGCTGAAGTGTCGGAACATCGATGCTATCGACGACCTCCTGAAAGGCTGTTTTCAGCTCATCAACGGTTTTGGGGTTATTGCTGTACATGTTTTCTTTAATTTAGCCCCACAAAAAGGAGTCGCACGTATTCAGATCCGGAGAATATGGCGGCCAATCGAGGTCCATGCCAGTGGCCTCTGGGTAACCCAGAGTCATAATCCGATCCCCAAAGAGCTCCTCCAGAACATCAAATCAAACACTCTCTTGTTTCGATGGGGTCAAGCTCCGTCTTGCATGAATCACATACTGTCGAAATCAGGGTCACTTTGGATAATATGGATGAAATCATCTTCCAAAACCTTCACGTACCGTTCGGTAGTCACCGTGCCATCAAAAAATATCGCACCGATTATTTCGTGACTGGACATTGCACACCACACCGTAACCCGTTGAGGGTGAAGAGCCTTCTCGAATACGAAATGCGGATTCTCTGTCCGCTAAATGCGTCATGTTGCTAGTGACGAACCCGTTTTCACGTGCAAATGTCCAACAACAACAAGGTGATTGCGAATGCGCGTACTAATTTTCATCAAGTTCCGCTGCCAACCCTGCGATTTTCTTTCATATAGCTCAATAATTGTCACCATTTCTTAGTGGTATCAGTGCTGAAGACTAGATGGGTAGATCAAATAACTAAAGAGGAGGTACTGAAAAGAAGTGGGGAGAAAAGAAATATGTGGCACAATCTGACTTGAAGAAGGGATCGGTTGGTAGGACACATTCTGAGACATTAACATTAAGAGATCACGAATTTAGTACTGGAGGGAAGCGTGGTGGGGTGGGGGTGGGGGTGGGGGGATAAAATAGTCGAGGGAGACCAAGAGATGAATACAGTAAGCAGATTCAGAAGTATGTTTGGTAGGTTGCTGTAGTTTCTCGGAGATGAAAAGGCTTACACAGGACAGAGAAGCTTGGGCAGTTGCATCAAACCTGTCTTCGGACTGAAGCCCACAAAAACAACACTTAAGCAATCGTGTTTCATAGATTGAATGTTTCAAATAGTTGTTCTTGAAAAAACTTGTTCTCTAGTTGAACTCCCGGTAATCGCGACATAACCCGAAATTTCCCGTGAGATAGACACAAAACATTCTATTCAAGTTTTCTTTATAGTGCAAAATTCGTTTAAAAAAGACAGCTACTATTTTCATCAGTTTCTATTGTCGCAATAAAAGTGTAATCAAACGTTTCTAAATCGTATTTAACTAACACATTTCGTATTGTTTACTAGTTACATAGACGCGATCTAGGCCTAAATTTTCCGTATTATAAACGTTTAAAAACCTGACCAAATACGCCTGATAACGTAAATTCTCTAAAAGCAAAGCAAACTCATTCTTCTGTCATTGTATCTCTAAAGCAGTACAAAACAACACCCACCGTACGTAAGACCTTTGTGTCGTTTTTTGTTTACACACAGCCGATCTCGCGTCCTTGACAAAATTAAAACATTCTTTAAACTTAATTATTCTTTCGAAACTGACCTTGAGTGAGAAATGTGGGAGCTGTTATAGGGTAGTAAGTAGAGGGATTTGTTTCCAATCTTATAGGAAATATTTTCACTGGTGGGGGGGGGGGGGGGGGGGGTGCAGTGGAGAGAATGCTGAGAATGCTGGGAGAACAGAAGGGGCTCTCTATTGGAACTGCAGAATATGCAGTAGGAACATTTTGATTGGGGAACAGGAAAGGAAAAGAAAATCTGTGTCCTTCAGGCACAGTTGGAGGAAGCAAGGAAGGAACTCATAAGGATCAAGGGGGATAGGGGGGAAGAGGGTGCTTGGGAACTGGCAGCTGGTAGGAGAATTGGAAGAAAGAGGACGCGATCTGACAGTTTTCTCATCAACACCAAAAACAGGTATCTACCACTGCCAGAGTTAAGTGGAGAAGAAATTCAGGTAGAACGAGGAGCAGGAAATGTGCAGCACACTTCAAGCGAGGCCAAGAAGCCTAGGAATGTACATAGTGTTAGGAAGAAGAAAGTGTTGCTACTAGGTAGCAGCCATGGGCGAGGTGTAGGCCCTCAGTTACAGGAAAGTTTAGGGGCAGCGTACTAGGCCACCAGTATCTTCAACCCAAACGCAGAGCTAAGTCATGTGATAGACGTAGAATCTTTATGTAAGGACTTTACAAAAGAGGACCATGTAGTAATAGTGGGTGGGGCAGGAAACAGTTTGGAGAGGGATGGGGCATTTGACATAGGTGGTGACCTAAACAAGATAGCGTGCATGACCCATGGCACCACCGTACACTTTGTTGAGCTGTTCCGGCGCCACGATCGACCACACTTTGATGTAGCTGCGAGGCGAATCAATGTAGGGTTAGGGATGGCTCTGAAGACAGCCAACTTTGCTCATGTTTCTCTGGTGCCCATCGATACTATCAACATATGGGGACCCACTAGGCATGGCCTAACCTAAACAGGACTGGGAAGGGAAGATTGGTACAGCTGATTCAAGAAAGTATAGGGGGTGGGTCTCTGGCCACACATGGTCAAATACCTGTTGTCATAGGTAGGAAAAGTAGGTCTTTTTTAGGATTAATCCAGACAAGACTATCTCCAGCAGTTTAAAAAATACTGAAACAATCACTCACAAGACAGATTTTAACACTTCAAATATCACTCATACCAGATATCATAAAGAAAAACAAACCATTGAAAAGAGTAACATGGGGCATTTCACAGACTTAATAATCCTCCAACAAAACATGCAATCAATAAAAAATAAAATACAACTCTTAGAAGTTGAGCTCCAATCTTTGAACTGTACAGTAGTTTGTATTACTGAGCACTGGTGTAGAGACACAGAAATCCAACATGTAGTATTATCATTGTGTGAAGGGGCAAACTCTTACTGCAGAACTACTTCAAGGGGTGGAGGATCAGAAAAGGAACACAGTGCAAATCAAGACATGACCTCAGTACAGTAAGTGAAGACAAACACTTTGAACTATCAGCTGTTGAATTAACAGGGCTTGATATCACCAAGAAATTACTCATTTTGTGTGTGTATAGATCTCCCAGTGGTGGTGTGAACACTTTTTTCAATAAATTAACAGAACTTCTAGATAAAGTTTCAAGTACAAAGGTCAACATAATTTTGTGTGGGGACATTAACATCAACAATAATATCATAAATGAATCCAGCAGCACCTTCATAAACATTCTTCAAAGTTTTGGCATGTCCCTATTGGTCAATAGTGCAACAAGGGTTACTACAGTAACTACATCAGTAATTGACCATGTAGTTACAAATATGGACAGGGAAAAATGTGATGTAGCTGTAAAAGATCTCAGACTATCAGACCATCTCTGTCAAATAACAGTAAAATCAGGCATTGAATCATTCCCTAAGCTACAAGCGTACAAACGACATCTATCAGAACTCAAAATAAAAGATTTTTCAAAGAACTAGAAAAACAAAGCTGGGATGAAGTGTATAAGGAAACCAATGTGAATGTGAAATTCTCTAAATTCTCCACATTGTTTAAACTGAACTTTGAAAAGGCATTTCCAAAAGAATGCATGTCTGCATCCACATCTCACAAAAACAGGTGGATAACAGCAGGTATTAAGAAGTCCTCCCAAACACTTAAACACCTCAGTTCCATGAAAAAGATTCGCAATGATCCAGAATTCTTAAATTTCTATCACAGATCCAAAAAGATCTATAGGAAGGTGCTGAGTGCTGCAAAAAATCATTTAATGACAAAATAGTATATAATGTAGAGAATAAAAGCAAAGCAGTCTGGGATGTTATAAAAAAGGAAAGGCAAACAATCGCAGAATAACATACTTATAAGGGAGGAGGACAAGGTAATAAATGATCCACAACACTTAGCAAACTACGTAAACGAGCATTTTTCAAGTACTGCAGAGAAGTTACAGCAAAAATTCTCTAAAACTTATATAACACCTGTAAATAATGTTGCACTAAATACAACGATGTTACTTCCAACCACGGAGAATGACGTCAATAAAACTGTTCAAATACTAAAAAATAAACAGTCAATAGGCTTAGATGAAGTATCAATTAGCGTACTGAAACAATGCATAGGGATTATACAAGGCCCCTTAACAAATATAATAAATGAATCCTTCATAACAGGGACATTTCCAGAACAGTTAAAATAGGCAAGAGTTGTACCTTTGCTTAAGAAAGGTAATGCAGAAGACATAGAAAATTACTGGCCCATTTCCCTGCTGTCAACATTCTCAAAAATAATAGAAGCAATTATGAAAGACAGATTAATGAATTATCTGAATACATACAATCTTTTAAGTGAATCACAGTTTGGTTTCCGAAGTGGCAAAAATAGAGTGTTAGCCATAGTAGAATTCACAAAAGTTGTACTTGACACTCTTGATAAAGATGAGTGTGTCACAGGCATATTTTTGGATCTTTCTAAGGCGTTTGATACAGTCGACCACAAGACTCTATTAATTAAATTAGAAGCATTAGGAATAAGAGTGGCAGCTAATGACTGGTTTCGATCATACTTAGCAGATAGGGTACAAAGAGAACATGTAAACATCTAGTGAAAAACTTATCAGAACCAAAATACATTAATATAGGGGTTTTGCATGGTAGCATATTAGGACCAATACTATTCCCAATATAAATCAATGACTTTCCCACTAGTGTTACTCATAGTGAAAAAAATTCTCTTCTCTGATGACAGCAATACTACAGTCACTGAGAAAACGAGAGAATTCCCTGCCAAGAAAGCAAACGAAACTCTCAAGGAAATTTATGATTGGTCGATAAGCAATAAAGTGACATTGAACATAAAGAAAACTAATGCCATTGAAGAGGGAAAAATGACAATGTTAAATTAAATGTAGATGGCACTTATATAGACTGTGTAACAAATGCAAAATTTCTAGGAATGAATATTGATTCTCAGTTTAAGTGGTGTGAACACACAAGGGTACTTGCAAACAGAATGTCATCAGCATGTTATGCCATTAGAATCCTATTAGATTAGACTAAATTTACTTTCATTGCAATTCATCCATAGTGAGGAGGTCCTCCAGGATGTAGAACATGTCAGATCAACAACAAACATGACAAATATTTACAAGTAAAACAAATAAGCTAATGTACCATTCCACAGGTCCCAAGTGGAATGATAGTCATTTTTTAATGAACACTATATGAAATAGTCGTTCTACAAATACTAATGCACTGAATTTAAAATAAAAAAAGGTTTTTATTTATTTATAAGGTAATAAATGTGTAATACAAGTACTATAATACTTATTTACGATGTACAAATTACTGCACTGAAATGGTGCAGAAGTTATATTGTACTTATATACGCAAAAATCAGTTGGTTTTACTGAGAAATTCATCAATGGAGTAGAAGGAGTTCGCCACCAACAAATCCTTTAGACTTCTCTTAAACTGAATTTCATGGCTGCTGGCAAGTTATGGAAAATGTGTGTTCCTGAATAACACACACCTTTTTGTACCAGATTAAGTGACTTTAAATCCTTGTGAGGAGTATTCCTGTTTCTAGTATTGATTCCATTAATTGAGCTGTTGGTTTGAAGAGGTGATGTATTTTTAATGCCAAATTTCATTAAGGAATATTGGGAAGCAGTAGTTAGTATCCCTAGTTCACTAAACAGACATCTGCAAGAATGTTCTTGAGTTAACACCACATATAACTCCTACTGCATGTTTTTGTGCCCGGAAAACTTTAGCTTGGCTTGATCAATTACGCCAAAACAATAATCCCGTATGACATTATGGAATGAAAGTAAGCATAGTATGCCAGCTTTTTCATTTCTATATCACCTATGTCTGACAGAATTCGCATTGCAAATAGAGATTTGTTAAGACACTTCAGCAGTTCTGTGGTGTGCTCCTCCCAGCTGAATTTATTATCAAACTGTAATCCCAAGAATTGTACTCTGTCCACTTCTTCTATCTGCTTGTCATCGCATGTTAGGCATATACTCAAAGGACACCCCTTACAAGTTCTGAACTGCATGTAGTGTGTTTTTTCAAAGTTTAGTGACAAAGAATTGGCTAGGAACCAGTGATTAATGTCCACAAATATTTTACTAGCTGATCTTTCTAAGACTACACTTGATTTGCCATTTATTGCGATGTCTGTATCATTGGCAAACAAAACGAACTTGGCATCTGGTAATGTTACTGAAGAAAGGTCATTGATATACACAAGAAAAAGTAGGGGCCCTAAAATGGAACCTTATGGGACCCCACATGTAATTAGTTTCCAGTCGGATGATGCCTGATATCTTGATACATGTCTCTTTCCTAATAACACACTTTTGTTTCCTACCAGAGATATAAGATATGAACCATTTTGTAGCATTTCCTGTTACACCATAATATTCTAATTTACTTAAAAGGATATTGTGATTTACAGAGTCAAATGCCTTTGGCAGATCACAAAATATACCAGTCGCCTGCAATTTTTTGTCTAATGAATTAAGCACATGTTCACTGTAAGTGTATATACCCTTCTCAATATCAGAACCCTTTAGAAATCCAAACTGTAACTTTGACAGTATGTTATTTGAGATAAGATGGTTATAAAGCCGATTGTACATTACTTTTTCTAAAATTTTTGAGAATGCTGACAACAGTGAAACTGGACAGAAATTTGATGCTATTTCTTTATCTCCCTTCTTAAACAGTGGCTTAACTTCAGCATATTTCAACCATTCAGGAAATATTCCACTGAAAAACTACTGGTTACACAGATAGCTTAATATGTTACTTAGCTCAGAATCACATTCTTTAATTAACTTTGTTGATATTTCATCATACCCCCTAGATGTTTTTGATTTTAAAGATTTTATGATGGACGTTATTTCTGCTGCGGTAGTGAGGGTCAAATTCATATTATGGAAGTTCCTTGAAATGTCTGGTCTAAGGTATTCCATAGCAGCATCTACCGAACCTGACAACCCCATCTTTTCAGTAACAGTTATAAAATGTTTGTTAAAAAGTTCTGCAACACTATACACATCTGTCACCAATGTACCATTTACTCTTAATGCTATTTGTTCCTCTTCATGTCTGGTTCTACCAGTCTCCTCCTTCACTGTATGCAATATTGTCTTTATTTTGTTATCTGATATGACTATCTTTTCCTTTTAATATATTTGCTTTGATGTCCATATTACAGTCTTTAACACTTTGCAGTGTTTCTTGTAATGTGCTATAGCATCAACATCAGAACTGTTTCGGATTGACAGATACAGTGTTCTTTTTGTTTTACAAGATACCCCTATTCCTTGAGTAATCCATGGCTTCTTTGTAGACTTTGCTCTAACCTTCGTAAGTTTTGGGGGAAAACAGTGTTCGAGTAAGGTGAGCACTTTATTAGCAAAAGTGTTATATTTTTCATTCATGCCATGAGAACTGTAAACATCAGTCCAGTGAATGTCTCTGAGGAGTGTCCTAAAATAATCAATTTTTGGCTTATTGATTAACCTATTGAGCTCAGATTTAACAGATTTTATATCCTGTTCAGTATTAACATTTAACAGAAGGAACTGCATGTCATGGTCCAAGAGGCAATTGACTGTTGGTTTTGTAATATAATTTTGTTCATTGGACTTTTCTATAAAGATATTATCAATGGCTGTTTGTGAGCAATTGGCTACCTTAGTGAGGAACTTTACAGTGGGAATTAAGTTGAATGATAGTGTTACTAACTCAAATAAGTTCTTATTGGGAGAGTCTTTAAGGAAATCTACATTGAAATCACCAGTAACCACTATTTCTTTGTTTTTGGTTGTTAAATGGGCCAGTACAGCTTCAAGGTGGTCTACAAACAGATTAAAGTTACCTGCAGGTGCTCGATATACACTAAATATTATGAAGGATTTTTTGTGAAATTCTACTTCTGTTGCACATGCTTCCATATGCTGTTCAAGGAAAAATTTATGAATGTTTATGTTCTTAAATTTATGACAGTTCCTGGTGAAAGTGGCAACTCCTCCTTTCTCCTTTCAGATCCACAAAAGTGAGATGCTAACCTAAACCCTGTAACACTTAAAAGTTCTATACCAGTGGTCACATGATGTACAGAGAGGCAGATCATGTCAGCTGGGTTTGAAGACTCTAATTCCTCTATGCAGATAGTTAATCATCAGTGTGTAACATGCAGTGTCTTTTAATTACATATTATTCATATGTACACTCAGTTCTTAGCTATGACATTCTTTTTTGGGAAACAAACACACAAAATATGAACACAATTTTCAAACTGCAGAAAAGAGCCATAAGAATAATAACCTAAAATACTAGTCGAGCTCACTGTAAAGATCTGTTCAAAACATTGGAGATTTTAACTGCACCATGTAAATACATTTACCAGTCAGTTATACACATCAAAAATAACATTGGTAATTACTGCACAAACAGGTCTGTCCATCACCATGCAACAAGGGATAGACTCAACTTACATTTACCAAGAAAAAATAAATATAAAACTCAAAACAGTATTTTCTACCAAGGAATAAAACTGTACAAAAAAATTACCAAAAGAGATTAAAGAAATTGCAAAAATACGCTTATTTAAAAAGGCAGCTAAAAAGTACCTGTTATGCAATTTATTTTACACATTGAAGGATTACTTAGATATAACAGAGTAGGAATTTGATAAAAAAATGTTGTACAAATAAATAATAATAATGATTATAAAACATACAACATTCCAAGTAACACCATCACTTTATATTTTTTCCTTGTTTTTTCCTTTCTAGAAATACTTACCCTCAAGCTATGCATGGCACATTACCAACACCTCTTCCTCTTTCTGTGCTCAACATCTCAGTCATTGTGGAGGAATGATGACTCCGTTTTTCAGGATAGCTAATGAGAAGTTGCAGTACAGAAAATGGCCCAGAGATCACCGGAGTGTGCGTGTGTGTGTGTGTGTGTGTGTGTGTGTGTGTGTGTGTGTTGTAGTCAGTGAAGTGTCATGAAACAATGTGTGTATAGTGTGTGCAGCGACTGATAGTGAGATATGAGTGAACGGTGTGGCATTACATTATTTAATAAGTTACTTGTAAAAAAAGTATTGTATACCAGGAGTGCATCTAATGGTTATGTCTAACTACAAGTCTGTAAATATATGTGTATACGAATTAGCTTATTTTAAATTGGTCTAGGCTTTTAAATACTTTAACATGTCCTATATCCTTGTAAAAAGAGATCTACATGTGAATAAAGTTACTACTACTGCTACTACTACCAGTAACGGGTCTTGAACAATTTCAAAATTCAGAAAGTTTCTGTTCTCCATTCACGTAATCTACCAGTCCCGCTTTACTTTTTTTATCGTTAATTCAGACTGTGTAGTGGAGACATTCTTATCCAGCTAAGGTATGTAAGATATAACATCTACGAATCTACGAATTGGTATACTACAACATCTGATAACTTTCATCCTTACTGTTGTGTTTCAACCAGATATATGTGTATATACTAAAATCATTATCAACAGCAAACTGCTTTCGATATCCCATGCAAACAGCGATACAGAAGAGTTTGTGGCTGTTCTGACGCTATAGAGTGCGTTACCAGTGCGAGACCCTAGGCGTCGATATAAGGGTCATTCCCGTCAAGTCAATCGGGTAGCCCCTCTGGCCCTGATTTTAAAATGAAGAGGCTCTTTTTGCCATTCGTGTATTTTCATGAATGCTATCAATCCTCCAAATGCTCTTTGTGTGTTTACTTGTGACTCTGGCATTGGAACTTGTGATACAGACAAGATTTTCCAGGAAGTTTCCTACAGTGAGTATCTTTTTAGCTTCTGACAACTACACATTTTATGCTAGTCATTTAATATGTCTGTATCTGCTCCTCCAGAGCTTCTGGTGCAAAATATTCTTTTAGCGGAAACATGAAATTGGTGACGCGGTTCACTTAGTAACGGTTCACTTAGTGACAGTTTCAGTACGTGTGGCTCTCTCATTAATACCGTTATCGGACTCTAGCAATACCATCGCGTACCATTCGGAATTGTATGTCCTCCGTCGTTAGTTCTGGGCTTTTTTGAGACAATTAATTCACAGCATTCCTGAGTGTATTAACTACGCCGATTACATTTTTGTAAGTAGTTCATTTCGAGAAAGTTATAAAAAACAGTAGGAAACTTTTGTGAAAACTGAAGAATGTACTCGTATTCTTTTCTACTCAGTGTTGAATACTGGATGTCCAGGACTGGTTCTGCAATTATTAAGGTCTTGGAGGAAGAATAGCAGAACTTTCCTGCAACTGGTGCTCTAACAGTAGGCAGAACAAAAGGAACGTGAAGGAGAAAAACGGAAAACTGCAAAACTAACATCTGCAGAAGTGGGTGCAGTCACCACACCAAACCCCAACAGTGTTAATATTTATAGCATTTTTTTACGTCAGGTGAGGACTGGAATTCCTACCGGCGGCTGAAACTGCATTTTCAGGCAAGTTAAGTAGCTGGTGAAGCTCGCAATGTGCATATTAGGTGTCTTTTACACGTAAAGTTAAAGCCTAAGTAGTATTCCACACAAATACATCAGTATGATATTACCTAACCACTTTCCGCAAGATCAAGGCAGACTGAAACTCATTTAGTGCATTAGAAAATTCGACTTTGTAAATTTCGTCGTGCATCTTAGTGAGTCAGTTTCATAGAGTCGCATTTACTTAGCCCACGATATGAAGTTTTAGGTTCACACGTTAAAAATGCCAAGCCTTTCACTGGAAGAAGAACTCGTAACTGTAGTGGCTCACAAAATTTCCAATGCAGCCTAAGATACATACATGAAATACAAAGTGGCTATAACATGTGAATGAAGATGGCCCCAAATGCGGAAACGTGTATTTAAAGATGGGTAGTCGTCTTGTCTTAATGATCCTGCAATACTGGATCCTTTCAGCAGCTCACTCAAATGGAAATAATTTTTCGCCATTATCATGTCATACTCATAAATGTAACATACGTGATCAGATGTTAGCATCATTATCATTTTTTAAGACAGCTAAACCAAGTGTCGACTGTTTACAGACTCAGCTGCATGACAGCTGCATGCAGCGTAACGCACTTCACTTCACTGCCGTTACTCTGGGGATTAGGCTTCGGTGTGCTTACGCGTACCTCAGAAAGCTGACACAGCGTCGACACACGATAAGTCTTAAATGAACACCATAATTCTTACCAATAATGAGGAACCAGCGGTCCCTGTCAAATTATTGTTGATAGTAGTAGTATAGGATACAGAACTGTCGTTCCAGCTACACACTGGTGCGCCTGCTCCTATTTTAAACGAAGAGGTGGCTCAGACTACCGATTTATCAACGTTAAACGACAAGATGTAAGCTCGTTATAAAGGCCTTTTAAGAAGTGACGAATACTGTAAGAGCTGGTAGCACTCGCAAAAACAAGAGAAACAAATGCAATGGACATGGGCCTGGAAACGAAGAGTTCGACGGTTGAAGGGGCTCGCCCAAAATGCTCTCAGTTGGGGAGAGATCTGGCGATCTTGCTGGCCGAGGTAGGGTTTGGGAAGCACGAAAACAAGCAGTAGAAACTCTCGCCATGTGTGGATGGGCATTATCTTGCTGAAATATTAGCTCAGGACGGGTTGACACGTAGGGCAATAAACAGGGGCATAGAATATCGTCGACGTATCCTTGCGCTGTAAGGGGGCTGCGCATTGCAATCAAAGGTCTCCTGCTACGAAAAGAAATGGCACAGAAAACCATCACTTCTGGTTGGGCTGTATGACGGCTGGCAGTCAGGTTTGTACCTCACCTCTGTCTGGTGCGTCTATAGACACGTCTTCTGTCTGGAATCTCATTGACTGGAGTAGAATTGTCGCAATCCTGCCGTGTCAGTAGGATAGAATTTGGCACGATATCCCTCAGGAGGACATCCAGCAACTCTGTCAATGTCAATCCGAATAACTGGTTGCAAGAGGGTCAGAAGTGGAGCAACACGTTATTCGCATGCTCAATTTGTGGAGCTCTTTGTCCTGAATAGATCATCCAGTTTTTTCTGAAATTGTAATCACTTATTTGTCTCTCCATGTACATCACATCTAACGATTTCCGCCCAGTCGGATAAGTCCCTCGTGGTGCGTCATTGTTCTTTTGTATTAGAAAGACTGCTGCCTTGGCCAGTATGTTCGCCAGATCCCCATGACACTAAAACCACCTCGCCACGTGTTAGCGAGGAACAGCCACCCCACATTTTGCCACTCTCGACCGTCGATGAACTCGGCTATAGAGCTGAAGCAGCATGGAATAAACAAGCACATTTCGACAAGAGATGCCCAAAGGGGTTAGAGCCCTGTCAGAGGTGGCGGCTTTTGTGTGCTAAATGTCGCACCCTGTACAATCCAAACTCACATACGAATTAACTTACGCTACTAGAGTGAATCTGAATAGTAAGTAAAATTGCGATATTTTCTGTGATTCCTGGTGTTTTACTCTTATTTGCAAGTAGCGTACAAAATCAACTTGAGGTCCACCGACGAAATTGCAGACGTTGTTCAAGAATGTTTCCTGTATGGTGACGTACTAGGTGCGGTGTCGTCTGAAGAGCCAGATGCAAAAGCAAGATTGGCACCTGGCACCCAAACCATGAAGAAGTGAAGCACTGCGTGCTTCACCGACGAATGCGCAACGTCGAGTAGTCACGCTCACTAGAACTTCGCTACGCTACCGCAGTAGACGATCTACTTCTGGCTGAATAGAAGAACGCTCGGCCCAATTCCCAGTCAATGATCAAGATGACAACATCGTCTTGGACCACCAGTGTATTAAATCTCTTAGGCAGAAGTTAATGTGAACATTATATAGTTTTCAAGTGAAGTGTCTCTTAAATTTGTCTGTATCAGACATTGTTGTAAATACTCAGAACATTCTTGTGCAAATGGATTACACAAAATTAATTAAATCATCATATCTAAATTGAAATAAAGTAAACTAATATTTGACGTGTTATAGTTCCGCTCAATCTCCTCACCGAGCAAACCAAGGAACCACCATTGTACTAACGAGTCCATTTTCGTGTGGCGCGATATTAGGGGCCAATGGTCTCCGGCGCAAATATCAACGGCACGTACCGTGTATCTAGCTCGGAAACAAACTTGTTGGGGTTGACAATAACGCTAAATTAAGTCTTCACTCTCAAGCTTGCGTTGAGTACTGTTCGGTTGTGTGTCGAGTGTATTTTTCAGGTAGAGTCACTCGTACTCGGAGGTGTTACAACAACAAAGTTAGGAAACTACTGCGAAAGCAAAGAGAGCTCCACTCCAAGTTTAAACGCAGCCAAAACCTCTCAGACAAACTGAAGCTAAACGATGTCAAAGTTAGCGTAAGGAGGGCTATGCGTGAAGCGTTCATTGAATTCGAAAGTAAAATTCTATGTACCGACTTGACAGAAAATCCTAGGAAGTTCTGGTCTTACGTTAAATCAGTAAGTGGCTCGAAACAGCATATCCAGACACTACGGGATGATGATGGCATTGAAACAGAGGATGACACGCGTAAAGCTGAAATACTAAACACCTTTTTCCAAAGCTGTTTCACAGAGGAAGACCGCACTGCAGTTCCTTCTCTAAATCCTCGCACAAACGAAAAAATGGCTGACATCGAAATAAGTGTCCAAGGAATAGAAAAGCAACTGGAATCACTCAATAGAGGAAAGTCCACTGGACCTGATAGGATACCAATTCGATTCTACACAGAGTACGCGAAAGAACTTGCCCCCCTTCTAACAGCCGTGTACCGCAAGTCTCTAGAGGAACGGAGGGTTCCAAATGATTGGAAAAGAGCACAGATAGTCCCAGTCTTCAAGAAGGGTCGTCGAGCAGATGCGCAAAACTATAGACCTATATCTCTTACGTCGATCTCTTGTAGAATTTTAGAACATGTTTTTTGCTCGCGTATCATGTCATTTCTGGAAACCCAGAATCTACTATGTAGGAATCAACATGGATTCCGGAAACAGCGATCGTGTGAGACCCAACTCGCCTTATTTGTTCATGAGACCCAGAAAATATTAGATACAGGCTCCCAGGTAGATGCTATTTTTCTTGACTTCCGGAAGGCGTTCGATACAGTTCCGCACTGTCGCCTGATAAACAAAGTAAGAGCCTACGGAATATCAGACCAGCTGTGTGGCTGGATTGAAGAGTTTTTAGCAAACAGAACACAGCATGTTGTTATCAATGGAGAGACGTCTACAGACGTTAAAGTAACCTCTGGCGTCCCACAGGGGAGTGTTATGGGACCATTGCTTTTCACAATATATATAAATGACTTAGTAGATGGTGTCGGAAGTTCCATGCGGCTTTTCGCGGATGATGCTGTAGTATACAGAGAAGTTGCTGCATTAGAAAATTGTAGCGAAATACAGGAAGATCTGCAGCGGATAGGCACTTGGTGCAGGGAGTGGCAACTGACCCTTAACATAGACAAATGTAATGTATTGCGAATACATAGAAAGAAGGATCCTTTATTGTATGATTATATGATAGCGGAACAAACACTGGTAGCAGTTACTTCTGTAAAATATCTGGGAGTATGCGTACGGAACGATTTGAAGTGGAATGATCATATAAAACTAATTGTTGGTAAGGCGGGTACCAGGTTGAGATTCATTGGGAGAGTGCTTAGAAAATGTAGTCCATCAACAAAGGAGTTGGCTTACAAAACACTCGTTCGACCTATACTTGAGTATTGCTCATCAGTGTGGGATCCGTACCAGGTTGGGTTGATGGAGGAGATAGAGAAGATCCAAAGAAGAGCGGCGCGTTTCGTCACTGGGTTATTTGGTAACCGTGATAGCGTTACGGAGATGTTTAATAAACTCAAGTGGCAGACTCTGCAAGAGAGGCGCTCTGCATCGCGGTGTAGCTTGCTCGCCAGGTTTCGAGAGGGTGCGTTTCTGGATGAGGTATCGAATATATTGCTTCCCCCCACTTATACTTCCCGAGGAGATCACGAATGTAAAATTAGAGAGATTAGAGCGCGCACGGAGGCTTTCAGACAGTCGTTCTTCCCGCGAACCATACGCGACTGGAACAGGAAAGGGAGGTAATGACAGTGGCACGTAAAGTGCCCTCCGCCACACACCGTTGGGTGGCTTGCGGAGTATCAATGTAGATGTAGATGTAGATGTGTGGGTCTTATACAACAGGCGTCGTTTAAGAATAGATTGTTTGAAATTTCAACCCTAATGGGGTGAGATAGTTGGTCAAGTTTTGGACGCAGTGCAGCAGCGATTCTGCATGGCATGTATTCGACACGTTGTTAGTAATTTCCCAGAATTACGTGGCAGCAGATGTTTATGCGTGGGTCATGCAATTCCCGTAAATTAATTGCCGGTGGTTTGTGGGCGCACAGCCATCACCCTGCAGCATCCCGATGTGTTCCTACGGGTTCGGTTCAGGTGTCTTTGGGAGCCGAGACATCAACGTGAGTTCACAGTCACGATTCTAGCCTTTTGAGGAGGACAGTTATCCTGCTGGAAGATGTCAGCGCCGTTGGGAAAGACATCAAGCATGAAGAGATGCAAGTGGTCCATAATAATATTCATGCAGCCCCTAGATAGCTACAACAGATCCGATGGAAGCCTAGCTGAATGTTCTCTTGTAGCCTAATACTACCCCCACACAACTGTACTGCGGTACGTGCTACGAGCAACTGTTCTCCTGTGTGAGGGCGACCATCGACCTAGTGAAACAATTAATATGATTCATCCGATCTCGCGATACGTTGCCACTGATCCAAGGTCAAACTGCGAAGGCCGTATATACACTGTCTAGTCACTTTCATGTGACCACCGCCTATGTTCGACGTCAAATTGCAAGAATCACTCAGGAAATGCGAGTGTCTGTAGGACGCGGAGAATAGTACGGTCGTTATTGTAATGTGGAAACGGAATTATTTATCTGAAGTCCAAAATGGCATGATCATCGGTTTTCGGGCCAAGGGTGTAAGAACTTCCAAATCGGCTAAGTTTGTAAACTGTTCGCGTGCACCCATGGTTAAATAGCACCGTGCGTGCCTAAGTGACGCTAACCAGAACTGGCGCAGAGGCAACTGTGGTACACCACAGGTCATAGATGATATGGGTGAACGATGGTACGGAGGTTTTACGCTTAATCGGGCAGATGGCCTTTGGATTATACGGCCCTGCAAGAATCGTTGTAACGGTCCAGACCGGAAAAGGCAACTTTATGGTCTGGGGAATCTTTGTGGCATTCCCTGGGTGATCTAGTCATTATAAAAGGCACATTGGATCAACACATGTACGCATCTATCCTTCAGTAGAATTCCACTGCTACATGCTGTTTGTTTTTCCCTTGACATGGTTGAAACGGGTTTGTATTTATTTTTAAAGACGTACGGAAATGTGTGTGTGAGACGTTCTGTCTCTGACAATAATGGAATTCTGACTGAGGACAAAAAGAAACACTAGTAGAAACAGAAAATAAATTACTTCTTCCACGAACTGTAAAGAAATCAATTCTCAATCATCTGACTGAGAGTTTTAAAACATCTTCTAACGTCTCCAAACAACTGTTCTGCGCCGGCCGGGGTGGTTGGTTGGTTGGTTGGTTGGTTTGGGGAAGGAGACCAGACAGCGTGGTCATCGGTCTCATCGGATTAGGGAAGGATGGGGAAGGAAATCGGCCGTGCCCTTTCAGAGGAACCATCCCGGCATTTGCCTGGAGTGATTTAGGGAAATCACGGAAAACCTAAATCAGGATGGCCGGACGCGGGATTGAACCGTCGTCCTCCCGGCCGGGGTGGCTGAGCGGTTCTAGGCACTACAGTCTGGAACCACCCGACCGCCACGGTCGCAGGTTCGAATCCTGCCTCGGGCATGGATGATGTATGTGTGTGATGTCCTTAGGTTAGTTAAGTTTAAGTAGTTCTAAATTCTAGGGGACTGATGACCTCAGCAGTTACGTGCCATAGTGCTCAGAGTCATTTGAACTGTTCTGCAAACTCTTGTATACGCAACAGACAACTTACCTCGTCTTGCCGTTTCAACTGCGGCATCAGCAACATGCTAAAATATTTATAAAAGCAATGCTGCGATCCATAGAGCGTGCAATGGATGTACTAATTCCAACAATTACTGGCCTACTTTTAAACACAGAAACTGAATGACCAGGAGGGTTTTGGTCAGGCAACCTTAAACGACGTAAAGAAAAATGAAAGAAACCAATAAAAACTTTTAATTTACAGTATTCAGAAAAAATTGATGATTTAAATGCTGGCAAACTTCACACAGACTTTTAATTATCTACAATGTCTCTACCGGCCGCAGCGGCCGAGCGGTTCTAGGCGCTTCAGATAGGAACCGCGCTGTTGCCACGGTCGCAGGTTCGAATCCTGCCTCGGGCAGGGATGTGTGTGATGCCCTTAGGTTATTTAGATTTAGGTAGTTCTAAGTCTAGGTGACTGATGACCTCAGACGTTAAGTCCCATAGTGCTCAGAGCCATTTGAACTATCCACAACGCCTATACTCAATAAACATGTTTCTGGCCACAACAAAGATGCGAACATTCCTCTGAGTGTATCCAAAAAACAAAACTGACAAAATGCCTCCAGTGCGCAAGCAACTAACAAGGTGCAGCGAAAAGGCAAATTTCCAAAAAATCCTCAGTTAATACCAAAGTCTCGTCCGTCGTTTCTAGCACGATCACAGTAGGCTGCGACCTCTCATGTTTCGCTGCTTCTCTCCACCGCAACTTGCGTCCTATCCTTTCCGACTACCCTCGACAACTGCTCGCTCCCTATTACTCGGGATAATAACATCTCAAAAAGAATGGTTCAAATGGCTCTGAGCACTATGGGACTCAACTGCTGTGGTCATCAGTCCCCTAGAACTTAGAACTACTTAAACCTAACTAACCTAAGGACATCACACACATCCATGCCCGAGGCAGGATTCGAACCTGCGACCGCAGCAGTCGCACGGTTCCGGACTGCGCGCCTAGAACCGCTAGACCACCGCGGCAGGCAATAACATCTCAGACTCAGACTTTGTGTATGCACACAGCAGAATCATAGACGTCTAACTTCCACTGTGACATGTACCAACAGGAAATGCAATGCGTCACCAAGCTCGCAGAGTGTGCGTGGTTCGAAGACTACCAGGATGAGTTTGACGTGCCCCCCCCCCCCCCTGCCCCCGGCCGTCAAACTCCCCAGATTTAAACCAAATCGAGGAACTGTGGGAGCACCTCCATCAGGCTCAACACAATGGAGGATAGGTGAATATCAGTTGGGCTAGCCAATCTTATGCGGAACAGATCTGGAATCTCAAGGTGGTACTACGGCACCGCCAGTCGTCTCAGTAGTTACATTTGGAGATTTTAAAATCCTTTTACTCGACTGATCACACAACCTTACTGAATGTACTCAATGAATGTCGTACGGCTAAAACAACTGACGTAATCGAAGAGACTTTAACTAACACAACCTCTAAATTAAAATTCATGGATGAAATCTTTTGATATAAAACCAGGTTCGCAGGTGAACTTCTGCGAAGTTTCAAAGGTGGAAGACGAGGTACTGGCGGAAGGAAAGGTGTGAGGAAGGGTCGTGAGTCGTGCTTGCATAGCTCATTTGGTAGAGCACTTGCCCGCGAAAGGCAAAGTTCCTGAGTTCGAATCTCGCTCAGCCACACAGTTTTAAACGGCCTAACAGTAGTTACCAGGATTGCCACTGAAGCCAGATGCGCTCTATAGAACCTGTCAAATCCGACATCCAAATCTCTTATGAGAAGATACAGTATACTGTCTCCTTACACATAGATTTCGGATTTCTGACTGCGGTCTTGGGGAGAGCCGACGTCACACGCCCTATATCGCGCTACTCGGGATTCGTAGTTTCGTTAAATTCCATATTTATAGTGATTAATTAAAAAAATACTGAATACTGCATTATTATTTACTCTATTAAATATTGTGGGCTAGCATGAGGCTCTGAAATAACCCAATACCACAATAACATACGTACGGACATCGGCTATTCCAAAGTACGCACGAAATAATATTTTATACGCAGCGCTCGAGTCGCCACCTGCTGACAGATAGTTCGCGTGAGCACTGCTATTATGGAGAGAAAATATGCGTGTTTTCACGCAAACTGTACTGATTAATTTGGTTCTCAGGGGCTACTGGTCATTTATGTACTAACTCTCACAAAGAAACTGAGATATTTTTTATGCTTATTAAACGGAATATTTTTCTGTATTTACTATACATTATCTGCAAGGAAAAGACTGAGGAGAATCTCATCTGCCGTTAAGCGGCCAATCTTAAACATAATTAACTCATTCAGTACGAAAACATTAATGAATGGAATTTACTTTACTAGCTTTGAAACTATTAAAAGATCAAAATAGAGAAGTCTCCGGCATTTACATTTAATATTACAGACTGATTTACTAGCTAAAAAATATCGTCAGCTGACCAAATGCTGCTAGGGAGAGACAGCTCCCCGCAACACGCAGTTATTAATTAAATTAATGGTGGGTGGCTTTTATGGGAGGTGCTCACTACCTCAATAACCAACACTTTCTAATAACAATTGGACATATATTCTGATAACTTACAGACAGACTTACATTAAATATCAGACTGTGCTACAATGGCGGCCTTCCTCTAGACGAAACAAGCTAGAAAAAAAATCTAACCCAGAAAAACATTATCTCTGTTCTTCTTCATCTCTATTACACAGATACTATGTACAATAAGGCTGTTTGCTAAACGCATCGCTGTTTGCGAGCTTCACAGATTCATCGCGCACACGGACGTAGTCTTTCATACCTTTCAACACACAAAAAAACCTTTCAATTTTACTCGAAATGTCAATTTATGTGACGTTCCGTCACACCTAGTACTATGGGAGCGCAAGTAAACAGATGCGTCTACACCTGTTTAGTTCTCGTGAATGTGTAGTTGCAAAAGCAACAAATATGTATAGTATGGGAAACCTGTTTCATTAAGAAGAAACATCTCTTAAGTGAGAAACACGAACATTCACAGCGAGTATTTTGTCACAAAATTCTTGTTTCTGCAAATAAATACAATTTACAGTATCGTTACAATCGCCTTCACGCCGTACATTACGCTCAGATAGGAGGGGGGGGGGGGGGGGGGGGGGAAGAATCCTGGCAAGGAATTGGTTTTCAGTTTGAAGGGTGACATACAGGAAGATATAAATGAAACAAATATTCTCTGAGTGAATGTTTTAGACTGTAAAAAAAAACTTCCTGTACTATTGTAATATGTCTATTCATTTCAGCTGATTGCTGTTGAAGAAATCCTAAGTGAAACCGCATTTCGTGCTAGTTACGAAGTAGCTCACATCATAGCACTGACTGGCAAACCATTCTCTTTCGTACCTCTCGTTTAATCATGTCTGGTAGCAGTAAAATAAGGCATATTTCCAAGGGAATTAGCAACTTTTGAGGACGTTTGTCCTTAAAACCAAACGATGTCCCGCCGAATCCTCGATATGGAAGCTGTTGCAGACCCATAGCTCAGGAGAAAAGTTCGTGGTTTCACAGAATTTTCTCTCGCACTCGATGAGAACACAGATACATCTTATTGTGTTCAACTTGCTATGTTTGTACATGGTATGTGAGTGCAACTGCAAGTTAGTGAGGATCTGCTAGTTATTGTACCATTGAATCGATATTTTTGAAACCGTATGTGAGTCTGTGGACAGCATTAACTTGCCATGGGAAAACCTTCATTCTGTGACCACAGGTGTTGCACCAAATATGATTTGGCGTCAAGATTTGCCTTTCGCTTGAAAAGCAAACTGAAGCATGGCTCTGGAAAGGACATCTGCGATAGGCACTGTTTCATTCATGAGGCTCTGTGTGCTGAAACTATGGATCTTCGTTATTTAATGGAGATTTTGGTGAAGTGCATGAATTTTGTACGAAGGCATTATGTCAATCGTGAAGACATTACTTCAACAATCGTCAGTTCAAAGTGTTTCGTCGAGATAATGAAACTGAGTATTTAGATACACCTTATCACTGCGCTGTCGGTAGAACAACAGAAGTAAGGATATTGACCTTTTTTTTGCAATTTATGAGCAAATAGTTTTGTTTCTAGACATGAAAGGGGAAGAAAGGCTGTGCCTTATACAACCATAACGAATATCAGACCTTGATTTTATGGCTGATGCAACGATGCACCTTAATAGACTGAATGTATCGCTACAGGGGACATATTGTCGACAGAACAAGCATGACAGATTCAAGGCATTCAGAGGTGAGCTCCGTTTACTTGAGAGCCAGATGTGAAATGAAAATCTTACGTTCTCCACTCACCTTGATTCTTTACATTTACCTGTTGACATAGCCTTGGTAAACTATAAACGAACGATTCATTAGACAACAAACAGTTTCATGTTGTGGTTCCAAAAACTGAGCGATTAGAAAAGGTGTTGCAGTTGTTCAGTGTTCCTTTTCAAGTTGTGTCTGATGATGTCACCTACTGTGCAATTGGAACTAAATGACTCACGAAATTCAGCTTTGTTAAAGGATAGGTACCACAGTTATTTGAATTTGTCTCAGTGGTACCAAAATGTAAAGAAAGTACATTCCCCAGGCTACATAGGAATGCAGATAGGATTGTGCGTATGTTCGGGTCAGCATACTGCTGTGAGCAGCTATTCTCCGCAATGAAGAAAGGTAGATGCTTCGAATCCTACAATGAAGAATATGCTGCGTATCGCTGCAGCAAACAAGATATCACCTTATCTACGTGCATTTATCTCGCAAAAACATCTGTAAAAGCAACCAAAAAACAATATGTGTTTTATTAGTTGGGCAAAGGTTATTCGTTAATTGGTATTACCCGCCACTTCCACTCAGCCAATTTGTCCCTATCAGCTGTTAGGACTTCAGTTTGTCATTCTGACTAATTTCATGTAGACTAAATTAGAATCAGTGTGATTTCGCATACTGCCGTGCCCGAGGCGGGAGTTGGAATGCAGCTGCAGTTCCTCAGGACCTCATGCCCCAGGCCGCGATGCCCACCAAACGACAGGTCGTGGCGCATACGTCACAGCACGTGACACCGCAGGTCTCACGAGTGCCAGTGGCCGTCTCCGGCGGCGAGTGAGTGACTATTTCAGCCGAATTTAATAATTCTTGACTGCGTGTTTAAATGCATGCAAGCACTTGATAGCACGCTACAAAGATAAGACCTTTAGTGAGTATCTTTTCAATCACATATTGATTTCCTGTGGGCCCTGCACGGATCCGAACGTTCGCGAAGTGTGGCGGATAAACTGACTAGTGTGACGTCACAGATTCGTTGGGGGGGGGGGGGGGGGGGCGTTTTTCAAGTGGGCTCTGTTCGTCCAATATAAGCTCGCTGTAGCCGCGTGACCCTTCAATCGCAGGCCATGACCGGGAGGCGGAGCCCCGCGGGCAAGTGAGCGCTTCCCAGCTTACGGCCGAATGCGCAAGCTGGAACAGTCTGGCCTAGTCAATCACGAGGAATATTTAAACAAGGTGTCACTTTTACCACAGCCACACTCCGTCACCATTAAACAATGATTCTCCCAGCAGCACTCTGAGACACTTCCATAAAAAATAAATGTCAATGTGTCGATAAAAAGGAAGGACTAATACTGTAGAAAATCTTTGTACCACGTCCAAGATGGTACCTGGACGTGAAAAATTTCAGGTGAATTGTATTTCCCAACGAAACTATTAGTCCACCTCTGTAGAGGCTATAAAGGGAGACAAGAGGCAAGGAAAAGGTGGTCTAGCGAAAAGAAAAAAGTAAAAGAAGTGTAAAGATGGTAAAAGAAAAGTTTACGCTTGCTGCTTCCGTTGCACATGACTCGGGTACGATTCTCAGCAGCACCTCACATTTTTCTCGATGTAGGGAGGTCTGTAACTGCCTCCGTTCAGCCTCCTGAACCAGCTGATGAGCTACTTGAATAAACAAGTAGCAGCATTATCAATATTAACTACTGATGATGATGATGATGATGATGACGTTCGGTTCGTTGGGCGCTCAACTGCGCGGTCATCAGCGCTCGTTATCTACTAACATTAACGGCTGGAGGGACTGACGGCATTCTGATTACATGTCCCAATACCTTCCCCGTAGGCAGCAGTCGGCCAGTCGGAACGGGCCTAAGGCCTCATCCGCGAGTGGTGTTTACGTTCACAACGGAAAGATTTAATATCATTGCACGGAAAAGACATATGAAATGGACATACACTCCTGGAAATGGAAAAAAGAACACATTGACACCGGTGTGTCAGACCCACCATACTTGCTCTGGACACTGCGAGAGGGCTGTACAAGCAATGATCACACGCACGGCACAGCGGACACACCAGGAACCGCGGTGTTGGCCGTCGAATGGCGCCAGCTGCGCAGCATTTGTGCACCGCCGCCGTCAGTGTCAGCCAGTTTGCCGTGGCATACGGAGCTCCATCGCAGTCTTTAACACTGGTAGCATGCCGCGACAGCGTGGACGTGAACCGTATGTGCAGTTGACGGACTTTGAGCGAGGGCGTATAGTGGGCATGCGGGTGGCCGGGTGGACGTACCGCCAAATTGCTCAACACGTGGGGCGTGAGGTCTCCACAGTACATCGATGTTGTCGCCAGTGGTCGGCGGAAGGTGCACGTGCCCGTCGACCTGGGACCGGACCGCAGCGACGCACGGATGCACGCCAAGACCGTAGGATCCTACGCAGTGCCGTAGGGGACCGCACCGCCACTTCCCAGCAAATTAGGGACACTGGTGCTCCTGGGGTATCGGCGAGGACCATTCGCAACCGTCTCCATGAAGCTGGGCTACGGTCCCGCACTCCGTTAGGCCGTCTTCCGCTCACGCCCCAACATCGTGCAGCCCGCCTCCAGTGGTGTCGCGACAGGCGTGAATGGAGGGACGAATGGAGACGTGTCGTCTTCAGCGATGAGAGTCGCTTCTGCCTTGGTGCCAATGATGGTCGTATGCGTGTTTGGCGCCGTGCAGGTGAGCGCCACAATCAGGACTGCATACGACCGAGGCACACAGGGCCAACACCCGGCATCATGGTGTGGGGAGCGATCTCCTACACTGGCCGTACACCACTGGTGATCGTCGAGGGGACACTGAATAGTGCACGGTACATCCAAACCGTCATCGAACCCATCGTTCTACCATTCCTAGACCGGCAAGGGAACTTGCTGTTCCAACAGGACAATGCACGTCCGCATGTATCCCGTGCCACCCAACGTGCTACCCTGGCCAGCAAGATCTCCGGATCTGTCCCCCATTGAGCATGTTTGGGACTGGATGAAGCGTCGTCTCACGCGGTCTGCACGTCCAGCACGAACGCTGGTCCAACTGAGGCGCCAGGTGGAAATGGCATGGCAAGCCGTTCCACAGGACTACATCCAGCATCTCTACGATCGTCTCCATGGGAGAATAGCAGCCTGCATTGCTGCGAAAGGTGGATATACACTGTACTAGTGCCGACATTGTGCATGCTCTGTTGCCTGTGTATATGTGCCTGTGGTTCTGTCAGTGTGATCATGTGATGTATCTGACCCCAGGAATGTTTCAATAAAGTTTCCCCTTCCTGGGACAATGAATTCACGGTGTTCTTATTTCAATTTCCAGGAGTGTATACCACCAGTCGATGGATCAGGTTAGGTTAGGTTAGTGGTGTTTAACGTCCCGTCGACAACGAGGTCATTAGAGACGGAGCGCAAGCTCGGGTTAGGGAAGGATGGGGAAGGAAATCGGCCGTGCCCTTTCAAAGGAACCATCCCGGCATTTGCCTGAAACGATTTAGGGAAATCACGGAAAACCTAAATCAGGATGGCTGGAGACGGGATTGAACCGTCGTCCTCCCGAATGCGAGTCCAGTGTGCTAACCACTGCGCCACCTCGCTCGGTCGATGGATCACAATTAACGAAGAAACTCTTGAGCATCGCAAACGGGACCCAAAAGAACAAAGTACCATTGCTACCCGACACCATAAAGGATCTGAAGAAAGTTACTGTTGACCTACTAACAACTACACGAACCTTAAGCCGTCGGCACACGGACCGTGTATTCGAACGTCGGCGTTGGATGTGCCAAGGTCAGCGTGCTGCCGAACGCTCAGAAACGATGAGGCTTGTACATACGGTACGGTATATGCGATAACAGCGCGCTCCAATGGTAGTTGCCGGCTGTATATGGCTCGCAAATCACACATTTGCTTGCGGGCATAAAATTCCAA
The DNA here is from genome assembly GCF_021461395.2 of Schistocerca americana. Lineage (NCBI taxonomy): Eukaryota > Metazoa > Arthropoda > Insecta > Orthoptera > Acrididae > Schistocerca > Schistocerca americana. The sequence goes on along the minus strand of NC_060121.1, from coordinate 738,781,185 downwards.
GGTCACCTTTACTGAAACACGCATTTTCTCTCTCGTCTCTACGCTAGTCCTGATGTTCTGTCTATAGTATCAATAAATAAACAATTCAATTTCCATGAACGTGTTCTAGACCTACGCAAAAATGAAAGCTCCATATATTTTCAGTAAGGACATTAACATACAAAAATTCCGTTACAAACTGTGCGATTCAAATTCATTGTAGTCTTACACATAATGTAGAAAATATTTAATCATTGTCGTGAAACTCTAAGATCATTCTTATTTAATAGCTGTTTCTATTCAGCAGCAGAGTTTTAAAACATGTGGAATACAAGACTAAACAAGAAAGCCGAAAATGTCTTACTGCAAAGTGGTGCAAACTCTCTTACAGATAAAACCAATAGATCACACTTACTCCTGGGAGAGAAAGAGAGAGAGCTTGTAAGTACATAACTTCGAATATTTTACAATATACTTGTATTAAATTAATAAGAAAGTCTAATAATGTATAGCAAGTACGAAGATGAGAAAAAGTGGATCTGGTGAGAAGCGAACCTGTAACACATCACGATCGAGGTGGTCCCATAGATTCTCGATAGGGCTTAAATTTGAAAGGCCTGGTGGCCAAGTGAGTACGGTAAACTCATCCTTGTGCTGTGAATTTTAAAATTTTAAAAGAGACCATCAAGAGGTTAAGACCACATGGTTGTGTACCTCCAAGACTGTATGGCCTTCCAAGGATTCATAAAGTGGGCCTTCCTCTGCGTCCAATAGTGAGCAACATTGGAGCTCCTACATATGATTTAGCTAAACATCTCGCTTCCTTACTGAGACCTTTCGTAGGCAAGTGCTCACATCACATACGAAACTCAGCTGATTTTATCAATAGACTGGGGGCTCTTCGTCTTAGCAGTGTAGACCTTCTAGTAAGTTTTGATGTGGTCTCACTTTTTACAAAAGTTCCTCTTGCAGATTCTTTGACACTGATTGGTAACATGTTTCCTGTTGATATCACTGCTTTGTTGAGGCACGCTCTTTCCTCAACTTATTTTATGTTTAATCACGAATATTTTGAACAGACTGACGGTGTCGCCATGGGTAGTCCCCTGTCTCCTTTGGTGGCCAACCTTTATATGGAGGATTTTGAAGAGAGAGCGCTTGAATCAGCTGCCCTGAAGCCAACAGTTCTTTGGCGGTATGTGGATGACACTTTCATAGTGTGGCTTCATGGAGAAGATAAATTAATGGAGTTTCTACATCACCTCAACTCTATTCATAGCAACATCCTGTTCACCATGGAAATAGAGAAAGATGGTTGTTTGCCTTTCTTGGATGTCCTGGTTCGAAGAAAGGATGATGGTTCTCTAGGGCATTCAGTTTACCGGAAACCCACTTTGTACCTGCAAGCATCGAGTTGTCATCACCCACCGCAAACCATGAGTTTGCTTAAAACACTTGTTCATAGAGCTCATGCTGTTTCATATCTAGATAGCTTACCTCAAGAACTCGCCTATCTAAAGACAGTATTCAGCGAAAATGGGTATTCCATCCGGCGGATTAACAGGGCACTAACAGTTAAAACCAAGAAGCAGGAAGTGAATAAAGAGGAGAACATGTCGGAACAATCTTTAGCTTTTCTTCCTTTCGTTGGCAACACTTCGTTTAAAATAGCAAGAATCCTCCGAAAATTTCAGGTAAAAGTGGTTTTCCGCCCACCGTCGAAGATTGCGGACCTTGTGGGATCAGTTAAGGACAATCTGTTATTACGAAAGGCCGGAATTTACAACATACCGTGCCAATGTGGTATGGCTTACATAGGTCAAACCACACGCACCGTGAAAGAACGCTGCACTGAACATCAACGTTACACCCGCCTTTAGCAGCCAAGCAAGTCCGCTATTGCTGAACATTGTATTTCTACTGGACATTCAATGGAGTATGAGAAAACAATGATTTTGTCCACAGCAACGTCTTTCTGGGACTCCATTATTAAAGAATCCGTAGAAATACGACTGGCGGATAATCTGTTAAACCGTGACAGCGGCTACCAGCTGGACAGTGAATGGAATCCCATCATCTCCACGATTTGCTCAAATCGAAGACGACAGAGTGCGTCGACGGCCATGGCAAACAGCAACGCAGAGGGCGACTGAGTTCAGCTATTCCAGCAGCGAGGGCGCTGCCGGCGGGCAGTGTGGTTCAAGTATCAAGTATTCGACGCATGCGCAGAATAGTTATAGTACGCTATATGTTGCGGAACGGAGGACGTTTTCGCCAGTCTGCGACGGCTCACCTGAAGATGACTGGCAGGTGCCCGGTTGAAATATCGTGCGACCGGCTGCAAGCCCGAAATTTGTTTGAACAATCATCCTGGTGCTCTTTGAACCATGGACGCACACTCAAGTGCCAAAGTGGTAAGAAAAATCAAACTATGTGTAGGGGAGGACATCTTCTCCAAGGATACATGCATACTTGTGTTGATCAATTGTGCCTTCCACAATGACGAGATCACCCAGCGTATGCCCTAATGTCTGCACCCTTTCGACGACTGTTGCAGGGTGTTTGCTTTCAGACATTTCAATCCATACACGCCAACGATCATCTGCCTGAAAGAGCAATAAACGTGGTTCATCTGAAAAAGCCACCTGTTGACATTCAGTGGAAGTCCAGTTGCGTTACTGGCGTGCAAATTTCAGCCTTCGTCATCGACGAACAGCAGTCAACATGAGTGCATGAACCAGTACTTGCTGGGGAGACCCATACGCAACAATGAGTACTAACTGTTGGTAGCTCCTTGGTTCATTTGGGTGGTCAGTTGCTCAACACTTGCACTTCTACACTGAAGAGTTACAACATTATGATCACTTTCTTAACAGCTTGTTGTCCGTCTTTGGAACGAAAGATATCACTGAGTCTGCGAACCAGGGATCCGACAATTTGTTGGTGAGTTTGTGGAGGTTTGTAACATAATAAGTCTACGCAAAGGTCACGTAATTCGCGTAAATTACGGACCGCTGATTTGCGTAAGCGGTGATAGCGCCCGACAGCGACCAAGATGGGTTCCACAGGATATACAGCAGGCAAATTTGGTCGCCTAAACATCAAGTTCACATATTCATCAAGTTCACATAACGCTCCTCAAACCACTGTAGTACGTTTGTGGCTCAGAGACAGATGTCGGGGAAGACATCAAGCATGGGGTTATGCAGATGGTTCGCAGCTGTCAGCATGTCTTAGATCACTACCACAAGACCCATGCAAGTGCACGAGGAAGTCTCCCATAGCATAATACTCTTCCCACCAGCATGCGTCGGTGGAGTGCTGCACGTTTCCAGCTGATGTTCACCTCGATGACGGCCTTTGTGGACACGACCATCAATCTAGTGTAGCAAAAACGTGATCCACCCCAAGAACCGACACGTTTCCATTGATCGACGGTCGAACCCTGATGGTCCCGTGCCCACTGCAATCGTAATTGACGATGTCGTTGGGTCAAGATATGAACGCGTAGGGGTGGTCTACTCAGGAGTCCCGTATTCAACAGTGCGCCAAGAATGACATGCTCCGAAACACTTGCGCGTGCACCAGCACTGTGCTCTTTCGGCAGAAACGTCACAGATCACCATCTATCCTACTTTACAGAGCAGACAAGCCTCCGAACCCACGTTCTGTGAAGAGTCGTAGACGTCCAACCATTTACCGCCTAGCGGTAGTTTCAACGTCGTTCTATCTCTTTCCTTAGACGCTCACGACAGCAGCACGTGAATATTCGACCAGCTTCGCCGTTTTTGACATTCTCATTCACAGGTTCTGCGTAATAATTATCTGCCCATTGTCAAAGTATCTTATCTCAATGGATTTCCTAACTGCAACCCAAATCTTCGCTTGGGTGATCCCCCGTCCGAGTCTGTTCCTCTTACATACTTTTGTTACCACGTCACGTGCGCGCAGAGCCACGACGCGGCATCCAACGTAGCGGTGGGCCGTGGTCACAATGTTTTGACTTATCACCGTATTCCGCCGAACATATCTCCACAGGCGTCGTTGACGACTGTCATCCATGGCTCGTGGTGCAGGACAGTTGCCTCAGCGCCGATTTTGAATAGTGCCAGTTTGCCATGCGCCGTATACTTTAACCACAGTTTATAAACTTAGTCGTTTCGGAAATGCTTCCATTCTTGGCCCGAAAGCCAATGATGATGCCCTTTGGGCCGGAGATAGATCTACGTCTGCATCTATATGTACATGGGTGCTCTTCAAATCACACTTTAGTGCATTGCAGAGAATTTATCGAAGCACCTTCACAATAATTCTCTATTATTCCAATCTCGAACACACGCGGGAAAAACACCTATATCTTTCCATGCGAGCTCTGATTTCCCTTATTTTATTATGATATTCGTTTCTCCCTATGTAGGTCTGCATCAACAAAGTATTTTCACATTCGGAGGAGAAAGTTGGAGATTGGAATTTCGTGAGAAGATTCCGACGCAACGAAAAACGCCTTTGTTTTAATGATGTCCACCCCAAATCCTGTATCATGTCAATGACACACTCTCCCCTATTTCGCGATAATACAAAACGTACCGCCCTTATTTGAACTTCCTCGATGCAATCCGTTAATCCTATCTGGTAAGGATCCCACACCGCGCAGAACTACTCCAAAAGATGATTGTCAAGCGAAATGTAGGCAGTCTCTCTAGGAGACCTGTTACATTTTCTAAGTGTTCTGCCAATAAAACGCAGTCTTTGGTCCGTCCTCCCCATAACATTTTCTATGTGTTCTTTCCAACTTAAATTGTTCGTAATGGTAACAGCTAGGTATTTAGTTGGATTTACTGACTTTAAATTTGACCGATTTATCGTGTAAGCGAAGTATGACTCCTTTTAGCACTCCTTTGGATGACCGCACATTTTTCATTATTTAGGATCAGTTGCCAATTTTCGCACCATACAGATATCTTTTCTAAATTGCTTTGCAATTTATTTTGATCTTCTTGCGACTTTATTAGAGGATACAAGATAGCATCTACAAACAACTAAAACGGCTGCTCAGATTGTCTCATCAATAGTATATATAGATAAGGAACGGCAGAGACCCTATAACGCTACCTTGGGTAACGCCAGAAATTATTTCTGTTTTACTAGATGACTTTCCCTCAGTTACTAAGAATTGTGACCTCTCTGACAGGAAATTACGAAACTAGTCACACAACTGAGGCGATATTCCATAAGCACGCAATTTCACTGCTATCCGCTTGTGTGGTACAGTGTCAAAACTCTCCTGGAAATCCAGAAACACAGAATCAATTTGAAATCCCTTGTCAACAGCAATCAACACCTCGTGTGTATAAAGAGTTAGTTGTGCTTCACAAGAACGATATTTTCTAAATCGCTGTGGACTGCATGTCCCTTTCCATATTGCGTCAACGACTGCACTGTTTTCCACGTTCCCCCAACATGCTTTATATGGCCTCCACTGCTAGAGATGTCACCTGGCGTCTGTGAGTGGTTATTGCACGATGATATCGAACATATGTGGTGGTTTTATTAACGTGACTGGACCGTATATAACGACCACAGATTTGTACAGACAGGATGAAAAAGTTTTGAGAAGATAAAAGAACACGAGGAAGACTAAAGCTAACCAATGTTTCTACATGCTCTTTAACTGTCAAATAATAATAATAATAAATGTGCGCTGACTAGAGCAGCCCGTGACGTAGTTACCGCCCCAGGCGGCTGCACAAGGCTGTCAGCAGGCGCCGTACTGCGGGTGGCGGCTGTCAGACGGTAGGGGCTGTCTCTTCTTCCGCCGCCGCCTCCCTCAGGTGCAGCAAACCGCGTCTCGTGGCAACCACAAAGGGAAGGCAGGCGCTGCCAGTGGCATCCGCGGGGCGGGGCGGCAGCCCGGCAGCTGGGATGCTCCACAACACATTCCGCCTCACAGCCGGCGCTATTGTTCTTGCCACTGCTCTCTGTAGCTCGTGCAACTCGTCTTCTTGCACGTACACGAGCTGAATCAGACAAATAGGCCCAAACTTCCAGAGTATGGTTCTGACAGAAACATAAAGTTTCTTATACATTTGTCAGCTATCCATGATCTGAAATCGCCTCTACAGGCTAGTTACGTGTGTCAAGAGCCACGGATTGCATCAGTGGCAAGAGACGTGGAAAGTATCAAAAGAAACGAAAGGTGGTTACTATGTGGTGTCACAACCTCAAACTACTACAAAGCCATGGTTCGCGAAGACCTACTGGGAACGATCAATGACTGCCACCGTCATACGACTCCGCTTCACCCACGTTTCTTTTCCCCTCCATCTACATCTACAACAACATCGTATCAACATCATGTACAGTTCTCCTGCATGTGAATATGAGTTTGAATTGGAAGCTGATGTCCCAAATTTGAGAGTGAAAGGTTGGACTATTTGAATACGTTGCTGAGTATGGGATACAATCTACACTCCTGGAAATTGAAATAAGAACACCGTGAATTCATTGTCCCAGGAAGGGGAAACTTTATTGACACATTCCTGGGGTCAGATACATCACATGATCACACTGACAGAACCACAGGCACATAGACACAGGCAACAGAGCATGCACAATGTCGGCACTAGTACAGTGTATATCCACCTTTCGCAGCAATGCAGGCTGCTATTCTCCCATGGAGACGATCGTACAGATGCTGGATGTAGTCCTGTGGAACGGCTTGCCATGCCATTTCCACCTGGCGCCTCAGTTGGACCAGCGTTCGTGCTGGACGTGCAGACCGCGTGAGACGACGCTTCATCCAGTCCCAAACATGCTCAATGGGGGACAGATCCGGAGATCTTGCTGGCCAGGGTAGTTGACTTACACCTTCTAGAGCACGTTGGGTGGCACGGGATACATGCGGACGTGCATTGTCCTGTTGGAACAGCAAGTTCCCTTGCCGGTCTAGGAATGGTAGAAGGATGGGTTCGATGACGGTTTGGATGTACCGTGCACTATTCAGTGTCCCCTCGACGATCACCAGTGGTGTACGGCCAGTGTAGGAGATCGTTCCCCACACCATGATGCCGGGTGTTGGCCCTGTGTGCCTCGGTCGTATGCAGTCCTGATTGTGGCGCTCACCTGCACGGCGCCAAACACGCATACGACCATCATTGGCACCAAGGCAGAAGCGACTCTCATCGCTGAAGACGACACGTCTCCATTCGTCCCTCCATTCACGCCTGTCGCGACACCACTGGAGGCGGGCTGCACGATGTTGGGGCGTGAGCGGAAGACGGCCTAACGGTGTGCGGGACCGTAGCCCAGCTTCATGGAGACGGTTGCGAATGGTCCTCGCCGATACCCCAGGAGCAACAGTGTCCCTAATTTGCTGGGAAGTGGCGGTGCGGTCCCCTACGGCACTGCGTAGGATCCCACGGTCTTGGCGTGCATCCGTGCGCCGCTGCGGTCCGGTCCCAGGTCGACGGGCACGTGCACCTTCCGCCGACCACTGGCGACAACATCGATGTACTGTGGAGACCTCACGCCCCACGTGTTGAGCAATTCGGCGGTACGTCCACCCGGCCTCCCGCATGCCCACTATACGCCCTCGCTCAAAGTCCGTCAACTGCACATACGGTTCACGTCCACGCTGTCGCGGCATGCTACCAGTGTTAAAGACTGCGATGGAGCTCCGTATGCCACGGCAAACTGGCTGACACTGACGGCGGCGGTGCACAAATGGTGCGCAGCTAGCGCCATTCGACGGCCAACACCGCGGTTCCTGGCGTGTCCGCTGTGCCGTGCGTGTGATCATTGCTTGTACAGCCCTCTCGCAGTGTCCGGAGCAAGTATGGTGGGTCTGACACACCGGTGTCAATGTGTTCTTTTTTCCATTTCCAGGAGTGTAGATCCGTTAGCTTCTTCTCTCTGTTTGCTCTCTCCCCCTCTTTTTTTATTTTTATTTTTTTAATTTTTCGACCCTTTCGCAGTATGACATTTTAAATTGAATCTTCCAAGTTTGCTGCTAATAGTTTTATTATATTTCGTACAATAGGCCTATTTGGGAAGTACTGTAATTGTCAAGTACACCTGTGAACATTACAGTTGCTGTATGTCGTTTACTTTTACACTATTCCTGTATGGAATTAATTATGCACGTCTGTTTACGTCTAGATGGACGAGACGTACATGTTGCATCACTCACGAATCCTTTTGTCAGTCAGTTGTCGCTGTTTCTATGATGGTAAAATAAAGTCACGTAGTAATTTGACAGCTAGCTGACAGTTCTCAATGAAGCTGTATGGTTACAAAGATTTTATAATTAGTCAGCAGTACTGTTTCAGTTACAGCTATTATAGTTGTTCCTGTAATCTTTAGTTGTTTATTTTCATACGTTGCCTCCTCTTTTGTTTACTTAAGACATTCTCCTTGATAAAGTGATTGATAATTTCCTTAAGAGTATGAAGGGCAAATCTGTAGGTTTTAGTGGCATGCGTTTTTCATTTTTATGTCTTGTTTGTGATGCAGTTTCCGAAATGGTGTGAACTGATAAATCACAGATCCCTAATTTACTTCTAAATCTGTTATCCCTCTATGGTGGACAGAATTGTGGTAGCCTGAGCTCATATCTGCATACATCAATTTTGTAATCTTTTGCCGACCGTGGTGGCCAAGCGGTTAAAGGCGCTACAGTCTGGAACCGCGCGGCCGCTACGGTCGCAGGTTCGAATCCTGCCTCGGGCATGGATGTGTGTGATGTCCTTAGGTTAGTTAGGCTTAAGTAGTTCTAAGTTCTAGGGGACTGATGACCTTAGAAGTTAAGTCCATAGTGCTCAGAGCCATTTTTTGTAATCTTTTCATACAATTCAGTGTATATTGGAACCATGTGTTTAAATGCAGGACAAATAAATAAACTGATCAACTCAACTGGGCATGGCGAGAAAAGTGTCCTTTCGTGCCATAGTAGGTTTGCTTATATCTAGATCGGTCCCTTTGCGCAACGGTCGACAAACGAGAGGAATTTGGGTGAAAATATGACAATCACATGAAATTTCATATTATGTCCGTGTCACCAGGAATGTATCGCGAGAAAAGATTCATTAAAGTTTATTATAGCATCCAAATTACTAACTCTTACAGAAGAGCATTAGTACAGCATTGCAGGTCGTCTACTGTACTATTTTGGGCAACGCCCTTGCCGCAGTGGATACACCGGTTCCCGTGAGATCACCAAAGTTAAGCGCTGTCGGCGTGGTCGGCACTTGGATGGGTACCATCCAGGCCGCCATGCGCTGTTGCCATTTTTCGGGGTGCACTCAGCCTCGTGATGCTAATTGAGGAGCTACTCGACCGAATAGTAGCGGCTTCGGTCAAGAATACCATCATACGACCGGGAGAGCGGTGTGCTGACCCCACGCCCCTCCTATATGCATCCTCCACTGAGGATGACACGGCGGTCAGATGGCCCCGGTAGGCCACTCGTGGCCTGAAGACGGAGTGCTGCTGTACTATTTTGCTGGTTTTAACACATGTTTCATACCAAGTCCATCCACTAAAACCTCACAAGTTTTTTGCGAACTGAAAGAATCCTAACATCGCTATCATGACGGCATATAATTCGGCTTTCTTCAGTTCGTCAAGCCTACAGGAGGACAAAATGACACCTCTCTACAAGAAATGAACTCTAGCGTGTCTCCATCGAAAGTGACAAAGAATCATGGACAGATGGCAAATTCTGCTTGGGCAGCTCTTCCTAACATCAACAATCACAGAGCAGCCACCTTCCTCCCCCCCCCCCCCCCCTCCCCCTTTCCCCGTCCCTGCCACGTACCCGCTGTGACTACTTTTCCTAATATTTGCTTACATTCAATTCTGGTTTTCCTGTTCATCAATCATATCTCGATCATAAATTACTGAGACGCGAAGCTTAGCGGGTATTTCAATTGTAGGATGTTTTTAATAGTTTCCAAGACGAAATTCTGTGATTCTCGTCGCTTGTAAAGTGCGCCAGCAGCAAGACATAATCAGTACCTCCACTGTCGGTTAACAATGATGATGTTACTAATGACACTTCCACTAAAGCCGCCTTACTAAACGCATCTTTCTGAAATTCCATCGCAAAAGAACACGAAGTAAATACAGTATTTCAAAATTCTAGTCAAGGACAACTGCTAAAATGAGTAATTTAGATGTAGATACTCTCGGTATAGTGAAGCAGCTTAAGTCACTTTAAAAAGCAAGGCCTCCGCTGCAGACTGTGTACCAGTCAGGCTCCTTTCAGAGTATGCTGACACAGAAGTTCCGTATTTAGCAATCATATACGACTACTCACTCGCCGAAAGAGCCGTATCTAAAGACTCGAAAGTTACACCAGCGCCTAATAAAGGAAACAGGAGTAATCCACTGTATTTCAGACCCGCATCACTAACGTCAGTTTGCAGAAGGACTTTGAAAGATGTACTGTGTTCGAACGTTATGAATTACCTCGAACAAACTAGCCAACATGGATTCAGAAAATATCTTTCTTGAGAAACGCAACTAGCTCTTTATTCTTACGAAGCAATGAGTGCTGTCGACACGGGCTGCCAAACTGGTTCCATATTTATAGGTTTCCAGAAGGCTTTCAACACCGTTTCTCACAATCGACTTCTAATCAAACTGCGTTCCTATGGAGTATCGTCTCAGTTGTTCAGCTGTTCCAATGGATTCGTGATCTCCTGTCATAACGGTAATATTTCGTAATAACTGACGGAAATTCATCGACTAAAACGGAAGTAACATCTGGCTTTCCACAAGGAAGTATTCCTGATCTACATAAAAGACTTAGGAGACAATCTGATCAGCTTTCTCACATTGATTGCGGATGATGCTGTCATTTACCGCCTTGAAACTCGTCAGATGATCAAAACCAATTGCAAAAATGATTTAGACAAGATATCTATATGGTACGAAAAGTGGCAGTTGACTAAATAATGGAAAGTGAGAAGTCATCCACATGCTTGCTAAAAGTAATACGAAAACTTTTGGCTAAACGATAAATCAGACACATCTAAAGGTTGCAAATTCAATTAAACACGTAGAGATTACAATTATAGTAAAACAGAGAACAGAGAAACGGCTTGAACGTAGTTCGATGAAACTTCTGCCACGCACTTAATTGTGATTTTCAGAGATGGTTCAAATGGCTCTAAGCACTATGGGACTTAACATCATGAGTCCCCTAGACTTAGAACTACTTAAACCTAACTAACCTAAGGACAGCACACACATCCATGCCCGAGGCAGGATTCGAACCTTCGATCGTAGCAGCAGCGCAGTTTCAGACTGAAGCGCCTAGAACCGCTCGGTTTCAGAGAAATTATGTATATTTCGATGTAGATATATCTCTTCTAAACGTTAGTTAAAATTATTAGTGTACTTGTTTCTGTTCTGTGACTTGCTGAGACAGTACTGGACTCGCAGCAATTGCTAGCCAACCTCTGAGAGGATTGCTAGGTGTCTTCGTTGACCGCAGAAACCCTCCGGCATCAATGTTCTGACCTTCTGGGTGGTCATTTCCGAAACTATTCGGTATGCCTGATCTGCAAGTGGCACAGCTATGCGCCCGTGGACCCGCCACGCTCAGCACTGAAAATCCAGTGCACAGAATCAAAGAGCCCAGCTTCTTTATTGTTACATGACTGTAATGGGGCCCCTTAGGGAAATGGCAGCAAGAGAGGGGAAGAAAACCAATGTGCACTCCGTGTGCATACCGGGGGGAGTCATTCCAGATGTGGAAAGGGTCCTTCCGGATGCCATGAAGGGTACAGGGTGCACCCATCTGCAGGTGGTCGCTCATGTCGGCACCAATGATGTGTGTCGCTATGGATCGGAGGAAATCCTCTCTGGCTTCCGGCGGCTATCTGATTTGGTGAAGACTGCCAGTCTCGCTAGCGGGATGAAAGCAGAGCTCACCATCTGCAGCATCGTCGACAGGACTGACTGCGGACCTTTGGTACAGAGCCGAGTGGAGGGTCTGAATCAGAGGCTGAGACGGTTCTGCGACCGTGTGGGCTGCAGATTCCTCGACTTGCGCCATAGGGTGGTGGGGTTTCGGGTTCCGCTGGATAGGTCAGGAGTCCACTACACGCAACAAGCGGCTACACGGGTAGCAGGGGTTGTGTGGCGTGGGCTGGGCGGTTTTTTAGGTTAGATGGCCTTGGGCAAGTACAGAAAGGGCAACAGCCTCAACGGGTGCGGGGCAAAGTCAGGACATGCGGGGACCAAGCAGCAATCGGTATTGTAATTGTCAACTGTCGAAGCTGCGTTGGTAAAGTACCGGAACTTCAAGCGCTGATAGAAAGCGCCGAAGCTGAAATCGTTATAGGTACAGAAAGCTGGCTTAAGCCAGAGATAAATTCTGCCGAAATTTTTACAAAGGTACACACGGTGTTTAGAAAGGATAGATTGCATGCAACCGGTGGTGGAGTGTTCCTCGCTGTTAGTAGTAGTTTATCCTGTAGTGAAGTAGAAGTGGATAGTTCCTGTGAATTATTATGGGTGGAGGTTACACTAAACAACCGAACTAGGTTAATAATTGGCTCCTTTTACCGACCTCCCGACTCAGCAGCATTAGTGGCAGAACAACTGAGAGAAAATTTGGAATACATTTCACATAAATTTTCTCAGCATGTTATAGTCTTAGGTGGAGATTTCAATTTACCAGATATAGACTGGGACACTCAGATGTTTAGGACGGGTGGTAGGGACAGAGCATCGAGTGACATTATACTGAGTGCACTATCTGAAAATTACCTCGAGCAATTAAACAGAGAACCGACTCGTGGAGATAACATCTTGGACCTACTGATAACGAACAGACCCGAACTTTTCGAATCTGTATGTACAGAACAGGGAATCAGTGATCATAAGGCCGTTGCAGCATCCCTTAATATGGAAGTTAATAGGAATATAAAAAAAGGGAGGAAGGTTTATCTGTTTAGCAAGAGTAATAGAAGGCAGATTTCAGACTACCTAACAGATCAAAACGAAAATTTCTGTTCCGACACTGACAATGTTGAGTGTTTATGGAAAAAGTTCAAGGCAATCGTAAAATGCGTTTTAGACAGGTACGTGCCGAGTAAAACTGTGAGGGACGGGAAAAACCCACCGTGGTACAACAACAAAGTTAGGAAACTACTGCGAAAGCAAAGAGAGCTCCACTCCAAGTTTAAACGCAGCCAAAACCTCTCAGACAAACTGAAGCTAAACGATGTCAAAGTTAGCGTAAGGAGGGCTATGCGTGAAGCGTTCATTGAATTCGAAAGTAAAATTCTATGTACCGACTTGACAGAAAATCCTAGGAAGTTCTGGTCTTACGTTAAATCAGTAAGTGGTTCGAAACAGCATATCCAGACACTACGGGATGATGATGGCATTGAAACAGAGGATGACACGCGTAAAGCTGAAATACTAAACACCTTTTTCCAAAGCTGTTTCACAGAGGAAGACCGCACTGCAGTTCCTTCTCTAAATCCTCGCACAAACGAAAAAATGGCTGACATCGAAATAAGTGTCCAAGGAATAGAAAAGCAACTGGAATCACTCAATAGAGGAAAGTCCACTGGACCTGACGGGATACCAATTCGATTCTACACAGAGTACGCGAAAGAACTTGCCCCCCTTCTAACAGCCGTGTACCGCAAGTCTCTAGAGGAACGGAGGGTTCCAAATGATTGGAAAAGAGCACAGATAGTCCCAGTCTTCAAGAAGGGTCGTCGAGCAGATGCGCAAAACTATAGACCTATATCTCTTACGTCGATCTCTTGTAGAATTTTAGAACATGTTTTTTGCTCGCGTATCATGTCATTTCTGGAAACCCAGAATCTACTATGTAGGAATCAACATGGATTCCGGAAACAGCGATCGTGTGAGACCCAACTCGCCTTATTTGTTCATGAGACCCAGAAAATATTAGATACAGGCTCCCAGGTAGATGCTATTTTTCTTGACTTCCGGAAGGCGTTCGATACAGTTCCGCACTGTCGCCTGATAAACAAAGTAAGAGCCTACGGAATATCAGACCAGCTGTGTGGCTGGATTGAAGAGTTTTTAGCAAACAGAACACAGCATGTTGTTATCAATGGAGAGACGTCTACAGACGTTAAAGTAACCTCTGGCGTGCCACAGGGGAGTGTTATGGGACCATTGCTTTTCACAATATATATAAATGACTTAGTAGATAGTGTCGGAAGTTCCATGCAGCTTTTCGCGGATGATGCTGTAGTATACAGAGAAGTTGCTGCATTAGAAAATTGTAGCGAAATACAGGAAGATCTGCAGCGGATAGGCACTTGGTGCAGGGAGTGGCAACTGACCCTTAACATAGACAAATGTAATGTATTGCGAATACATAGAAAGAAGGATCCTTTATTGTATGATTATATGATAGCGGAACAAACACTGGTAGCAGTTACTTCTGTAAAATATCTGGGAGTATGCGTACGGAACGATTTGAAGTGGAATGATCATATAAAACTAATTGTTGGTAAGGCGGGTACCAGGTTGAGATTCATTGGGAGAGTGCTTAGAAAATGTAGTCCATCAACAAAGGAGGTGGCTTACAAAACACTCGTTCGACCTATACTTGAGTATTGCTCATCAGTGTGGGATCCGTACCAGGTCGGGTTGACGGAGGAGATAGAGAAGATCCAAAGAAGAGCGGCGCGTTTCGTAACTGGGTTATTTGGTAACCGTGATAGCGTTACGGAGATGTTTAATAAACTCAAGTGGCAGACTCTGCAAGAGAGGCGCTCTGCATCGCGGTGTAGCTTGCTCGCCAGGTTTCGAGAGGGTGCGTTTCTGGATGAGGTATCGAATATATTGCTTCCCCCTACTTATACTTCCCGAGGAGATCACGAATGTAAAATTAGAGAGATTAGAGCGCGCACGGAGGCTTTCAGACAGTCGTTCTTCCCGCGAACCATACGCGACTGGAACAGGAAAGGGAGGTAATGACAGTGGCACGTAAAGTGCCCTCCGCCACACACCGTTGGGTGGCTTGCGGAGTATCAATGTAGATGTAGATGTAGATGTATCGCTACACACTGCAGTCTCGTAACAGCAGGTATGAGCTGCAATGGAGACTGTTAGACAACTGTTACATCTTTGCAAAAACTGACATCGTATCTAAATCTGCGACCCTATTATTCTGATTTCACTGAAGTCTCCAAGGATGACAAAGTGAAACAGATGAATTTATAAAGCACGATTCTATGGGAAAACAGTAACTTGGTGGTGGTTGTCTCGATACAGAGAGCATATCTTCTGGGGTGAATGCAACGAACTAAAAAACTGTCTCCATTATTACCAAAAAACCTGAATGAACTAATATCTACATCACTGACGAACACAACACTAAGCAACGACATGCTCGCCCAATAAAAGAATGAGTTCTTAAACTCAGTCTCATTTTCTGCCACCCAATACAATAAAGCTTTGCCAGTATCACTACCAGAGACACATGAGTGTAGTAAAAACAGCTCAGATAACGCGAGCTCCACAGAAAGCGACCATTCCCCGTGATAGGTGGCACTTCACTGTCCGAGCGGTTGCTCGTCTTGGCTGCCACTGGCAGTAATTTCTTTTACGTTCTCGCTTTACATTAATATTTCCGCTCGCAGTTTATTATCCTTTCAGTTGATGTAACGAGTACCCACAGCACACGCACACATATAAATATGGAACAAAGCTCCATAACAGGTCGGCCAGCTTTTATGAGCAGGGAATGCAAGATTAAAAAAGCTCGGGCACGCACACACATACACACACACAACTTTTGATTTGGTTTTGCTACAATAGACAACATTGATTCAAAAGTATATTAAAAAGACCAGGTTGTGCTGAAAAATAATGCCTCTTAATTTTCATTTGAAAACTTTAAAGTCTTCTTAAATAAAACAAACGTTACTTACATTCTGTATCTTAACTATTTATATCTACGTATTTGCAACCCTCTGCTGCTAGAGGGCTACGAGTTGTAGCACATAAAAGGGCGGTGTGTAACGCAACTATGTCGCTGCGGGAGCAATAGCGTGCTGTAATCGAGTTTCGAATTCGACGATTTCGTCCACACATGGAGCACCCTCTCCTTCAGGATGGCAACGCCTGAACACACACGAGCGTTGCGACGTGTGCAACAATCCAGAGCCTTGTGTTCACTGTCGTTGATCATCTTCCACACAGTTCCGACTAGGCCCAACTCTTTTTACATCCGTTACCAGTATTTAAAGAACACATTCGGGGATACCATTTTGACAGCGAGGAAATGGTGCAAGCAGAGGTGAGGTTGTGGCCCTTCAGCAAAGTCATTCTACAGTGACGGTATCAACAAACAGGTCTCTCATTGCCGGCCGGTGTGGCCGTGCGGTTTTAAGCGCTTCAGTTTGGAACCGCGTGTCCGCTACGGTCGCAGTTTCGAATCCTGCCTCGGGCACGGATGTGGTGATGTCCTTAAGTTAGTTAGGTTTAAGTAGCTCTCAGTTCTAGGGGACTGATGACCTCAGAAGTTCAGTCTTATAGTGCTCAGAGCCATTTGAACCATTTTTTTGAAGGTCTCTCATTGGGAGAAATGAACGCCTATGTTGAGAAATAGATATCTAGACATGAAGAATTAAGGTATTTGTTTTATTCAAAAAGCTAACAGTTTTTCAGAAACATCAGACAAGCACCTCAGCAAGTCAGATTCTAACTTTTTATGTCAAAGTTTTTTAGTTGCAACATACAACCCATGTTTCCTGATAGCTTCAGAGTCCCATTTCACGTTTCGTAATATGGTTACACTTTCCTTTTTTTTTCAGTGTTGTGACTGGTCTGATTTCAGCCCGCCACGCATTCCCCTCCTGTGCCCACTTTTTCATTTTAGAGTAGCAATTGCAACCTTTTCATTCTCAAAGAGAGACACTATTTTCAAATATGTGTCAGGAGACTATAACGACGAATGTCAAGACAACTGCTCTGCAAATTCGAAAATGTCTTTTACTCTTCTTATAAACAGAAGTTACCCGAGTTGTTTCACAATAAACTGGAACGGTTTGCTGCTTACGAGATTGTAGATAAGTTTTCTAGCAACCCAGCCCAGTTTCTATTGGGCAGCATGAAACATCTACGGCCAGGTGACTTGTTTACGGGCCACTGCGAAGAGTCACGAATAAAATTCAAAGAACGACGTCATGTAAATTAATACTATCACTTTCATACGACTTACACGATATAGGAAGCACAGGGCTGGAACAGGGTTCCGAGGCATGAATGTTATGCGTTCCATACTGGACTGGCTTTTGGAGTGACATATCGTGGCAATCATGAGACCACATCGAGATGTAAGTAATACATTTACATCGAACGTAAATACTGTATGCGAGTCATGTGTGTGTCAGTGTGTGATTCGTTAAGTATGTATCGAAGGCTACCTGAGAAAAGAGGTAAAAACTTGCATGATGTTCACATTTATCTTACCGAGCGAGGTGGCGCAGTGGTTAGACACTGGACTCGCATTCGGGAGGACGACGTTTAATATTTTTTTTGTGGGATCTAAAATTTAAAAGCCTCTCTCACACCGGCCTGATTTAGCTTCACTGATCAGGGTAGTAAAAACATGCGTATGTTAAGGGAATTTTCATTCACAAAGCAGGCTTATCACATTGACACAGTTCAATACTGTTCTATCCTGATTAAATTGAGCTTAACTTAAATTCCATAAGGCAGTGAAGCAATTTCAAAGTATGGGTGCGACGAAAATTGTCAGTCGATCTCCTGAAAACATTTGTAATAATTATTAACTTTCGGTGATCACATGGGGAAGACCGAAGATCTGCTGGAAAGACCGTGTTAGCCTATTTATTTGAAGTAACTGGATATCTTGAGCATACAAAACGGCAGGTTCGTCCAATGTAAATCAGACGTTCCCCACTGATCCCGTGCAACACAGCGTAGTAAGCAGACACTGTCAATAATAATCAGTTAAATAATACGCGAACACACTTACTTTAGTTTAGTTCATGTATTAAATTCCTTCTCATACAGAATCTCATCAAGATGGCGACTTGCTCAACAATACATACATATACATCCTCCTTCTTTGAGGACTAATCGGCAAGAAGTCCTTCATTCTTTTCATAAGAGAAAACATAGATAGCAGAGAAGCTATTCCATGGAGTAAACGGACGCTCCAAGGAATAATTGCGCTTGAATCTACTTTGCATTGATAATCGGTAAGATAAGAAGAGAGATTTAGAGATATGTACTGAGTTATATAATTTATAAAATTTCTGAAAATATCGCGGAGAGGCCGCTGCAAGAGACATTACATCGCCCCTCGCAACGAGCAAAGTTGATATGTATCCACTTTGCGAGCTACCTATTGGCATAGCTAACTCGTTAGAATTTGTGGAACATACGTTCATATAAATTTTAAAAAGTTAGTAAGATTTTTTTTTTATTACAAGAATTGAAAGAGATTTGGTATCTTCGTTACCTAGATACCCAGTTGTTGCTTTCACGTGTACTGGGGCATACCCGCATCCCACGTACACAACCAGGGAAGATGGACTTATATAGTTGTTAATCAGGTCTACCTATTCAGGAACTGGCCTTCACAGGGGAAACCCGGAAAACCTGGAGGCTTAGACCCCAACTAGGTATCACAGATGATAGGAAAGACAGAATAATTTAGAAATTTGAGAGATATTCTAGAATTCATAGGAAAGATAATATCTGCCTCATAGCCAAAAACAAAAATCTTTACACATGCAAATTTTTTTACAATCTTCTGCAAAATTTTTTCATCGATGTCTTGCTGAACTGCGGTGAAACTGATCGAACAGGAACATGGGACACGGCACCGAGGACAGGCGTCGCATTGGCGTACCGGACCGGAGACGTAACGGATTTGAGAGACCAGAAGGAACCTCAGGAACAGGTACTCAGGATTGTGGTACGAAACAATCGAAATTCGTCTAAGGAATGGTCAACTATTAAAGATTCCTGGAAGAGAAGGGTTAGTCGAATTTCTCCAGATTCATTTCGAACTCAAATATGGACCTGATCCATCCAATCTTCCATCTGAGGAATGGGAAAATGCATTCGTCTTATACAGGGCTATTACAAATGATTGAAGCGATTTCATAAATTCACTGTAGCTCCATTCATTGACATATGGTCACGACACACTACAGATACGTAGATAAACTCATAAAGTTTTGTTCGGCTGAAGCCGCACTTCAGGTTTCTGCCGCCAGAGCGCTCGAGAGCGCAGTGAGACAAAATGGCGACAGGAGCCGAGAAAGCGTATGTCGTGCTTGAAATGCACTCACATCAGTCAGTCATAACAGTGCAACGACACTTCAGGACGAAGTTCAACAAAGATCCACCAACTGCTAACTCCATTCGGTGATGTTATGCGCAGTTTAAAGCTTCTGGATGCGTCTGTAAGGGGAAATCAACGGGTCGGCCTGCAGTGAGCGAAGAAACGGTTGAACGCGTGCGGGCAAGTTTCATGCGTAGCCCGCGGAAGTCGACGAATAAAGCAAGCAGGGAGCTAAACGTACCACAGCCGACGGTTTGGAAAATCTTACGGAAAAAGGCTAAAGCAGAAGCATTTCTTAAACAGGAGATTGGAAAAACCGATGGATCGGTCGTGGTGGAGATCATGATCAACAATTCATGTCATGGCCTCCACGCTCTCCCGACTTAACCCCATGCGATTTCTGTCTGTGGGGTTATGTGAAAGATTCAGTGTTTAAACCTCCTCTACCAAGAAACGTGCCAGAACTGTGAGCTCGCATCAAAGATGCTTTCGAACTCATTGATGGGGACATGCTGCGCCGAGAGTGAGAGGAACTTGATTATCGGCTTGATGTCTGCCAAATCACTAAAGGGGCACATATCGAACATTTGTGAATGCCTAAAAAAACTTTTTGAGTTTTTGTATGTGTGTGCAAAGCATTGTGAAAATATCTCAAATAATGAAGTTATTGTAGAGCTGTGAAATCGCTTCAATCATTTGTAATAACACTGTACTTTCCACACCTAGGTGTCTTAATCGATACTGTAGTTGCACAATATCACAACTCCAGATCGGAAAACAATTTTGAAAACATGGATAATTTCATCCATCTTCTTGAGTAAGCCGAAAGGTTCCAATCCTGGTTTTAATTATTAATTTTTTTTTTTGTTGGCTTTTCCAGGTGGAAGTAGATCTGTATCTTTCCTAAATTGGTTTCAAGTAAGAATGTGGATAGCATGTCAGAATGTTAAAAACTTTATTATTTGAGACAATTTCCAAGAAAAAAATTATATCTTACTCATTCATGATTAAAATGAAATTTTGCTGAAAGAGAACATTTAATTAAGTCTTGCTGCATGACCTCAAGGGCAATTTTAAGAAAACAAGGGAAATTAATTTTTCATTATTTAATATTTGCACAAAATTTTCCTAATTTTTTCCTCTTTAGTGGATGTCAGATTGCTATGAACCACTGTTTTTTTAAGTTCTTTGAGTGCACATTTTTTTCACATATCTACCACATTCACAAGTAACTTTAATTTCCTGGTATCTCTCATCACATTCTTTACATGCATTATGATACCTATCATTCCAGTATTTACCATTATTGAATTCAATACATTTTATTTCCATACACTGACTACACTCCTTGGTGTTAGTCATTTAAGGATTATAGATACTAAGAACAAAAAATACGATTTTCAAACTAGAAATTCTAGCTCATGAAATTCATCATTATTTTTAAGTTTCTTCATTCCTTTATATCTCAGTTTAATCTGTGCATCCCCCAAAATTGAAAATCTCATTCAATTATGAATTTCAAATATCTGGTAAAATAATCTTGAACTTATTATTAAGCTCCATACAAATGTTTCCCCCTGTCTAGTACTCAGACATACAAAGTGAGTAATGTTATACAAAACATTTACTTGAAGCTTACTATTTTCTGAACAAGCGAGATTTGCTGATGTTTTTGAGCTCCTTGAGTACAGCTTCCATTTATATAGAACTAAATGTCATCAATATTTTTATTTTTTGGTGAATATGAAGACAAGACTGTTGAGGATAAGAATGAATAATGTCCATATGGGAATGTATCTGTTGAATTTATCCAAACTTTTCTTTTATGATTATGTGGGTTCATCACCTTTTTGTTTACCTCAACTGAATAAATTTAATATTTAATGGTTTGTATCGAATTCATAGTTCTGTATTTCTCAGTACTATTAAACAGTCTTCATAATTCTAAGCATATTTTATTTTTATTACATATTTTCACTCCTTTAGATTTTTCTCCATTTTGTTACAAAATTTACAAGCCTACATTTTTGGTCTCTTGTAGGTAAGGAAATCACTTCACTTTACTTTCAATTACCCAGTTTCAGCTACTTTTTGAAAACAAATTTTTGACATTTGTGTCTCTAATTCTAACTACTATTTCAAAATTCTGATAACAATTTTCTGTATAAATGGAAACTGAAGAAAAAATGTACACTACAGCTAAAATGTGTGCTACAAATAAAAAAATTCTGTAATAGAACTTCTTGGAAAATCAGAAAGCCTACAAATGAAAAGTTTGCACTGTGGTTACTTACTGACATTTTTAATAATAATAATAATAATAATAATATTGTTACAAATATTGAAGATATTTCGTTTTAAGTTGGAGGATTTCTTGGTTTTTAATGTTTGCGCTTTATGAGGGAGTGTCTAGGAGATTCCTCTGCTTTTAATGTATCTGCTGATGTAATGCAGACCTTAATTATGTATTTTAGTTCTCTTTCATGGTTTGAATCTCTTCCTCCAATCAACAATTAGATCAAAATATTCTTATAGCATTACCAATTTACAACAAATAAAAATTAAATACATCTTTTGTAAATTCAACCACCCTTAGTAATTTACAGCTTCCTCTCCTAAATAAAAAATCATCTTTGTAATATTTATCATTATCTATTTCGCTTTCCTCACTAGAAGTTGAATCATTTTCTTTCACATAACATTTGTTTACTGCCTTAAGAAATATTCTTGTATATTTCCATCCACTAAATTTATTTACATCTTTTAATTATACAAACTTTATCGTAAAATGTCATTTATATTCTGTGGTTTTTAAGGAAATTTGCATGTAAGCACTTACTTGGCATCTTCATCTAGAGAACTACTTAATTTTTCTCTTTTAATTTGGTAATTCATTTTATTATTGTAAAATAGATCTATATTCTTGTTATTGAAAATCCTCCTCCATTTATAACAACACATTTTTCTATAAATAAATAACTTTAATTGAAATAAATGGACTAACTGATTATTTCTATAGGTAATGCAACTTTGGGGGTTGGGTTGTTTTGGGGAAGGAGACCAGACAGCGAGGTCATCGGTCTCATCAGATTAGGGAAGGATGGGGAAGGAAGTCGGCCTGGCCCTTTCAAAGGAAGCATCCCACCATTTGCCTGGAGCGATTTAGGGAAATCACAGAAAACCTGAATCAGGATGGCCAGACACGGGATTCAACCGTCGTCCTCCCGAATGTGAGTCCAGTGTCTAACCACTGCGCCACCTTGCTCAGTGCAACTTTGAAAAAGGATGTATGAGTTTATACAACCAAGGAGAATAAAAGAAAAGGGATGGTTCCTGTTATTAATAAGTTATTTAGGATATAATATTTACCATATTTATTGTGCCAAGCATGGTGACTTAACACATCCTTGGTATAAGTTTGGAGATTATTAGATATGTAAGTAGATAGAAAGTTCAATTGAGCTTAATAAAGAGTATCTGAAATTAACAGTAAATTATTCACAAGGGAGTAACATAGTTATTCTGGAGAAATTCGAAACAAATCCAGTTGATATCGATATTTAGACACTGAACACCAGCTTTTCCTTTTCTCATTTGGTGTTTTAATTTTGTCTAATTTAACTTTACTCTTGTAATACATATACATACATACATACATACATATATATATATATATATATATATATATATATATATATATATATATATATTAATTTCTTTGTTTTTCTTCTAATCAGTAAGTTCTTGTAGATCTAGCCATTTACAGTTCTTTATTCTTATGTTTTCTAATATTTCCCCCAGTTTTCTGTTTATGGTTGTTTCTTTTCCTTCTTTATACAATAAACTGTTTGTTTTCGAAAGTAGCTCATGTTTTTAAGTAACTATTGTAGCAAAAAAATTTCCATTGAAGTGGGACTGAAGACGATTCTACTTTAGTCAATGCAACTCTAGATAGAAGACATGTCTGCAGGTACCCCAGACAGTGGTGGAACACCAACGTGGCTAGCGCCCATCGTACGGCCCAAGAATGTTGATTTGGAGTGTCATTTCATTTCACGTTTGGACCATTGTGGACAAGCTCCTCCAAGCAGCTCAGGTTTTTGACGCTCTAACGCGCCTGCTGGACAGAATGTGGCACAATATCCCACAGGAGGACATCTAATATCTCAATCAGTGCTAAACCATATACGTGTTTGCCTAAGGGCCGAAGGTGGACCAATGTGTTATCGATTTGCTCAGTTTGTGAAGAAATCATCCGTAAATTGAATATATCAGAAAAATTTTCTGAAATTTTAGTCGAGTGATTGTACATGCACATTACATCTACTGATTCAATCCAATTTAGATCATTCCTTTGTGGTATGTCGTTTTCCTTTTTTATTCTTTCTTTCTTAAAATGTGTAGGGAGAGAACTTAAAAATGTCAGTATGAAAACTAACACGAGCTACGAACTCCAGTCGGTCCAGTCGGATTTTTTGTTTTCAACTTTTTCAGTTCTCTATTTGCTCACTGGACTATTTGCGCAACAGTAAAACTGTGATAATACGTGTCACCCATCTCGAAGTGAACCCAATTATGATGCAAGTGGAGAAATTGTTATTAACTGTCGTGGCTGAGTTGAATGAAATCTCTTCTTTAAAAGGTTCCAAATAATACAAATATCAGTCTCTCCAGGATGGCCGGCGCCCAACAACCGCCAGGTGATGAGAAGATGAAAGGCGCCCTCTTGGTCCTCGTGGCGGAATTCTGAATCTTTGTCGAATCTCCTGTTTGTGGTACTTGACGTCAAACCGCAACACGCTGCGGCTAGACCTCAAATTTCCACCTCAATTACTACTTTCGTCTCAAGAGACTTATCACAGACTAAATACCTGGCGACAACAAAAATTTATATTCCTTTAACATAAACATAAGGGCTTAAAGTTCAATAAACATACATTCAACTTGCCGTCCTTTAAATAGTACGAATACGCCCCTTACGAACTCTGATGTACGATGCCAACGCCAGGAACCCTTAATACTACTGTATGTTTATACATCGCAGACCTTAAGGGCAGCGGGAAACGTAAATAAAAGGATTTAATTTGTCAGTCAGACAACTTAAATAGCAGGAGACGCAGGCTAAAACTTTAATAATAAAACTCTTAAAACTTAACACACCTTTAAAAAATGTGTAAGGCTGGTCAAGCTGATAACTAACCTGCTCAAATACAAATAAGCTGCTGCCACACAGGCTGCCCACTATGAACAAAATCACAAAATCAACCCTAGGGCCTGTGCAGAACAATTCAAGAATGCAGTGCAACCGTACTCAGATCAGAACTTACGGTGAAGCACCCTTAATTAAAGCACTTAACTACAGTGGTGCACCATTTCAATGTTCTGCACAAACGAAGCGTCTTATTTCACACAAACGTGCTCCGTAACAACAACTGTTACAAAAGGTGAAAAAACATTATAAAAACTTTAAAATCAACTTAACAAACCCAATACCAGTTACAAACAACACAAGTGACCTCTAAACGCACTGCGATGTCGGGAACGCTCTGACAATGCGACAACACACTACAGGGATGCGCCAGTGTTCGTCACTCCAAGTTTCACCGTTTTGGAAGCCATACCAAGGCGGCAGCATACCATTTCTTCCCTTTTTGATTAATCCGGTAACAGAAAAAAAGACACAGAAAATCGACGCGTACCACAATCTTAAGAGGTGAACACTAACTCAGTAGTGGTCATTTCCGTCACTTTACGACGGCAGGTAATTGTTCTAACACTCCTCTGAAATTACAGATTTAATCAACCAACGTTGCTGTCGTAGCCGGTCCTTACAGTAATCCTCGTCAGCATCAACAACTTCTTGATGGCAGCCTGCTGTATCAGCGTTTCTTTCTCATAATTTGAAATAAACGTTTGCGAGTCGTCTTTCACCGCTTTAAGACATCATTAACCACTTTGCTGACAATGGTGAAGTCACATACAACAGGGAGCGACCGACCACTCACTAACCACCACTTTATTTCACTTTCTTTCTTTCACTTGCGCCTTTGTCCCGCAATGTGCGCAGGGTCGGCGTGGTTACAACGGATTTGGCAAGGGTAATTTTTAAACGGGTGCCAGATGCCCTTCCTGCCGCCACCCCATACCCCCCAGGACGGAATCAGTGTACCCCAACTGTCTGCGTCTAGTGTAAACCATGAAATACTGCGGAAGTGGTACAAATGTCTGTGTGTCGTGTAACTGAGGCGGGATGTGGGGACCATCCCAGTATTCACCTAGCAGGATGTGGAAAACCGCCTAAAAACCACATCCAGGCTGGCCGACACACCGGCCCACGTCGTTAATCCTCCGGGCGAATTCGATCTGTTGCCGGCGTGCCTACCCGAGTCCAGGAAGCAGCGCATTAACGCTCTTGGAAAACCTGGCGGGTCACTCACTATCCACCACTCTTGGCTACAAATTACTCAAGCCTGTACCTGCGGCCAACGCAGCAATCAGGAACAGTGAGAAAGAACGTTAGGATTCTACATACAACGGCGTGAATAGTAATACCAGACCGGAGAACTTATCACATTCGCATTCAGGAGAATGACGCTTCAATCCCGCGTCCGGCCATCCTGATTTAGGTTTTCCGTGATTTCCCTAAATCGCTCCAGGCAAATGCCAGGATGGTTCCTTTGAAAGGGCGCGGACGACTTCCTTCCCCCGTCCGTCCCTAATCCGATGAGACCGATGGTCTCCTCCCCCAAAACAACCCAACCCAACCAAGAGCTTATGAGATCCCACAACCCCGGACAACGCCAACTCTGCCTCGTTGCCGTCGTGCCCCTATCCAACGCTGTGCTCGTAAACACGGGCAGTCACAAACTGAGTGCCGGATAAAGTGTGTACCACACCTCGCGGCTGCCACGGACGCCGCTAGCGCGACCGCGCCGCAACGTGCGCACATAGGATTTCAAACACTCCGTGGAATACGGAGGAACAACACATGGTGGCGCGATGGCAGGGTAGGAAACCAATCGGTACAGAAGGCATAACTTTTTATAGGAACATTAACACTTTTACTTTATTCTGGTTTCACTCCGACTAGACTATACAATTAATTTATTTTATGTAGTGCAGCTCTTTTAGCTTGAAATATAAAATTTCTAATTGGTGTATACTCGTTACTACCACACTACATTAGATGGTGTTAGTCTATCAGAAAGTGACATATTTGGCTTATCATGTTCGATTCCATGGGGAAATAATTGCACTCAGCGACTTCATTCATTTCATGTAGTAAAGGGTACAGCAATCCGTCACAAATGATGTTTCTTGCATATCCAGATTTCTGTCACATCTTAAGTGCAGCAAACGTACGTTAAAACAATAAAACCACTTGTATATGTACATACTCAAAAAATGGTTCAAATGGCTCTGAGCACTATGGGACTCAACTGCTGAGGTCATTAGTCCCCTAGAACTTAGAACTAGTTAAACCTAACTAACCTAAGGACATCACAAACATCCATGCCCGAGGCAGGATTCGAACCTGCGACCGTAGCGGTCTTGCGGTTCCAGACTGCAGCGCCTTTAACCGCACGGCCACTTCGGCCGGCTGTACATACTCCCAAATGCACTATTCATGTCAGAGGTTTGGTTCACACTCAGTCTACGACATGAATAGTGGATTTGGGACTACATACGTATACTCATACAAGCGGTTTTAAGGTTTTAACTACACTAAAGCTGGTCACACAGTGACCGAAATCTGGATATGAAAAGCACTATGAGATTTAACATCTGAGGTCATCAGACCCCTAGAACTTAGAGAACTACTTAAACCTTGTAAGTAGGCTGTTTAGGTTTTCTTATTGGTAACGCCACGTAGGGCTCTGTATGAAAATCACTGGCTGTGCTGCGTGCAGTCTATGGCTAGTTTGCATTGTTGTCTGTCATTGTTGTGTTGGGCAGCTGGATGTTAACAGTGCGTAACGTTGCGCAGTTGGAGGTGAGCCACCAGCAGTGGTGGATGTGGGGAGACAGATGGCGGAATTTTTGAGAGCGGATGATCTGGACGTGTGTCCATCAGAGACAGTAAATTTGTAAGACTGGATGCCATGAACTGCTATATATATCATGACTTTTGAACACCTTTAAGGCAAATACATTGTTTGTTCTCTATCAAAATCTTTCATTTGCTAACTATGTCTATCAGTAGTTAGTGCCTTCAGTTGTTAGAATCTTTTATTTAGCTGGCAGTAGTGGCGCTCACTGTATTGCAGTAGTTCGAGTAACGAAGATTTTTGTGAGGTAATTGATTCATGAAAGGCATATTTTTTTTGTTAGTCAGGGCCATTCTTTTGTAGGGATTTTTGAAAGTCAGATTGCGTTGCGCTAAAAATATTGTGTGTCATTTTAGTGTTGATCAGAATAGGTAAAGAGCGAAATGCGAAATGTCTGAGTACGTTCAGTTCTGCTCAGCTGTTTGAAAATTAAATAACGTAGGGGCTTACCAGCACAGTAATTCATTAATATTTCTAAGGGGACGTTTCAACCTAACTAACCTAAAGTCATTACACACATCCATGCCCGAGGCAGGATTCGTACCTGCGGGCGCAGCGGTCGCGCGGTTCCAGACTGAAACGCCTAGAATCGCGCGGCCACACGGGGCGGCCTGGATATGCAGTAAGCATCATTTGCGACTGATTACTTGACACGTTTGCCTTATTCTGGCATCATGGAATAGAAACATCTCGTGTTTAAAAAAATGGCTCTGAGCACTATGGGACTTAACATATGAGGTCATCAGTCCCCTAGAACTTAGAACTACTTAAACCTAACTAACCTAAGGACATCACAGACATCCATGCCGGAGGCAGGATTCGAACCTGCGACCGTAGCGGTCACGCGGTTCCAGACTGAAGCGCCTAGAACCGCACGGCCACACCGGCCGGCCCAACAGTAGTTGATGCAGGGCATTCAAACAAGTGGTCGACGAGCAACATCCCGATATTTTCAACGGATGGTATGTCAGGCAACTTGCAGGATAAAAAGAAAAGGCGTTTGTCGCTCTTTTATATGCCACACCTCGTTTTGTTGAGAATTTTTCTAACGAAATGTGACACGTGCAGTTGCATGAGGAAGAGAGAATACTCCAGCTCTGAAAAGTCCCTTTTAAACACAATGGTGCCCCAAACCAAACGCGAAAACATTCTGATATTTTCGAGGGGCTGTCCATTGTACTCTGGCCTTTTGGGGTCCCAGGTCTACGGAACACGACGTCAAGTCTCGCTTCCTCCTACTCCGGGCCGCAACTGCCAACAGTGAGGGAGAATTTGTAAAATCCATCGCGTCCATGCAGACAAGATGGCGGAAACACGTGTCCTATCTGTGTTTCTCCCGGCGTATACAACTTTCAAATAACTTCTGGGAATTCAGCCAGGTAGCACTTTCAGCGCCCGCCGATATTTCGACGGGAGAACATCCCGTCATTTTCAAGGCAAACAGCAACGGACAGTTTGTTATCTGGCTGAATTCCCGGAAGTTATTTGAAAGTTCTATACGCCAGGAGAAACTCAGGCCTGTTCGTTGCAATTTACCTTGAAAGTGGCGGGGTGTTCTCACACCGAACTATCGGCGGTCGCTGAAAGTGTTACCTGGTTTAATTCCCGGAAGTTATTCGAAAGCACGTGTCCTTTCTACGCCCATTTGTCCGGCACTCGTCCGTCGCTAAGTAAGATGCTATTCTTTGAATTGGTTCTACTCGCGGAATGTTGTTGTTGCGGCATGTCCACTATGATCGAAAACTGCAATGTATGACTACCTAGTCTCCATAGATCGTTCATTCTATCCCAGACAAACTCACCTACTTGCTCGGTGCGTCAGTGAGCAGGTGCCAGCGTGCAGCCCGGGACTCTTATCAACAGCCGGTCCTAGCATTTTTCTGTC
Source organism: Schistocerca americana (assembly GCF_021461395.2). NCBI lineage: Eukaryota > Metazoa > Arthropoda > Insecta > Orthoptera > Acrididae > Schistocerca > Schistocerca americana. The sequence goes on along the minus strand of NC_060121.1, from coordinate 738,751,946 downwards.
ATTCATTGTTTCTTTCACATATGACAATGAATTGTGTATTTGCAAAATGGCGAAATACATCGCGGTTAGTGGTACACGCTAAACTTGCTATCCCCCTATAACAATCTGTATAAGCCAGTTCTTAGGTTGGAACAAATATGTGGTGATTCGAAGTCCAAACACATGTCGTTCACGGAGACAGCGAAATCTTTCACCGATTTTTCAGACGAGGACGACGAACGTATGGATAATCAGTTCACTCTATTCCCTCGTACTGCGTGTATCTGTAGCGTTACATACCCATTTTTGGGTTTTAGATTCTGAGCCCTCCTATCATTTTATTTCCACATCTCTATTTTATGTTTATCTGGTTCTCCTAATTTATGTAAGCCAAATATGATTCTGCATCAACTACCCTCGCTGTTATAGGAGTGACGCAATAGCACGAACAGCAGTTTGTATGTCGTGGCACTTTTCCTATTTCGTATTTTACATAACTATTTGGATTATGTCTTTCCTATTTGTTTTTAGTTTTGTTGATGGCTGCTTAGCAGTTGAGGCAGGTCAGTCTTATTATTTTCTGTGATCATGATAATTTCAGTAACATTTTCGAATATTGGATCTTACGCTCCACAGGCTATGCCTAGTTTTATGAGTAGTGTCACTTTACAAATACGATTCGATTTTCGCTGCGGGGCAATGACTAACATAGTATGATGTTTTGGATAAGTCACAATACCAATTATTATGTCACTTAAAAATTATACCAGATGTTCCGGAAGTCTTCCCCTGATCACACAAGGCTTATAACGCTTAAAATATGACGCATACACAAAGACATTTTATACTGAATTGCATGTGACCTATTAATGTTTTTGTATATGTACTTTTTGTTATTTTGCTTGTTATGGGGCCCAGTGATATAATAACAGTGGGATCGGACACCATATGCAAACAACATATACTCAAATCAGGAGAAAACCCTATGTGTCCTCTGGTATCACTAAAAGCAGTTCAGAGAAAATTCCAGACAGTATACCATAGACAGCACCGGATGTTAAAGGCACTAAGATGTGGCAGGAGCATATGTGATCTCTCTAGAACGGGCGGGCCTGGACCTAATGCGCAGGCAATTCAGATAGTGAGAGAAGCCTTCGTGAGAAGTCCCAAAAAGTCACTTCGCAAAGCCTTACGTGAGTTGCAGACATCAGTGCGGCGCATCCTGCACAAACAACTTCTTTTCCGTGCGTAGAAAGTCCAGATCGTTCAGTCCCTGGAACCAACGTATTACAGTACTCGTTATGACTTTTCTGTTGCCATGCTGGCCGAGACTGAGGAAAGTTATAACTATCTGAAACGTGTCAGTTTCCGAGATGAGGTCGTATTTTCTTTGAACAGTGTTGTCAGCTTGTAACACCATAGCTCTAATGCTGTAAGGATCTATTTTGCCTTTTCTTTTGGTTTAATGTTATAACGTTGAAATCTGTAAATGCTGTTGGATTGAATCGATATCATGAGAGTGTTTATTCTTTTCTGTGTAAAACACTTTGATGTCATGGTTTGATTCTATGCAATGTAGTGTATCTATCATTTAAATTCTTTGTCTCATTTGGAAGGAGACAAAACTAACTGTAAATAATTGTAATTTTGTTTAAATAATTTTTTATAGAAATGTTAATATGTGCAAAGGTTCTGTTTTATTTAAAATGCTTGTTTGTTGTTGTGTAAACTGATGACCTTCACTTAGGGTTCTTAGTTATGTCATATGTAAAAGGTGTTGTGGTTCCCCTAGGGAACGGAACTGAGTAGCGTGCGCAAATTGTGGTTGGCCTAGGTGGAAAAGGTGGAACAAGAGTCAGTCGGGAACGAGCTACCAAACTGTCAATTGCTCGTGTAAAGGCTGCATATTGTGCTGGTGCCGAGAGAGGCTTTCTGTGCCACTTTCCCATGCCTCGGATGGATGGATAAAGAGCTGGAGCTATTCTGGAATTGATGTCTATCATCGCCACCAAGAAATGACAGATTCCGGCAATTCTACCTGCAGATCCACCTACCAACATGCAGTTGCCACCACATTGCGCAATCACTGTAACGAAACACTATAATAATGTACAGTGAAGGATCAGCTTACTGGATGTGTTAGTGTGATCAAATACAAGGTAATTTATAACTGAATTTATGTACTACCTACCTTGATTTTTTTCTTGTCATAACATCTCTCAGGTTCCTCTCCGTTTGAACTAAAGTGATTACCGAGTGTCCTTAATGAAAGAACATTAAAGCCCAGTGTTTTGCTAATTAGTGCCTCTTGAACATAGTAAAAAGAAAGTTAAAGTTAATGTGGCAAGAGAGTGAGTTAAAGTAAATGATGCTTCCTGAAAATAATTTTCGCATTAAAACTGCTTATTGATTTGTTGTTGCCAACTTCAAAATCAAAAGTTCTTAAGACTGAGGCTTATAAAGTTTTGCTTAGTAAATGATCACATTGCTGCCTGTTGTAAACCGCAGAAGGTGAGTTAGTATCTTACAAATATGTTAATTTTGTGTCTCACTGTAGTAAAAGTGGAAAACTGCAGTTTTGGAAAGTTATATACTCATGCTTGCTAAGCACTTGTTTCTTTTTGGTATTGAAAGTGTATTGATAGTGTAATAGGGTCCACAGGTTATCCTTTATGCTCATGATAAATAACAATTAATAGAAAGACCACTATTTATGAAAACAATAATTTCTTTATTAAAAAAACAGTGAGAAGTAACCTGTTAGTGAATTCCATTGAACTTTCATTCTAAATAGAAAAGTGTTTACCTGAGAGAGACTTAACCCGTGGCCAGTTCATAATTTTGCAATGAACTACATTTACAATTTTATGTCAGCTAGGAAAATGTTTGAAAAGTAATACTGAACCTATGTCCAATTTATGATTCTACTGCGAATATTAATAGTAATGTTATAAAGACCATTCAGTTTGAATAATCCATGAAAGTAATAGTGTGTATTGTTATCTGTTATATTTATGCCAGCAGATTATTCTGATCTGTTAACTCCAACCTTAACCTGAACACACTGTATTCAGGTGCCAGATTTCACTGCACTCGCGTGTTGCAAAGTATAGGTTGTGTTTGTCCGTTTAAGTTACTCATACCTATTTTCTTAAACAAGAATGTTGATCATTCTCTTGCCTAATTAGGCTGGCGACCGTTTTCTTTATTCTTTAAACAGTGTAGCAAGGTAAAATATTATTTGTTACTGTTTGAATATTTACGTAATTCTGACTTTCACTTCCGATAAGCCACCTCCGTTAGGTACAACACGGTCAATATAACAAAATTCCTCTCAGAGGGTAACGCTGCTCTGCTTCTTCATACTATAATTACTTCAATAAGAACAATTTCACTATACGAACTGCCTTCGGCTTTGAGGTTATAGTATAGTAGTATAGTATAGTAGTAGCAGACGGTAGTGTTATAAGCTGACACAATCCTGGGATCAAGGGGTCCGAAAATCCCGTAGAAAGTTAATCAGTTGTGTATAAGTAAACAAAAATTTGAATATATTACCTGCACTTCGAGATAAAAGGTATGTGTATATTTGTCATGTTGTCTGCTTTATGCGTGTATCTAATCAGGGGAAGACTTCTGCAACACGTTGCATTCCATTTTAAGAATGTGAATACCAGTCTCCAAAATAAATCAATTCTGAAAATCCAAACAATGACTCGAGTAGCATTCCATTATTGCAAAGATCTTCCGCTAAGATAATTATTTTTTTGTGGCCTGTTCACGCACATTTTTATGCTGCAGACGTTCGATCGACATTTTGTCGAGGTCATTCGCATTATTGACAATCACCTTTGACTAAGGCTCACGAAAACAATGGGAAATCAAGATCGTTTAATAGCAGGTTTCATGTCTGTATTGTGTTTTGCCAACAGCAACCAGCCAAGGAATTTCCTACCTCTGTAGTTACTGCTCGAGCACATAATCCTCTTCTCTCTTTTCTCAAGTCGCAAAGCCGGCAATGAACGTGACTCGCATTGCAACACAGCGCACGTGCGCTCCAGCTGCCAGCTCAGAACACTGATGTTTGCCGTGCAGCGGTGGCTGGTTACAGGCTGTAATCTCATCGTGGTGGCGCAGCAGACTTTATAGACATACTAAACTTTAGAAACATTCCATTCCTCTAGCCAATGCACGACAGAACACTCGCGTTCTTTCTATACACACCTCTTTTTCTGAAAGGGAGTCAGTAGTAGACATGGCAAGAACAACTCTGCAACGGACGTCTTCCAGTTAATGTCTACACACACAGCTTCTCGTCTTCTGTGGGAGGTTGAACGATTTATTTTTCAGGGTCTGAATAAGACAATGAACCAACGGCATTGCAAGATGTAATAGTTTACAAGACATGCATATCTGAATATCAAACATTTGTAGAATACGAGCCGTAAGTGAGTGCCACATATTGCAATTAAGGTAGCTCTACTCCAAATACAATCGGGTGCTTATGGAGTATCATCCCATTGTGCGTGAGTTCCTGCCAGAATTTCGAAGTTCATAGTAGTTCAGCGGAAATCATGTGTTGAAACAGAAGTGATCTCTGGAGTTCCCCAAGGAAATGTCCTATATCCGCTATTGTTCTTAGTCTACCTAGTGTGTGCATGTGTATTCTGAGTTTGTGAGTGCTCAACGCCGAGTTTATCAGGCTCTGTACGCAAATGAGCAGGAACTAATGTGGTTAAAATGTCTAAAACGTCAAAAAACAAGAGTTTTTTACATAAATACACTCAGTTGCTTCCAAACTCACTCACAGATAGACCCACAATCACACTATATCACATATTTAATAAGTGTGAAATTGGTCAGATATTCTTAAACTTGCAATTAAAATATACTCAATACAAGAGGCAAACTAAAAAAAATGGCATATAGAAATGTGACTTAATCTATCTAAACAATTTATGAGACAATCTTGGCAACCTCTTAGATTATCTGCAGAGGAAGCAGTCTTTCGCCGTCTATTAAGGTCACCAGAACATCAAAACGAATTGCAAAGTGATTTATACAATCTAGGTTTATTGTGCGTAAAGTGGAAACTAACCTCAGATAATAAAAGCTGTTGTCCTCCACATGAGAATTAAAAAAATTACATTAAATTTCTATTTCACGTTAAATAACACAAATTTGAAGTTGCTGATTCAATTAAATTGAACAACAAATTGGAACGATCACGTAGTAAATGTTGTGGGGAAGGTGAACCAAAGGCTGCGTTTTATTGACAGAACTCTTGAACAGTTGCAGCAAAGCTCCTACAGTGACTGCCTGCACTACGCTTGTCAGTTCTCCTCTGGAATATTGCTGTGCGGCATAGGGTCCTTACGATATGGGATTGAGATGTACCTCGAAGAAGTTCAAAAAAGGGCAGCTTGTTTCGAACGAGTTTTATCGAAAAGTACGGTAGGGTGTGTCACAAACTCGTTAATCATATCCATGACAACCATGATAGCTTTGGTGTTTTTCGTTGCGGTGAAATGTATTCACGAAATTTCAATAATCAACTTTCTCCTCAGCATGTCAAAATATTTTGCGGAACGGTCGAGAAATAACGTGAAAGTGTTCTATGACTCCTCTGCCGAACTCTCTAATGCGAATTGCATAGCAATCACGTGATGTTAATTTACATGTAGATAGCGACTGTCGATTAGTACCTACGCACTGTGGTTTCGTTTGCCATTAGGGCAACAAAAGCAATGTCCGTTAATTTTGTCGACTGCGCCGTGAGAAAAAGAAAAAAAGAGGAGTATTTATCTATTGGTTGTCGTTATTTAGTAAGCGAACAACATTCCCCGCTTCATATAAATATTTTCCCTGCCCCGTTTGTCCACGTATTTTCTCAGCCCGACTGCGATGTGACACCTTACTGGAAGTGGAGGTAACGAAAAAGACAAGGTCTTCTGCTAAAGAAGGCTCAGAAGAATCATATGAAGAATAAAACTTCTGATGCAATAAATAGAATTATTCCTCATCCTAATCCATAGCTTTATCCTAGAATCTTATATCATGCAGTCCAGCATTTTAGAACTACAAGGTAGTTCTAATTAAACTTTCTCTACTTGAGAGGGCCATCGCGTAAAGCTAGTGATCATAGGACAAAGAAACTTCGTGGCAACATTTGTAAGAACATGCGGAAGAGAAATACAAATAAACCACTGAAAAACACATTTTATTTTCCACATGAGATGGTTATATTTGTTAACGTTCATCTTCCAAGTTACAAACATTGCTCAGTGTGATGACCATCTACATCCACGACAGCCTGGAACTGCACCAGAGACGTCTCTGCTGCTGCCCGAAACATCTCAGGTGGAACGTGGACCATGGAATGTCCAGCTGTCGTGACACAGCTCGTGCACTGCTTGAAGATCGCTCATTGCGTCAAGGATTCTCAGCCATAGCGACAGTAGCTTCAACAGTTTATGGCAAAACTAGCCATCGGCCTCTTCCAGGACCAATTCCCAAATCTCCAGTTAATTCGAACTTCAGAATCATGTTATTCAACCTAGCGCTGTAAAGGGACCTTTAATGCGTCGATAGTTACGAAAATCAGTAGCACTATTGCTGTTGACTTGATTAAAACAGCTTTATAAGTAAAACAATACTCGCCTTGTCCAGACCCATGTTTACTGTCAGCAACGTTAATGCACACAAGGGCTGTTGATAAAATATCAATATATCGGTCTTGGTCCAGCAAATATCGATATACATAAGCGGTATTTTTTCCACCGATATATCTATATTCAAATTGCAAAATTTTTATTTAATATTATTTTTTCACAATTTTCGGGAAATATTTGAAGTTGTTCTTTTGAAACTGTAGAACAACGCAATTTTACTGTGTAAAGGAGTTTTACTACTTTTTAAGTTTTCAGCAAGTCCAATCTTTTCCTTTGACTGTGTGAAGCAAGCACATGTGGCACAAAAGAAGAAGTCCGACTGCACTGGGGATTGGTGGTGTGAGTGGAATAACAAGATGTCCGATGTGAAGAAATAGCACAACAGTTGCGATAAAAAAAATTTTAACGCAATTAGTGTGCTATTTCTTCACATCGACAGTCTTCAAAAGCAGTTTCTGAAAATAATGAACAAAAATCTAAATAATAAGATTGGTCTTCACGGCGGGCGGCGACATGCGAGGAGTAATACTGACGTAATTTGCTCTCGGCGCTGCCAACTGAAACTGCAACGTTTAGCATCACCATATAATTCTGACACCATAACTGCTAGGTCTCTGGAGTTGGCAGAAATGAAAAAAACGTAAATCGACATGAAGTGGTCTGGACAGATCCGATATGTGACGATACTGAACGACGGACCCGTCGAACACCTTCTATTGTGCGACTTATATACAGTTACCATTGTTAGCAAAGAGGTTATCGCCAAGCGTTAACAAAGCGTTAGCAAAGTGATATCGCCAAGCGTTAACGTAAATCGTTTTCCTTTCAGTTCTTGCCCTGATGGGGATAGGCAGGCTACTATCTTGTTGATGCACAGAATGTCTAATAATAGATCAATACTTAAATATACAGCTCTAAAACCGGTTGTATATTTACAATGTGCAGCTGATATTCTTATAGACAGGCACATCGATATTCTTTCCGTCGTTACATCGACACTTTTTTCGGTATATCGGGTGCTGTTAGTGATACTTTTTTAAAGATCGTTATATCAGATTCTCTATAATTTTAAAAATATCGGTCCTAGTGCACACTCACGCTTGTGTTTCAACCTTACATAGCCGCACCAGTACAGGAGGAGGAGATTAGTGTTTAACGTCCCGTCGACAATGAGGTCATTAGAGACGGAGCACAAGCTCGGATTAGGGAAGGATTGGGAAGGAAATCGGCCGTGCCCTTTCAAAGGAACCATCCCGGCATTGTCTTGAACCAGTTTAGAGAAATCACGGAAAACCTAAATGAGGATGGCCCAAGACGGGTTTCAACCGTCATCCTCCCGAATGCGAGTCCAGTGTGCTAACCACTGCCCCACCCCGCTCGGTCCCAGTAATGACGCCTAACCGCCAGCCATGACGCTAATACTGACAGCGCAAATCTGACGCTAATACTGAAAGCGCAGGCAGTCAACACGTTCCTATAAATTTTCTACACATACGGTCACTAGTTTTCCGTTTACACTGGCTTAAGTAGCGAAAGGTTAGTTGTAACGAAAATGTGCATGAGATGAAGTATCGCAATCGCATCGTTGTTCCTCATCTTTTTATAGTGCCTCTAGTAGTAAGTCTTAGTTGACGTTGCACTTGTTTATGTTATCCACATTTGCTCCTCTCACAACCACTAAGTGGGACAGTGGTGCCCTTATCGTCACGCACAGTTTTGGCTTGGCCGAGTTACACAGTGATATCGTAAACAAAACAGCTATATTTGAACTTAAGTTTCATCACAACTTTCCCATTTCCGTGCAGAGCCCTAGTAAGAGGAAAGCTCGTTCCGCACAAAGGTAGTGGAGTCAGGTGATGTGAATTCTTATGTCAGTTTTCTCAAGGTGGACATGTTTCGCGTTTGCTCGACAAACAGGCGTAATTGCTGCCCTGGCACTCCACTATTGCATCTTGTCGAACGAGCATGCATGAGCCATACTGTCTAATCGCCGAAGCGTTAGATCAGCTCCATTGATCCACCATTGGTTTCCCTTTCAAAATATATTATTCTCAGAACGATATTCTGTGTTTGTGTTTGTTAAAGGCTACATATGTATGGAGATTAAAAATAGAGGAAGAAAGGAACATTACAGTAGAAACACAAGCTCAAACAGAGGAAGAATGAGGAAGGAAAACTGCCGCACACGTTCCAAAGGACTGAACCACGAATTTGCATTAATTGGTTTTGGGAAACCACACGAGACAAAAGCCTGCATTGCCGGACCGGGACTTTAACCACCGTCCTCCCCGTAAATGGAAGGTAACTTTTAACATTCCAGGACATTTGATTTTCATTCTCTATAAATATTCATTGATGTTGTATTGCAAAGTGTATGTCATCTTTGAAACTGTTGCTTTCGATACCTCTAACGCTGGCAGTCTTTGATGCACTTGCTACAGTTAAGAGGACGATTTGTGAACACAAGGGATAAAAAAAATGTCGGTTTCGTAAATAGCGAAGCTCAAACAACAAGAAGTTTCAAGCCTATGTAACGTTTGTATCTTTTAACAGATCTTTTGGAAACGTTTTGATGTATGAACCACGTCTTTCGGTCTCGTGAAGTAAAGCATGCTAATTCTTTATGTACAGCTAAATAAAAACAAAACTGAAGCCTGAGTTTTCCTTGCACTATTATCTTTAAAGTAGAATTTTAGAAAGATGATGTCATAAATTATTTTTCAAAAAATATTTTAATAGCGATTATCAAATACAATAATTAATTCATGGTTTTTCGCCAAAAATTCCTTAATTTTCTAAATTAAGTCATAAGAATGGCCTGCTTTTTAGTTTGTTATATTTTAAAAAGTATACAGAATTTCATCCCTCTATCTTTAACAGTTTTTAATTAGTGTCTACCAGAAGATCAGGAAAGTGAATGTTTGGGAAATTCAAGCTAAAGTTAAAACTTGTTTCTCCATCTAACCTGTTGTTCTTCCGCCCTTTTCATTTTCTGACTTATTCTTCTTATTCTGGCTCCATTGGTGGCTTACAACACCGATTTCTCTGCTTCAAAGAGTCTTCTGCAGTCAATGATGATTAAAGCTCTTTGCATATTTAGTCCACCAGGCACTCGCATACATTCCACAACCTTAACCCTTGACACTGCACCATCATCGAAACATAGCAGCGCATCCAGCATACCCATTTTCAAAGTATTTAGTGCTACAAGTTTTTGGTCTCCTTTTCATAAACAGACAGTTCTTAAAACTCTCATTTGGGTTTCGAGTCCTACCATGTAAACACTTCTCCAATAATCTTGTGGCATTAGATTCTACAACTTCCTTTATAGCAAACGGCAAAGAATCCTTATGATGAGAACAAAATTCTGTTTTTAACGAAGCTCTCTGCGTGAAATGGGGGCATCGTCAAGTGTGCAGCCATTTTTAAATTCCTCTAATTTTGGGGCTTTCTTCGGCACAATTTCGTCGAAGTAAACTTTGTCTTGTTCAGAAAATTGTAGAGAACTTTTCAAGACGAAAATTAAAAAATTGTTTTTTTAACATTTATTGGCGTACTAGTCCCCATAGCTCCAACAAACCATTATCCGTAAAACTCAAACTTCTAATCAATCTCAGTCAATGCACGGACGGGTGCCAAAATTTCCCACTGCGCTGTAAGCTAACTTCGGTCACTCCAATAGCTAATCATATTCGTATCTCACGAATATTATGTGTCATCACTTCTCTATAATATTCAGTGCCTCAGAAATAAATGCATTCAACCTGTATTCATGAGGCTGGAGGGTTCAGATTTAGATCTTCCATGGTTTCCAGAAATTTCGTTGGAAAATGGAACCGCCGAATTCCTTTTACGTAACGTTTCTACAGTTTTTCACCTGTTCTCTACGTGCGACCTTCCAAATGCAGCACAGACTTCTTCGATATCCTTGTGTTAGTGTTTCGTCGTCTCGTGTGGTCCTTCCTCGTTTCCTTGTTCAACAGTATTTCCGACGGTCCCTGTGTGTTTCCCACTCGCCGGTTTTGTGTGACGTTCTCTGGTTTCCTTTTCTTGCATTTGCACGCATTTCTGACAGATACAGTTCTGACGTATATTGTTTAACATGTCACTCAACATTATAGCCCTATCTCAAATATGATTTTACCTCTCAACATGGACCTTTACTATGTTACAGATGTTCAGATGTGTGTGAAAACTTATGGGACTTACCTGCTAAGGTCATCATTCCCTAAGCTTACACACTACTTAACCTAAATTATCGTAAGGACAAACACACACACCCATGCCCGAGGGAGGACTCGAACCTCCGTCGGGACCAGCCGCACAGTCCAGGACTGCAGCGCCCTAGACCGCTCGGCTAATCCTGCGCGGCTTACTATGTTACAAATCTGTGTACCGCAGACTTCATGATATGCTCTGACGATCCATGCTGTCCACACTCATATCACTGTTTTTTTTTCCTTATCAGGTAAGTGGGGGTACAGTTCGTGGTTGCACATAAAGTGGACGAATCCCATGAATTGATAGATATCGTCCACCAGTTAACTTTACGTGAGGCAAATTTTCCTAAACACGTCTTTCAGTATCTCCGGAGTTAGTACAAGCTCCTGTGTATCCTCCAATATAGAGGATCGGCCATAACAAAAAATCACCACGAGGGCATGTTTTGGCGTTGTACGCCTGTACGTCACAGCAAGAGCCCTCTCTGTGCCCGTTTAACACCCTCACCAATGTTGCCACCCTCAGACTATGAGTCCAAACAGTAAATCCATATGCCACGATGTCGACAAGGATTTACTCGTGATAGATAATGATTAACTGTAAATAAAATCTAAACCAATTTTTGACTATATTCAAGACTTTTTGCATTAACATTGAGGGTCTTGTACTGACGTTGTTTAGATGTACTTTGACAATTTACTTTTCGTTTAACATGAGGCACAATTACCTATATGTTTCTCCTCTTCAAATAGTCTCTCGTTCGTTCCTAATCATAATTGCTCTTTTAGTAGCACATGAGCAATAACTTTTAGTTTATCTTCTATAGTCCTTTTGTATAGTCTTTCCAAGTCAATTTTTGGCCTGTCTTCAATCTGTGCTCCAGATCTTTCAGTCACTAGTAGAAAGATCGTCTGCGTAAACCAAAGTCAGTTACTTCTGGCACCGCAGTCATTTTTTGGGGCATGGATCTGGGCAGAATATCCATGAAGATCCAGAATATCCAAAACATCTATCACAAAATAGAGCCCTTTAGGCGTTCCTTTGTTATTGCTTTCTGCATAACCTAGTAGTAAGTCTGGCCTGCCCACTCCTACAACAGTCCCTTAAACTTTTGTACATAGCAGTAGGGCGTTGCAACTCACGCAGCCGTGAGAACAATTAAGGCCACAACGCTCTTGCGATATACACAACTACACTACTGGCCATTAAAATTGCTACACCAAGAAGAAATGCAGATGATAAACGGGTATTCATTGGACAAATATATTATACTAGAACTGACATGTGATTACATTTTCACGCAATTTGGGTGCGTAGATCCTGAGAAATCAGTACCCAGAACAACCACCTCTGGCCGCAATAACGGCCTTGGTACGCCTGGGCATTGAGTCAAACAGAGTTTGGATGGCGTGTACAGGTATAGCTGCCCATGCAGCTTCAAGACGATACCACAGCTCATCAAGAGTAGTGATTGGCGTATTGCGACGAGCCAGCTGCTCGGCCACCATTGACCACACGTTTTCAGTTGGTGACAGATCTGGAGAATGTGCTGGCCAGGGAAGCGGTCGAACATTTTCTGTATCCAGAAAGGCCTGTACAGGACCTGCAACATGCGAGCGTGCATTATCCTGCTGAAATGTAGGGTTTCGCAGGGATCGAATGAAGGGTAGAGCCACGGGTCGTCACACATCTGAAATGTAACGTCCACTGTTCAAAGTGCCGTCAATGCGAACAAGAGGTGACCGAGACGTATAACCAATGGCACCCCATATCATCACGCCGGGTGATACGCCGGTATGGCAATGACGAATACACGCTTCCAATGTGCGTTCACCGCGATGTCGCCAAACACGGATGCGACCATCATGATGCTGTAAACAGAACCTGGAATCATCCGAAAAAATGACATTTTGCCATTCGTGCACCCAGGTTCGTCGTTGAGTACACAGTCGCAGGCGCTCCTGTCTGTGATGCAGCGTCAAGGACAACTGCAGCCATGGTCTCCGAGCTGATTGTCCATGCTGCTGCAAACGTCGTCGAACTGTTCCTGCAGATGGTTGTTGTCTTGCATCCGTTACAACCATGCGGATAAGATGCGTGTCATCTCGACTGCTAGTGATACGAGGCCGTTGGCATCCAGCACGGCGTTCCGTATTACCCTCCTGAACCCACCGATTCCATATTCTGCTAACAGCCATTGGATCTCGACCAACGCGAGCAGCAATGTCGCGATACGATAAACTGCAATCGCGATAGGCTACAATCCCATCTTTATCAAAGTCAGAAACGTGATGGTACGCATTTCACCTCCTTACACGAGGCATCAAAACAACGTTTCACCAGGCAACGCCGGTCAACTGCTGTTTGTGTATGAGAAATCGGTTGGAAACTTTCCTCATGTCAGCACGTTGTAGGTGTCGCCACCGGCGCCAACCTTGTGGGAATGCTGTGAAAAGCTAATCATTTGCATATCATATCATCTTCTTCCTGTCGGTTAAATTTCGCGTCTGTAGCACTTTATCTTCATGGTGTAGCAATTTTAATGGCCAGTAGTGTATTTACATTGCATACGCGTCCGTTGTATTTTTTACAATGCTCTATACATGATTAATAGCACCTTCCTTGGATTTCCCTTTCTGAAACCTATACCAGTTTTGATTCTCTTCTGAGTTCTCTTAGACTGTTGAAGAGCAATGACACTCTTGCTAGGTTATTTAATAGGTATTTGGGCTGACAGAAATTGGCTGAGGTGGTATCCTAGTCATCACCGATCTTAACGATGATAACTTGTGCTATTTTACATGAATTTGGAATCACTCGTGCACCAAACGCCCTTTTAACACACTTAAAGTGGTTCATCAGGATTTCTGAACTTTAACTGACTGACATACTACTTCATCCTCTGTCTACGACTATTTCTTCTCGCAGTTTGCGTTTTCATCTTCATCATCCTTCGCGTAATTGCATAGTAACTCCTGTATAAGTAGTCTCGTCGACCCTTCCCAATCTTTTGTTAGCTGACCATCTTCCCTATACAAAGGTGATAAAAGTACATATAGTGAACTAGTGGGTAGAGATCTCTTCTGAACAGTACGTTACAAAGCATCCCAGATACGCTCAGTAATGTTCACGTCTGGGAAGTTTGGTGGCCAGCGAAAGTGTTTAAGCTCAGAAGAGTGTTCCTAGAGCCACCCTATAGCAATTCTGAACGTGTACTGTGTTGCATTGTCCTGCTGGAATTGCCCAAGTCCATCGGAATGCACAATGGACATGAATGACTGGAAGTGATAAGACAGGATGTTTTACCAGATTCCTGATATTCAAGGTACACTCGTGAAATGGTCGTACAAGAAAATCCCCACTTCATCGTTATCTCGGAGATGCTGTGTTACATCGCTCGTGCGCCGACTACACCACATTCAAACTCAAATCTTGATAACTGCCATTGTAGCAGCAGTAACTGATCTAACAACTGCGCCAGACACTTTTTCTATAGGTGTTGCCGACCGCAGCACGGTATTCTGCCTGTTTACGTATCTCTGTATTTGAATGCGCAGTATACCAGTTTCCTTGGCGCTTCAGTTAATAATGCCGAAGAGGTCGTCTAACTACAAAAGGAAACTAGCGGTCAGTATAATAATATGGTCTATTACCAAAAGACAATGAACAAGTTAGCAAAAAGTGAATTAAGCATACAGACATTTAATAAGTAAAAGAAGGGTTGGAGCCATGACTTAAAGAAAGAACCTGGGAAAATCAAGTACAAGCAACAATAGAACCACCCAAATGTTTGATGGTAGGAACTAGCAGGAGCGGATGTTAAAACTACTCAGTTAAACCCTGATGTAAATTATCTAGCCTTCCGTCCCCCTCAGTTCGATGATTGCACCGCCGCCTCTTGCTGGCCGCTCTTGAATGGTGTGAGTACGAAAGACAGCGTCAACAGCGATTGCAAATCTGAGTCCAGCTCCATGTCTGTATGCTGTTCTAAGACAGAAACATTCCTCTTTGCAGTTCTCTTCAGCCAACTGAAGAAAGTGCTCTCCTTCGTACCCCAGCACCAAGTGTACTCTTCAATCTTCCGGCAGCAAGAGAGCTCTGATATTATTATCCGAAACTTAGCTACATCTGCCAGCATAGGAATTTCGCTGGCCAATGGCAGCAGACTTTGCTAGTTCCGATTAATAATAAATTTATGAAGAAATTTAACGAATTCCTACTCTTCCAGATTTTGTCATGGTTGACCCATAGTGATACGCCGCAGGAGCGAAAGTAGTAAATCGCCCCCACTACGTGACAGTTTTCTAACCCAAGAAAACCAAAAGGCTTGAATATATGTGCATTCAAGAGACGGCACCTTCTACCGAAATAATTATTCTGAGCTACTCGGACTTCCTGTTACTCAGATTTAAATGAACACACCTTTGTGCCACAGCCACAGACAACGACCATTCCCTCAGTCTCAAGTTCTGAGTGCTACACCTGGCTTTCAGGTTGTTATCTCTCCAAACAGAATCTCACACAAAGTAGTTTTTACAGAATGCAGGCCACACCCAGCATTTCTGCTGTGAGAAACGGGGCACAGTGAATTCCCTGTCCTATACACGGTCGAGGACTGCTTTCAGTACTGAACAAGTCTGTGACTCCATGGTCCTTCTGAGTTAACTTCCATCTCACGAGCCAGCTAAAGAAAGGTCCCAATGCTACAGAAAATAAATGGTACTCCCCACTCTAAAAAAGGAAAGGAGTAGAAGAAATTAGTTGTTCAATAGCTGTTCAATCACTATCAGTAGTGAATATAGTCTGCAATGATCATGCATCGCTAAAGAATTGACTATATTGACTTGAAATGCGCATATTACACTATATAATAGGTTTGTGACAGTGCGAGCAAAACTGCCATTTAACATCACTTCCTCCTCATCCTCATCAAATGGATACCAATGAAGTTGTACTGAGCCTAATCTGTAGCACAAGTTCTTCAAAGCCTGTTGAGCTATGGTACTCTTTTTTATTTTTGTTTTGAATGATCACTGATTGATGCGTTTCATGTCATAAGCAGAAAACTTTGTATGCCGGTGCCAAGATGACAACATGTAACTGGACAAGCACACCATTCACAAGCTTCCTCACACCCACACTTATACGCTGGCGCAAGAGTATATTTATTTGGTAACAGAAGGAGAAACACTGGATAATACAATACTACACAAACACACATTGTTCATGAATGAAGGCAATGCCTCGATAATCTCACATACACATGGATGACTTGTATTCAAAATTTACACATAATTGTAATCAATTTACAGTTAGTTAACTACATCCACACTTACTGCATCACAATCATTCATTCCACTGTAAGTATATCCTACAACACAGTTCATCACACTAAACAACAAGTTAAAAAAAATGTATTGGCGTTTAGAGAGCCAGATCACAATAAAGGCAAATTGTACAAAACTTGTTTTGTGGTATGATTATATGGTGGTATCAATTTGTAAATTATGAAGACATATAATTAGTACTACATACAAGATGTGCAAATGCAAATAAATATCTTGAATATTAAAAATAAACTCTCGTATACAAACACAAACGGTTATCAGAGCCCTTAATATGAAGAACCCGGAAACGTAAGACAGATATACGCACCGCTCATCTATCAATTCTACCGGTCTTTCTAGGCCTGGCCATAACCCAACTCAAGGCTTGGTTATCCGTCTCTACATCGAAGTCTCTGTGCTTGAGATAAAATCTAAACTTCTCGAGGGTGAACAGGGCAACCAAGGCCTCACACTCATAGACGGAATATTTGAGTACGGCAGCTGTTGTTAACCTCATCGAAGCGTAAGCAAAGGCGCACCTCTCCCGACTGTCCCCCTTCAAAGAGCACAGCCGCCAGACCAGCGTTAGACGTCTGAACAACAAACCTTTTCTCAAAATCAGGAGTGCCTAGCACAGCAGAATTACTCAAGGAAATTTTAATAGCCCCGAAAGCAGCCTGTTGGCTCTCCCCAGAGTCAAAGGTCTCCCCCTTTTGGAGGTGACTGTTAAGGCGAGTGGCAAGTTGGGCAAAATTGGGAACGAACTTCCTGAAAAAATTGACCAAGCCAATGGACCTGTCCACCCCCTTTTTATTCCTCGGAGGAGGATATTTTCTTGAATAGGAGGTATATTTCTGGTGGATCCTAATTCCATCACCCAACATCAGGTGCTCCAAACAGGAAATTTGCTGTCCAAACAACGTACTCTTTTATGGCTTAACTGTTAATCCGGCTGCACGAACCAGGAGTAATGACTGTTCAATACACCATAAATTTTCATGAAAGGAACGGCTATACACCACAACATCGTCCAGATAGTAATAGACACGGCTAAATTTTAGATCGAACAGGACATGATCTAAAAGTCGGGAGAGCACGGCGGCAGTGATAGACAACCCAAAAGGCACTCAATTAAAATCATTGAGGTTCAAATCGGTAAAAAAAAGTACAGTAACATGCTTGGAATCCTCAGTTGAATGTATCCAATAATAGGCCTGATTGCGATCAAGCACTATAAGATAACGAGGTCCGGAAAATCAAGTGGAACAGTTGTGGAGCTCAGGGAGCGGCACCGACTCCAGAATGACCTTTACTCTATAATCGATTACTGGTCGCTAATCCTTGCCTTGCCCATTGGGCACCAAAACTTTTGGAGAATCTTAGGGTGAAATTGACGGAATGATGACCCCATCTCGAAGTGTGTCATTAATCTTGTACTGCAATATTTTCATCTTCGGAGGGCACAATCGATTTGGGCTTTACGTACAGGAATATCATCAGCCAAAGAAATTTTGTTTTGATTTTTGTGTGTTACCCTCAATAAGAACATCAGGGAAGTGCGCCTCAGGAAAGTACCTTAAAATACCCATTAGCCACTTAGCACTTTCACTAAAATGACCAACCTCACACTCAGAATGGCCTATTTCAAGAGAATTAACATTGTTAATGATGAAACAAGAACAGAGGGCTGTCTTCTCATACGGACAAAACTTAAAAAAGAAGGCGTTACTACTAAAATGAAGCACCAAGCCTGTTCTCTGAATAAAGTCACATCCATGAAGCAGTGTAACAAACAAGTTTTAACCACAAGTAACTTAACAGTACAGGAAAAATTACACATAGACAATCTCCCTCGCACCTCCATTACTAGAGGCCATGCCTGCCCATTTGCAACCCGACTTTCTGCGAAGATGGGCGCAAGGGAGGGATCTTTCTCAAATTCCTTAACTCCAAATACCAACCGCAATCGAAATAGAACTCCCCAAATCCAAGAAGTTCTTGGTTAAGGCGAACACATAAATAGGGAAGAGAAAGATTCATAAGGGCCACAATACGTATGTAGTGTGCAGAGGCCCTGCCCAGAAAGAGTTTATTCCGACCCCAGTGGCGTCAGCTGTTAGGCCTTGGGCCGCACCTTAGCGGACACTCAGGCACAGAGTGGTCACCCACGCCACAAAATAAACAACCCTTACAGTCTGGTGAGTTTGGAGGTAGCTCACGTGGGTTTTCAGTTCGAAGATGAGCCGTGGGCTTGGACCCGTTTCCTCGATCACGCTGTTCGTCCGCGAATCTAAGTGCCTCCTTAGAGGACACGAACTCATTAAAAAAAAAGGCAATATGTTTTAGAGCGAAAACAGCACGTGAGCGATCTTCCAGCCTCATTCCCTCTAAGATGTTTAAAACGATATCCTGCTCCATAAATTTCATCTGCACGCCGGACACTACAGTATAAACACGCTCAGTATATCCAACCAAGGTTTCCGTGAGTGCTTGTACCCGCCAATAATGAGCACGCTCGAGCTCATGTCAAATGCAAGGCGATAACTTCTGTTCTGTTACAGGGCTCTGAGCTAACCTAAGGTGCCCTTATCTTACGGAATTCCAGAATACAAACTACTCAACAACCGTCAGGACGAAGCATACAACAAACGAAGGATAAGGCATTGGTATGGAGTTCAAAAAGCACCGTTAACCACAATACCTTCTCAGCCTTGACTAACAACTATAGACAACTCCGAAACACCGTGAAGCAAATGCATGATTGGGCTGAGCAACTTAACAAACAAGTCAGGAACGGATCTATTAAAACCCTGGGTGTCTACATGCTCTGAAACATGGTGTGACCGATTCACAGCGGGGCATCTTCCTCCATACCACCCACTTTCCCAGTTAAACCCAATGTAATTGCACTGACTTGTGACTCCTTCACACACTCCATCAACTGGTTAACCACATCCTCCTCTTCCTTACTAAGTTGAAAATGCCTTAAATCAACAAGACAACTTTCCCAGTGAAAGACTTGGGCATGAAACCTACACGACTGCTTTTGAGTAGGCTGACTACCGTCCAGGAACTCGTACGATGCTTTTAGGACAATGCTGCAGATCAAGTAAAAATTACGACACCTACGTCGTCAACAGTGTCAGGAGAGACGTTAACAGCACTGTCCAAGGCTGCATGTAACCTGACCACCAGCTACGCAACGCCACCCTTGATCGGCAGCTGTTGTAGCTTAAGTTCATATTCCAATTGGTCACGTTTTAAACATGACAGGCCAAGACAACCTCTCCGTTTCATTGTGACGCATTGTTTTACTGTAACAAATAAAATACAATTTTAGAAACTTCACATGGTGAATGATGTCAAAGGAAAGAAACTACTCTACCCTCCCAAGTCCTCAGGACTAGGGCAAGGATTGGAAGTCCTCATGGAAGACTAAGCCCCTGTCATGACATCGTTCATCATTTTTCACAATTATAATTCTTTTTTAAGAACATAACCACCATCGGAAAAGGAATAATTAGCCCCAAAGAATTCAAACAATTGTAAAGCAGTTAATAATATAACAAGTTAAAATATTCTACTTAAAAATCCAATTTGTTTTAAAAAAGAAGGGAGCACCACAAATTTAAAATTCTTAGTTAAATAAATGACCTTGCGGCGTGCCAGAACGGTCTCGCGTTTCTAGCGTCCTCCGACACGCTTTATATATCCTCCATTGCTAGAGGTGCCAACTGCCGTCTATGAGTGATTATTGCACACTGATGTCGAACATAGGCGTATGTCACATTAATGTGACTGGCTGTGTATAATCTAGCCATTCGAGAATGTTTAGAATGCTGAAACACCATCTTGGGTGACACTTGTCGAGAATTGGTAAAGAAAACTCTTGCTGGCTAGAATGGAAAGAGAAGAATTGTGATGGAGACGTATTTCTCCTGTCTTATAGATCTTCTACCCAAGGTGGAATAGTTTTGTTATGGCCAGCTCTCTCAAGGATATTAGTTGACACAGAATGTCGTTTACTTCGGGGGTGGTGTTTCAACTTAGATCTTTCAGTGCATTGTCAAATTCTTCTAGCAATACCACATCTCCTATCTCATCCACAGTCCTCTGCCCTTTCTAAAACATCTCTTTCAATTTCATTTGCCTTATATAGACCCTCTGTTTACTCCTTCCACCTTCCACCTTCTTTGCTTAGTATTGGTTTTCTATCTGAGCTCTCGATATTCATATACCATGCCTTTATAATACACCTATAGGCATTATCTGTCTTTCTCCTAGTTATATATTATTCTAAGCCCTTACATTTGTCGCCCAGCCATTCTTGCTTAGCCACTTCGCACTTCTTATCAATCCCATTTATTAGACCTTTTCTTCTCTTTCGCCTGCTTCATTTTCTGTATTTTTATGTATTCTCCTTCCATCAGTTAAATTCAATGCCTCCTGTGATATCTAAATATTTCTCCTAGGCCTTGTCTTTGTATGTATTTGACCCTCTGCTGCTATCACTATTTAACCCCACGGTCCTTGCATATTGACATAACAGTAATTGATTTATACGTTACTCATAATTTTTTCGTAATAATTCTCTGTTTAATTTTACTTCATAGGCACTACACTTTTGCCCAGGGTTTTTCAGATTCCCTGTGCCTAAATACATGGTGGAGCAAATAAAAATGGCCCGGACGAGTGGGTATGATTGGACGTGAATGTATGTGGTAAGACTGGATAGCTTACCAAGGCTATTGTTCGCTGTGGACGTAGTGAGAGTACTGGTGGCCTTGAAAATTTTAATAACCGTGACGTCATTAACTATTGTACTTTTAATGTTGGTGAAGTCTTAAATAACGATGTCGGTACATCATATTTTTACTCTTCAGTTACTTTTGTTCTGAGGACTCGTGGATGTCCTATCAAGATGTTAGGAATCTGGCATTTATGAAGCAGTAAAACTTGTTGGTGATATGAGGGTGCATCATAATAAATGAAGGACCCTAATTCCAAAACAAAACAAAGAACTGCACATTGATCCTGGCAAAGGCCGAGAAATGATTCTTGGTGTCGTAGCTCTCAGGGCCACCTGGGATGCTCTCTGCGTGAGACACCCCTGTGCATGCCTATGAGTCTCGATTGCGTAGCTCAACGCAGAACAGTATGTCTGAGCGCGGCTGTGCGGGTTGTCTATGCGGTTCTCCAGGCGACTTTTATACGCCCCACCCTGTAGAAACTGCAGTCTTGTTATAGTCATTTTTCATATTAACCCTCTCCCCACAATCTGAGCATAATCCCTAGACTTGGTTCACGTCCGTACTGCTAAATATATCTACATGCAATGTACGAATAATCTTGGACCCCCTGTATTAGAAACTTACTCAGTTTTGAACTGACTTCAAAGACGTGATGGCCTATGAACCTATTTTTGGAACGTTTTCTGAATTTCGCCTTTATCTGCTGTTCAAATTACTGTCTACTAAAGATGTTTGCAAAGGTGTGTTCATAAATTGTGATCAACAAGTTCTTTTCGGCTAGGTCTGACTGAAGGGCGAAACAAAATAATCAGAGGTCTTTTCTTCTTTGGCGGCTCACATTTCAGCACCTCGTTTGACTGAATTCCACAAGATCTTCTTGCTACTTTTCTCCGTCTCAGTTTCGATAAATAACACACTGTTTGTTGAATTTATATGCTTAATGTTGATGTTATTCTGTCTATGACCTAATAGATCGATAACTCTCTTCCGCTTTTCTTTGGCATCCTTTTTTATCTCGAGATTTAACAAAGACAGTGCGTCCTTGCTTCGTCGAATGCCTCTGTTTTCGCCATTGCTGGCACCACTGTTAAAGTTACTGCTAAGACCTGCAAATGCAGGAGCTGCCTGGTCCTCAACTTCCTTTTCTCTTCTCCCCTCAAACTAAAATTTTTTTTCTCTGATTCAACCTTGAATTGCTGCCCAGTCTGAGTGTGCTCCCCATAATTGTTTCAAGGCCATTTTTTGTTGCTAATGTCAACAAATTGTAAGTCTTCAACAGCTTATAATGACACGGGTGGGGACTTTGGGCATTCCCAACAACATTCGTTGGAGTTTTCGTCTTCTGGAGACGCAATACTACCACATTTCAAACACCACCGAAATATGCCTGTATTGGCACTTACAGTTGCCACTTCAGTAAACTTCTTCTCTAACAAAATTCGAAACTTCGGAAAATCTCCATCGTACTCAGAAGCGATTACACCAAACATGAGACAATGCGAGAGCAGCGCTATTGGATAAGCTAGTCATATGTCCTTTTAAGCACACCCTAATTTACGTTAGATCCCAGAAACATGGTATAATCGGTTGTCAACTGTAACTCACCCAATGAACAAAGAGGATTCATCATAACAGACCGTAACAGAACACATATTATGGGCTTTTACATACAGAACAGTATATGCACATCATTTTCTTAGGAGAAGAAAAATTTCTTAGCCAAGATTACAATAAAACACTGTACTCCGGATAACCGGTCCCGGTAAACTATGTTGCCATCATCAGATCTTCGTACAGTTTATTATAAACATCTTGCGCCAGATGCACATAAAATCTTACCATTAAATCTCCAGATGCACAACATATGACGTGAATGATGTATTGGTACTTCAAAAGTAAAAGTTAAAATTACTATGCACACAAATAGCCACAACATTCTTGTAATCTCACGTCATGCCTACTAGGGCGTCACAAGACTGACTGGATGCAATGTTGTGGCGATTTTTTTTTTCGATATTTTCTTTTTAGGTAATGGATGTTACTGTCTCTTTAGATCAGCGCTTACTCAAATCGAACTCCTAGTAAGTCATACACTGGAACCGTATCCCAAGGGAAAATCCGAAAGCTAAATATTGTGATATGGGCGTGACAGGAACGTGAAAAGAATGCACTTGCACGAACGTTTGAATTTTTGCCACGTACACAGAACCGTAATTCAAGACCTCGGAACGAACCAGCATTTTTAGTCATCAGTCTTCTGCCATGAATTGCTGTTGTGCCAACCTCTTCGCCTCAGTTTAGCGTTTGCACCATACGTCTTCAGTTATCTATTGGATGTATTGCAATCTCAGTCTTTCACTGCAGATTTTACCCTCTACAGCTCCTTCTAGTACAGTGGAAGTTATTCCCTAGCGTCTTAACACATGTCGTATCATCATATCGCTTCTTCTTACCAATGTTTTCCATTTTCTCCTTGTTTTTTGCCGATTTTGCAGATTCTGCGCAGAACCTCCTTATTCAAAAATGGTTCAAATGACTCTGAGCACTATGGGACTCAACTGCTGTGGTCATCAGTCCCCTAGAACTTAGAACTACTTAAACCTAACTAACCTAAGGACATCACACACACCCATGCCCGAGGCAGGATTCGAACCTGCGACCGTAGCAGCAGCGCGGCTCCGGACTGGAGCGCCTAGAACCGCACGGCCACCGCGGCCGGCCCTCCTTATTCCTTATCGTATAAATCCATCTAATTTCCATCCTTCTACAGAACCACATCCGAAACACTTCGATTCTCTGATTTTCTGATGTTCCCACAGTCCACAATTTACTACCATATAATGCTGTGCGCCAAACGTACATTCTCAGAAATTTCTTCCTTAAACTGGGGCCTCTGTTTGACGCCAGCAGACTTCTTTTGGATAGGAATGCTCTCTTTGCCTGTGATGGTCTACTTTTTGTGTCCTCCTTGCTTCGTCCGTCTTGTGTTACTTTGCTTCCAAGATAGAAGAATTCCATTATTTCGTCTACTTCGTCACCAGTTTCGATGTTAAGTTTATCGCTAATCTGATATTCCTCATTAATGTACTCTTTCTTCAGTTTGCTTTCAATTCACACTCTGTTAACATTGCTCTGTTCATTACATTCAACAGGGCCCATAATTCTTCTGCACTTTCAATTAGGATAGCAATTCGTCGGCGAACCTTATCACTGGTTTCCTGTCAATGTAAATTTTCATCCCTGTCTTGAAGAAACTTTCTTTTATTTCCGTCTTCGTTTCTTCGACGTACGGTGTACAGAGTGAACCGTAGAGGAAAAAGA
Source organism: Schistocerca americana (assembly GCF_021461395.2). Classification (NCBI taxonomy): domain Eukaryota; kingdom Metazoa; phylum Arthropoda; class Insecta; order Orthoptera; family Acrididae; genus Schistocerca; species Schistocerca americana. The sequence goes on along the minus strand of NC_060121.1, from coordinate 738,727,676 downwards.
CTGCATCCCTGATTTACACCTTTTTTTTTTTTTTTTAATCCGAGCACTTCGTTCTTGGTTTTCCGGTCTTATTGCTCCCTTGGATTCTTGTACATATTGTGTATTGCCCGTCTTTCGCTACAGATTTCTCCTAGCTTACTCAGAATTTTGAACATCTTGCACCTTTTTACGTTACGAAATGCTTCTTCTATATCGACAAATCTACTGAAAATTTCTTGATTTTTCTTTTATCTTGCTTCTACTAAGCACAACGTCAGAACCGCTCCTCTTGTGCCTTTAGCTTTTCTAAAGCCAAACTGGTCGACGTCTAACTGGTTTTCCACTATCTTTCACATTATCCTCTAAATTTTTCCATGACGCACTCAGCAACACTGTCTTCCGTTCGCCAAAACAGCAACTCATTTTTTATATATTTTCTCGCTTCTAGTAGTAGTGGCTTTATTCATCCGTAAATCACTTTTACAGGATATTTGACATAGTGTGGTGTTACAATTTATGAACAACAATAATAACATAGTTATTATTTACATACTTGCAGATCTAATTTGGACAAGAATGTGACAGGTAGTCGGCCTTGTGATTAAGCGCATTCGCCTGAAGTATTTTTCGGGGAAACCACGGAAAACCTAGCCTGCCGATGTGGCCGAGCGGTTCTAGGCGCTTCAGTCTGGAACCGAGCGACCGCTACGGTCGCAGGTTCGAATCCTGTCTAGATCATGGTTGTGTGTGATATCCTTAGGTTAGTTAGGTTTAATTAGTTCTAAGTTCTTGGGGTCTGATGACCTCAGATATTAAGTCCCATAGTGCTCAGAGCCATTTGAACCATTTTTGAACGAAAAACCTAAATCAGGATGACCGGATAAAGAGTGGAGCCTCCACTATACCAAACAGAAGGCCTGTCTACTTAAAACAGTACTACCTCATTCTGTTTATCCTGAGTGTACAATAGTGTTTAGGAAGGAAGGTATTTAATAACGTAAAATGATGATGCTACATCGTTCTTTCATTTTTCGTCACCAGTCACTACAGAAATTACACACGCTACACACATAATTTCATAAAGTAACTCTAAATACACTATCAGCTGACATCAGGAGCATAGCGACGATGTTTAGTTACCATTTTCGATTTCGCAACTTCCCATTTCCTCGTCTGAAGAACTGAGTCAGCATTTCTCTATAATGACTAAAATGTTGAGCTCAGAATGAGGACAGGCGTTGGTGTCCTACTTTGCAAAACTTTGGGAGATAGGTTTTCCAGAAAAGTAAAGGAAAGGAGGGAAAAATATAGCGTGCAGAATTACGTGAAATGATATATGTTTTACTGTTGTATTGCTTAACAGGTACTCTTTGACTAACTTTTAAAATAAATTTGTTTCAATAATCTGTTTAATCTGCACTGTACAATTATTTTGCTTGGCAAAAAAAAAAAAAAAAAAAAAAAAAAAAAAAAACTGTGCCGGCCGCGGTGGTCTCGCGGTTCTAGGCGCGCAGTCCGGAACCGTGTGACTGCTACGGTCGCAGGTTCGAATCCTGCCTCGGGCATGGATGTGTGTGATGTTCTTAGGTTAGTTAGGTTTAAGTAGTTCTAAGTTCTAGGGGACTGATGACCACAGCTGTTAAGTCCCATAGTGCTCAGAGCCATTTGAACCATTTTTGTACCAAAAAATCTGTTTAGAATTTTATTTTTATTCCTTCTTGGTAAATGTAAGTTCAGTCCAGGTCTTGCCCCATAGTTGTAAACAGAGCTATTGGTGCAACAGTTATAAATGATTTGATTCCATACATCGTAATCGACGCGTTTAGAGAACCCATAACTATGTCACTAAGGATTTGATAGTAAAACACGGCACCACTTACGCTTTTTCCTCATGCATAGGAAGACAGGTTTCAGTGCATATAGTTAGATTGTTATTATACGTGATGTCTACGTTTCTGTTGTTCTGCCTCTCTCGCCCTACAGCCGTCTTTTTGCGGTTTTAAGCTACTGTGCCCATTTCTTCACAATGGGAAAAATTCCTGAAACGCTTCGTGTTATGCATGAGAAAAAGGAATGTGACAGGTCAGGATGGGCACTTTCTAGAGACCTACTGACGTTTTCTTATTTTATAGGGTTTGTATAGTTTTACTTAGCACACGTGGTGTTGGAGTAGCGTCTTTGCTTGGTAATTAAAACGTCCTCGGTCCCGAATTTAAAACCCGCCACCGCTTAAAATTTCATTAATAATCAGCATTAGCTGCCGAAGACTTCCGGCATAAGAAGTCACCCTCATTCTGCAAACGGCCTTGTCAAACAGGGCGACGAGCGGACGGGGTTTTAGGGCTCTCCCTTGTCCTAGGGGTGGGAAACTGCCCCTAAAGGCGGAAGAATCAGCAATGATCAACGGCATGGGGATGCAGAAGGCAATGGAAACCATTGCATTAAAGACACATAACGCGTATCCACAGTACATGTGGCCCGTTATTGAAAAAGTGTCATGATGATCTCTCCATTGGCAAAAGATTCCGGAATAGTCCCCAAATCGGATCTCCATCCGAGCGAAGTCACCATGAGAAAAAGATTGAATAACCAACGAAAGGATAACGTTCTACGAGTCGGTGCGTGGAATCTCAAAAGGTTGAACGTGACAGGGAAACTTGAAAATCTGAAAAGGAAAATGCAAAGGCTCACTCTAGATATAGTAGGGGTCAGTATGTGAAATAGAAAAAGACAAGAATTTCTGGTGAGATGAATGTAGTGTAATACCAACAGCAACCAAAATGGTATAACGGGAATAGGAAGGTAGGGCAGAGAGTGTGTTACTGTGAACAGTTTAGAGATAGAGTTGTTCTTATCAGAATCGACATCAAACCAACATCGAAAACGATAGTCCATGTATACATGCCGACGATGCAAGCTGATGAAGAAGTGACAGAAAATGTAAATACAGTACGTAAAGGGAGGTGAAAATCATGGGAGGACTGGAATGCGGTTGTGGGAGAAAGATTAGAATAAAAGGTTACAGGAGAATACCGGCTTGGGACAAGGAATCAGAGAGGAGAAAGACTAACTGAGTTCTGTAAAAAGGTTCAGCCAGTAATTGCGAATGCTCTATTGAAGAACCACAGGAGGAGGAGGTATACTTGTAAAAGGCCGGGTGATACGGGAAGATTTCATTTAAATAACATCATGGTTAGGCAGAGATTCCGAAATCATATACTGGATTGAAAGGCGTACCCAGAAAAAGATATAGACTCAGGTCACAATGTAGTAGTGATGAAGAGTAGGCTGAAGTTTGAAAGAATAGTCAGGAAGACTCAATACACAAGGAAGTGGGGAATGGAAGTACTAAGGAATGACGAGAAACGCTTGACGTTCTCTAAGGCTATAGATACAGCAATAAAGAATAGCTCAATAGGCAGTACAGTTGAAGAGGAATGGTCATCTCTAAAAAGGGCAATCATAGAAGGTGGAAAGAAAAACATAGGTACGAAGAAGGTAACTGCCGAGAAACCATGAGTAACACAAGATATACTTCAGCTGATCGATGGAAGAAGGAAGTACAAAAACATTCAGGTAAATTCAGAAATACAAGTCATTGAGAAATGAAATAAACAGAAAGTGCAGGGAAGCTAAGACGAAATGGCTGCAGGAAAAATGTGAAGCAACCGAAAAAGAAATGATTGTCGGAAGGACTGATTCAGCATACAGGAAAGACAAAACAACCTTCGGTGAAATTAAAAACGAGGGTGGTAACATTAAGAGTGCAACGGGAATACCACTGCTAAATGTAGAGGAGAGAGCGGATAGGTAGAAAGAGTATATTGAACCCCTCCATGAGGGGGAAGATTCGTCTGATGTGATAGAAGAAGCAACAGGAGTCGATTTAGAAGATATAGGGGATCCAGTATTAGAATAATGATTTAAAAGAGCTTTGGAGGACTTAAGATCAAATAAGGCAGAAGGGATAGATAAAATTCCATCAGAACATTTAGAATCGTTGGGGGAATTCGCAACAAAACGACTATTCATGTAAGTATGTAGACTGTATGAGTCTGGCGACATACCATCTGACTTTCGGAAAAATATCGTTCACAAAATTTCGAAGACTGCAAGAGCTGACAAGTGCGAGAATTATCGCACAATCAGCTCAACAGCTCATGCATCAAAGTTGCTGACAAGAATAATCTACGTAAGAATGGAAAAGAAAATTGAGGATGTCTTAAACGATGATCGGTTTGGCATAAGGAAAGGTAAAGACGCCAGAGACGCAATTGTGACGTTGCGGTTAATAATGGAAGCAAGACTAAAGAAAAATCAAGACATATTCGTAGGATTTGTCGATCTGGAAAAAGCGTTCGACAATGTAAAAATTCTGAGAAAAATGGAGGTAAGCTACAGCGGGAGAATGGTAATATACAATGTGTATGAGTTAAGAGGGAATAATAAGAGTGGACGACCAAAAACGAAGTGCTCGGATTAAAAAGGGTGTAAGACAGGGATATTGTCTTTCGCCCCTCCTGTTCACACTGTACATCGAAGATGCAATGATGGAAATAAAAGAAAAGTCCAGTAGTGGGATTAAAATTCAAGGTGGAAGGATATCAATGATACTAATCAAAATATCCACGGGTGTACTGCCGATCTACAGTGTCCAACGGGCACAATATTTCGGCGATCATACATGCCATCATCAGGTGAACTGACGGACTGAGCTCCTGTGAACGTGCCGGCACGGGATCCGTACGCTATGGCTGCTCAGAGGAAACTGGGTTCGGTCGCGGCGGCGGCCGATTTAAATACCCTCCGCCCGAGGCGCGCTCCCTCCGCTGTCCGCGCCCCGCGCCACGGTCGCGCGGTGGGACAGATTGCGACAGCGTCGAGATGACGCGGACAGCGGAGGGAGCGCGCCTCGGGCGGAGGGTATTTAAATCGGCCGCCGCCGTGACCGAACCCAGTTCCCTCTGAGCAGCCATAGCGTACGAATCTCCGTGCCGGCACGTTCACAGGAGCTCAGTCCGTCAGTACACCTGATGATGGCGACATGTATGATCGCCGAAATATTGTGCCCATTGGACACTGTAGACCGTCAGTACACCCGTGGATATTTTGACTATCAAATACGCCGGGAGAAACTCAAGAATCACATCAATGATACTATTCACTGGTGACATTGCTATCCTGGGTTAAAGTGAAGAAGAGTTACATAATCTGCTGAACGCAATGAACAATCTAATGAGTACAGAATATAGATTGAGAGAAGAATCGAAGAGAGATGAGAAGTAGCACAAATGAGAACAGCGAGAAACTTAACATCAGGATTGATGGTCACGAAGTATATCAAGTTAAGGAATTCTACTACCTAAGCTGCAAAATAACCAACGACGGATGGAACAGGGAGGACATCAAAAACAGTGTGGTTATGGCAAAAAGGGCATTCCTGGCCAAGAGAAGTCTACTAGTATCAAACATAGGCCTTAATTTGAGGAATAAATTTCTGAGAATGTATATCTGCATTACAGCGTTGTATGGTAGTGAACATGGACTGCCGGAAAACCGGAACAGAACATAATCGATGCATTTGAGATGTGGTGCTACAGGCGAATGCTGGAAATCAGGTGGACTGATAAGGTAAAGAATGAGAAGTCTGCGCAGAATCGGAGAGGAAAGGAGTATGTGGAAATCACTGGAAAGGAGAAGGGACGGGATGATAGGACTTCTGTTAAGACATGAGGAAATTATTTCCGTGGCACTAGAGGGAGGTGTAGAGAGCAAAAACTGTAGAGGAAGACAGAGATTTCAATACATGCAAATACACTCCTGGAAATGGAAAAAAGAACACATTGACACCGGTGTGTCAGACCCACCATACTTGCTCCGGACACTGCGAGAGGGCTGTACAAGCAATGATCACACGCACGGCACAGCGGACACACCAGGAACCGCGGTGTTGGCCGTCGAATGGCGCTAGCTGCGCAGCATTTGTGCACCGCCGCCGTCAGTGTCAGCCAGTTTGCCGTGACATACGGAGCTCCATCGCAGTCTTTAACACTGGTAGCATGCCGCGACAGCGTGGACGTGAACCGTATGTGCAGTTGACGGACTTTGAGCGAGGGCGTATAGTGGGCATGCGGGAGGCCGGGTGGACGTACCGCCGAATTGCTCAACACGTGGGGCGTGAGGTCTCCACAGTACATTGATGTTGTCGCCAGTGGTCGGCGGAAGGTGCACGTGCCCGTCGACCTGGGACCGGACCGCAGCGACGCACGGATGCACGCCAAGACCGTAGGATCCTACGCAGTGCCGTAGGGGACCGCACCGCCACTTCCCAGCAAATTAGGGACACTGTTGCTCCTGGGGTATCGGCGAGGACCATTCGCAACCGTCTCCATGAAGCTGCGCTACGGTCCCGCACACCGTTAGGCCGTCTTCCGCTCACGCCCCAACATCGTGCAGCCCGCCTCCAGTGGTGTCGCGACAGGCGTGAATGGAGGGACGAATGGAGACGTGTCGTCTTCAGCGATGAGAGTCGCTTCTGCCTTGGTGCCAATGATGGTCGTATGCGTGTTTGGCGCCGTGCAGGTGAGCGCCACAATCAGGACTGCATACGACCGAGGCACACAGGGCCAACACCCGGCATCATGGTGTGGGGAGCGATCTCCTACAGTGGCCGTACACCACTGGTGATCGTCGAGGGGACACTGAATAGTGCACGGTACATCCAAACCGTCATCGAACCCATCGTTCTACCATTCCTAGACCGGCAAGGGAACTTGCTGTTCCAACAGGACAATGCACGTCCGCATGTGTCCCGTGCCACCCAACGTGCTCTAGAAGGTGTAAGTCAACTACCCTGGCCAGCAATATCTCCGGATCTGTCCCCCATTGAGCATGTTTGGGACTGGATGAAGCGTCGTCTCACGCGGTCTGCACGTCCAGCACGAACGCTGGTCCAACTGAGGCGCCAGGTGGAAATGGCATGGCAAGCCGTTCCACAGGACTACATCCAGCATCTCTACGATCGTCTCCATGGGAGAATAGCAGCCTGCATTGCTGCGAAAGGTGGATATACACTGTACTAGTGCCGACATTGTGCATGCTCTGTTGCCTGTGTCTATGTGCCTGTGGTTCTGTCAGTGTGATCATGTGATGTATCTGACCCCAGGAATGTGTCAATAAAGTTTCCCCTTCCTGGGACAATGAATTCACGGTGTTCTTATTTCAATTTCCAGGAGTGTACATTGAGGACATAGGTTGCATGTGCTACTCTGAAATAAACAGGTCCTCACAGGAGAGGAATTTGTGGCGAGCACCCACTATCAGTGCTTATAACGCTTTTCTTTATCTCTCACCGTTTCCTGTTTAATCATATTCGAGATTGTTTTGCTGCTTTTATTCTCTGCATTGTATACTGTTTTATGATTACATGACTTTCTTGCTGCAATTAGCACTGACCTACAAGTCTGTTTGTACCTATAGTAGAATCTTAAGAACTCTGGACCGTTATGACTCTTTTTCATAGAACTGAGGTTTCAGCGGGTTTGGAGGACTTCATAATAGTTCTGTTATCTGTTTCTTTTGCTAGATACTCATATTGATGTGGCTGCATTTGGAAATTTTTATCACTTCGTCGTAATTCCACCACATTTTCATTAGTGTGACAGTTCGCGTTTCTCAGCAGGTGAGTGAGTAAGAGTACAGACGGTGCGGCGTGGCGGGTTAAAAGTCGCGTTGCGTTGCGTAACTGTTTGATCACTGTCTCTCGTCGCACTGTGCCCTACAAAAGTTCCACCTACCTCAGTACGGCGTCTGATCACCAGCCCATTTCTCTGCATACGTAGATACTACCCAGACGAGTTAAAAGCTGCGTTGAAGGAAAACACCGTCAATACTTACGTTTGCAAAGTCCGCGTAAACTCTGGTAGCAAGCTATCCTGTAATATCTTATAACAAATTTCAGGCGGAGGTCGATTGCTTCATCTCTTTAGAAAAATGGCAAAATACTGCAACGAGTTCTTTTATTTTTTTAGGTTCAAAAGCAAACACTTGCCATCAGCCCGTATTTAATTAACGAATAATATCACTGTTCTCAGCTCGCAGTTCATTCAGCTCAGTTCACACACAAGTCAGCCAGAGATGTACTTAAGTCCGACCCGAATTATTACGCGATTTAGTCATTACTCTACTACTATATACGAGTTTCACGTTCGGTCCTTTTTCAGTGGATTTCTAATAAAGAAACTGCTCGCCAAACATTCCATAGACGAATATGAAACGTGCCACGCAGAATTTTACAAAGGCCTAATGTTCACCCGCGTTTATCTTTCCAACTAAACACTTCACGAAGCTCAAATTTCCATGTTCAGTCCGTAATGCAACTGCTTTCACGGCAATACCATCCGGACGCGAAATACCAGTAAAGTCTTCATTTTACTCATAGCGTAGACGGACACGTCCGATAGCTAGCCAACGACTCCCTGCCGTTCCTTCCACGGCCTATAACTACTTGATAGACCGCGGGAAATGCTTAACTCTGACTGGTTGTTCAAAATGACCAGTCAATCAAACCAATCCTTCGAGTTCTTTCTCGCGCCAAAATTTTCCTACGTCAATCAGTATTCACAGATGCATTTGCGCCGAGCGGTCTAAGGCGCTGCAGCCATGGACTGTTCGGCTGGTCCCGGCGGAGGTTCGAATCCTCCCTCGGGCATGGGTGTGTGTGTGTGTTTGTCCTTAGGATAATTTAGGTTAAGTAGTGTGTAAGCTTAGGGAGTGATGACCTTAGCAGTTAGGTCCCATAAGATTTCACACGCATTTGAACATTTGAGATGCATTTACGTCACTTCACCATGCAAATCTTAATAAAATGTTTAACAAAACCAAACGAAAACTAATCTTGAAATTACTTTAGAAAATCATTACTCTGCAAATGTCTATTCTGGCAGCCTTCTTACAAAAGCAAGTACCCTTGGACATATGTCATTAGCAAGTTAGGGAAATTACAGCTTTCATTGCAACAGCTTGCTCCACACTTCCCCATGACATAGTTACGTAATGTTTAACATCAGATAATATTGAATCTTTATGTATGTCTCACATAGATACTCTCACTCATTCTCATTTATTCACACAACAAAACAAATAGTTATTAAATAAATATTAACCCTTTCTGAATTCTATGTTACAAAAATGAAAAATAGTGAATTTTAATTATAAAAAATCTAAATAAATTGTTCTGTCATTTAGTGAACTTCAGTATTAATTCCAAAGATACTAAAAGATGAACGGCTATAAATCCTAACTGACTTTAATCTTATAAGTGTCGGTTTTTTGGGGTTTTAGGTCATTGTCTCTAAATCTGAAAGTATCTCAGCTAGATAGCTGAGATTTTAACACAACCTTCCTTTTAATAGCAAAGGGCTGTATATTGACTTTTAACAAAATTCCATAATATTTAATACTGTTTATTTAAATTTTTGGGGGCTTGAATACTCTGTCGCTTGAATTAACACAGGTTGCGCTTCCCACGGCTGGGCTAGCGACAGGTGCGTGTGAGTCACGCTGAGATAACAGCGGCTGTATACTGCCACAGCCAACGGCTCCGAAGCTAGGAGCCCGTACTTCAAAGAAGCTTACAGCAACAAAATGCTGTTGCTTATTGACTCGCAACGTTAGAACGGTGCTCTACTTAATTAGCTTTGATACGCAGATAATTACCTCATGAGCGAAACTGGTTCATTCGCTCATTTGCATATCCGTTTATCCAGCTTCTACATTAGCTACAGACTAACACTGCGAGCTCGGAGTATCAGAAAATTTACACCCGTGTTTAGCGACTATTTTAATGTGCAGCTTATCTTCTGACAAGTGCTATTACCTACATTATAATGATAGTTCAGCAGCGCAGTGGCTATCATCTCTTTCCAAAATTAACTTTTGGGAACAACCTTGGTGCAGTTGCGTTATCATATGATGTCTTCAATTCGAGAGCGTGCCAAAAAGTAATGCCTCCGAATTTTTTATATTAAAATTCTTAAAGCTTTTTATTAATACGAGTAAAACAGACTTTATCAACATTCTACATCCTTATTGTTCATGTCTACATATTTATTGCTCAATATAGTCAGCCTGGCGACAAAGACATTTGTCTCGACGAGAGACCAGTTTATTGATACCGTCACTGTAGAGTGTTTGACTTCGTTGACAGAACCACAACTTCACCTCTGCTTGTACCTCTTCATCACTGTACAAGTGAAATCCTTGAAGGTGTTGTTTACGACTTGGGAACAGATGGAAACGGAATGGAGCCAAATCGGGACTGTATGGAGGATGGTCGATGACACAGAACCCAAGGCGTCGGATTTTTGCAGACGTCGCAGCGCTCGTTTTTGGTCTGGTATTGTCACGCTGAAGGAGGGGGTGCTCCATGTGTGGACTAACTCCTCGAATTCGTGCGTTCAGTTTTCTGAGGTTCCCGCAGGATATTACAGAGTTTATGGTGGTGCTTTTAGACACGAATTACAAATACACCAAGCCTTGAACATTCCAGAAGCCTTTGAGCATGAATTTCCCTGACGATGACATGGATATGATCTTCTTTGGCCTTCGTGATCCTTTGTGGCGGAACTCCACTGCTGCTCTCCTGTTTTTGTGGTCAAAATGGAGAACTCACCTTTCAACTGTTACAATGTTGTTAAGGAACGCATCGCCTTCAGTCTCAAAACACAAATGATACTTTAAGATATCCAATCTCCTCTGTTTCACTCCAGGAGTGAAATCCGAGGCACCCACGTGCACACATTTTTCTGTATCGTAGTTCTGCAATGATGGCCTGTATACACTCTCATTATATGTCACACTTACCTGTGTATGTGTTATCAATTTACTGTCATGAGTTCATCAATGAGATCCGTCTGCTGTACGCGGTCGTCCAATCCGGGTTGTCATCCGTTTCCTTCAATAGGAGCACGTAGAACCCAAAGTCTTATATTACAGACGTCGATACCTTCATCAACATACACAGCTTTCGTTATTCAATGGACCTGAATCAGAGGCACGTTTCCTGCGGTTAAATTTTCTCACATACCCACATACATAATGTGATCTAAAGTATCCGGACACCCCCAAAACCATACGTTTTTCATATTAGGTGCATTGTGCTGCCACCTACTGCCAGGTACTCCATATCAGCGACGTCAGTAGTCAGCCATTGTGGGAGAACAGAACGGCGCGCTCCCCGGAACTCACGGACTTCGAACGTGGTCAGGTGATTGGATGTCACTTGTGTCATACGTCTGTACGCGACATTTCCACACTCCTAAACATCCCTACAAACGTCTGTACGCGAGATTTTAACACTCCTAAGCATCCCTAACTTCACTGTTTCTGATGTGATAGTAAAGTGGAACCGTGAAGGGACGCGTACAGCACAAAAACGTACAGGCCGACCTCGTCTGTTGACTAGCAGAGACGGCCGACTGTTGAAGGGGGTCGTAATGTGTGATCGGCAGACATCTATCCAGACCATCACACAGGAATTCCAAACTGCATCAGGATCCACTGCAAGTACTACGACAGTTAGGCAGGATCTGAGAAAACTTGGATTTCATGGTCGAGTTGCTGCTCACAAGCCACAAATCACGCCGGTAAACGCCAAACGATGCCTCGCTTGGTGGTAGGAGCGGAAATATTGGACGACTGAATCGTGGAAGAATGTTGTGTGGAGTGACGAATCACGATGCACAATGTGGCGATATCATGGCAGGGTGTGGGTATGGCGAATGCCCGCTGAACGTCATCTGTCAACATGTGTAATGCGAACAGTAAAATTCGGAGCCAGTGGTGTTATGGTGTGGTCGTGTTTTCCGTGGAGGGGGCTTGCATCCCTTGTTGTTTTGCGTAGCACTATCACAGCACAGGCCTACATCGATGTTTTAAGCACCTTCTTGCTTCCCAATGTTGAAGAGCAATTCGGGGATGGCGACTGCATCTTTCAACACGATCGAGCGACTGTTCATAATGCACAGCCTATGGCGGAGTGGTTACACCACAATAACATCCCTGTAATTGACTGGCCTAAACAGAGTCCTGACCTGAATCCTATAGAACATGTTTGGGATGTTTTGGAACGCCGACATCGTGCCAGGCCTCACCGACCGATATCGATACCTCTCCTCAGTGCAGCATTCCGTGAAGAATGGGCTACCATCCCCAAGAAACGTTCCAGCACCTGACTGAACATTGCCTGCGAGAGTGGAAGCTGTCATCAAGGTTAAGGGTAGGCCAACACCATATTGAATTCCAGCATTACCGATGGAGGGCTCCACGAATTTGTAAGTCATTTTCAGCCAGGTGTCCGGATACTTTTGATCACATAGTGTAGTTACGTTACACGCTACAGCTCGGAGTCCTCTTGCGCCAGAGTGTTGCAACTTCCGTCAGCGACAGAGAAAAGTCGACCGAGTAATATGCGTGACATGTAATGCTTCAACCGATATTGAGAAAAGAATCGAAAATTCAGACGCGTTACTTTTCAACACACCTTCGTATAACACGTTACTAACCCTTTTATATGCATCCGTACTGATAGGGCTTCTAATGCGGATGAAACGCTATACCTCAAGAGAGCCGTCTATATAATGTAATTTACAAATTTGTTATCACTTCAACAACGATTCACAATCGTAAGATTCTCTTGTTTGCTGTTTACATTTCAAAGTTAATAATTACATTGCAAGTTTCTGCTCACAGGAATAATATGGTCGTAGAGCACTGGAAATGGAGTAATGAAATACATATAACAATAAGGTAAACACATGCTATAGTACACACGTATGCCAGAATTACCAAAGACCAGTGTGCACAAGATTTCTGGGTCACATGCGCAAACAAAATAAACAATAAAAGTGGAAAGGCTAAGACCAGTTACAGCATTCGTCTTGAAACCCATATCTGGTTTACGTGATTTTTTAATGCTTGTGACCGTTCAAAAACTATATATGAAATGCATCGTAACATTGTTACGTGATACTCGTATTTTGCTGCTTTTAGTAACTATTTTAAAATAAATGAAGTGAAACTTGTGCTACATTTTGATAATCACTTGTTTATCTAGGGCATAAATAAAAGAAAAGAGAACTGGCTGGTTTTGATGTTCTGATATAATCCTAGTTCGACAACTTGCATGCCAGTGTCTGCCAATTTATTTATTAAATCCTAAGTTGATTTATCCTTCATGACAAACTATAAATAGAAAATTCTATCACAGAAATATCTGAGAAAATACCTCAACGTTATACTATCAGCAGCCGCTGATACTGATATGGGAATGCGGAGAATCGAACCAAATTATACATTCACAGTACATGATCTACATTTTTACAGACTTCTTAATTAGACTGACGCTGTCAAATTATTCTTTAGCAGAATACCTTCATTGGTATATAATTTTAAAAAATCTGTCCTCAATGTTTATTTATTATCTGGAAGAGAAACTCAAACTTTGGAAAATAAAGGAGAAACTTCAAGCATCTGAACTGTGATCTGCAGAAGTATGTTAATAAGAATGTGGTGGGAAGAAATAGCGAACGAAGAGATACTGTGAACAATGAAAGAAATATTTTGAATGCTTCACGTGAAGAAGGGAATGCTCAACAGCAAATGTGATAAGACGTTGAGGAACAGGCATCGTACCTCTAGACAGAGCAGTAGATGAGAGAAAATTATATGAAACTTCTTGGCAGAATGAAACTGTGTGCCGGACCGAGACTCGAACTCGGGACCGTTGCCTATATTGGGCAAGCTCTCTACCAAGCACTTGCCCACGAAAGGCAGAGGTCCCGAGTTCGATTCTTGGTCCGGCACACAGTTTTAATCTCCTAGAAAGTTTCATTTCAGCGCACACTCCACTGCAGAGTGCATTCTGGAAAATGGTATGAACAGAGAAAGATTGTAATATGTGAAACAGAGAACCTAATACATTCATTTCCTCTGTTTTTTTTTAAAGCAAAACAGAAACTGAACAGAAGGAGGAAGAGACGACAAATGATTTATTTTATTTACAGAGCATTGTGTCCCTCGTACGTGATCGCCGCAACAAAGCCTTCAGTATAAAATAGCATGGAAAACAACAAACATGCCGTATGGAAACGATAACAGAGGAGACAAGTGTGGCATGTCCTAAGCATGCTATGCTCAAGGCAGCAGGCATCCAAAACCCAGCAAAGCTAATCTTTCTCTCTCTCTCTCTCTCTCTCTCTCTCTCTCTCTCTCTCATACGCACATATTCACATACACAAACACACACACACACACACACACACACACATCCAGCCGCGAGTGCTCATGGGTGAACACACACTCACAACGTTAGGTACGTGAAGCAAACACTAAAACAGAACGATTTCTCCTATCTGGGTAATACCTAACATTATACGCAAAGTATCAGTTGTAAATGGACTTCCTGACTAAACTTTTTTTTTCCGTTTTTCCTACGCCCCATTCGAGCAACAGCGACGCTGTTTGTATCAGACGAGGCTGTAGTGAGGTAGCCAAGCCTGTAGTCGCCTCATTGTGTACGATGCAGCATGTGAGTTAATTAAATATATGGCCGAAAGAGTCAGCCTTCAGGAATTGTGAAACGAACCCTCTCGTCCAGGACAATGTGCCACGGGACGGGGAAATTCACAGGCCTCTATTGTGCTGAATGAGGCCTTGGCGCTGTAGTGTGCGAGTGAGACAGACGAGAACCTACTTCATAGGGGAACCCCGCAGAAGCTAATTGTGACCAAGGAGGCGTAGCAGTGTTATATATGGCGGACCTAAGATCGGCCATAAAGGGAAACGTTTATGAAAACTATTTTATTCTGTAGTAATTCAGGGAATGAAGCCACAGTCATTTTAATCTGCCATCCTTCATAAATTTTCATGGTGATCCCAATAAAACTTGAACATCGATCATATCTACACTCCTGGAAATTGAAATAAGAACACCGTGAATTCATTGTCCCAGGAAGGGGAAACTTTATTGACACATTCCTGGGGTCAGATACATCACATGATCACACTGACAGAACCACAGGCACATAGACACAGGCAACAGAGCATGCACAATGTCGGCACTAGTACAGTGTATATCCACCTTTCGCAGCAATGCAGGCTGCTATTCTCCCATGGAGACGATCGTAGAGATGCTGGATGTAGTCCTGTGGAACGGCTTGCCATGCCATTTCCATCTGGCGCCTCAGTTGGACCAGCGTTCGTGCTGGACGTGCAGACTGCGTGAGACGACGCTTCATCCAGTCCAAAACATGCTCAATGGGGGACAGATCCGGAGATCTTGCTGGCCAGGGTAGTTGACTTAAACCTTCTAGAGCACGTTGGGTGGCACGGGATACATGCGCACGTGCATTGTCCTGTTGGAACAGCAAGTTCCCTTGCCGGTATAGGAATGGTAGAACGATGGGTTCGATGACGGTTTGGATGTACCGTGCACTATTCAGTGTCCCCTCGACGATCACCAGTGGTGTACGGCCAGTGTAGGAGATCGCTCCCCACACCATGATGCCGGGTGTTGGCCCTGTGTGCCTCGGTCGTATGCAGTCCTGATTGTGGCGCTCACCTGCACGGCGCCAAACACGCATACGACCATCATTGGCACCAAGGCAGAAGCGACTCTCATCGCTGAAGACGACACGTCTCCATTCGTCCCTCCATTCACGCCTGTCGCGACACCACTGGAGGCGGGCTGCACGATGTTGGGGCGTGAGCGGAAGACGGCCTAACGGTGTGCGGGACCGTAGCCCAGCTTCATGGAGACGGTTGCGAATGGTCCTCGCCGATACCCCAGGAGCAACAGTGTCCCTAATTTGCTGGGAAGTGGCGGAGCGGTCCCCTACGGCACTGCGTAGGATCCTACGGTCTTGGCGTGCATCCGTGCGTCGCTGCGGTCCGGTCCCAGGTCGACGGGCACGTGCACCTTCCGCCGACCACTGGCGACAACATCGATGTACTGTGGAGACCTCACGCGCCACGTGTTGAGCAATTCGGCGGTACGTCCACCCGGCCTCCCGCATGCCCACTATACGCCCTCGCTCAAAGTCCGTCAACTGCACATACGGTTCACGTCCACGCTGTCGCGGCATGCTACCAGTGTTAAAGACTGCGATGGAGCTCCGTATGCCACGGCAAACTGGCTGACACTGACGGCGGCGGTGCACAAATGCTGCGCAGCTAGCGCCATTCGACGGCCAACACCGCGGTTCCTGGTGTGTCCGCTGTGCCGTGCGTGTGATCATTGTTTGTACAGCCCTCTCGCAGTGTCCGGAGCAAGTATGGTGGGTCTGACACACCGGTGTCAATGTGTTCTTTTTTCCATTTCCAGGAGTGTATAATAGTTAAGGATTTACTGAAAAGTGAAATTGACAAGTTTCGTAACAAGGACCTGAATGCTAAAATGTGAACGCTTTGGTCGATCTAAACGATCGACATTTCATATAGAAGCGCATCATTAAAATGACAAATGTTGTAAATATCAACTCTGTAACTTTATTTGTTTAAAAGATATAGTAAATTTAAATTATCAGTATTTTTAGTTAAGCGTCAGACCATCACTTCCTCCACGCAAAACACACTGAACGATGACAGCTTGACACCTTATTGAATCATTAGATAATAGAACATTTGTTGTAAAGTTTAGTGCATAATATTTACTTTGTTCTTTATTTATTTATTTATCATAAAACACATTGATGCAAGGCTACTGGCCGTGACATTCAAAGCTAAGAAGGAAATTATATTGGTTTTATGTAAAAGAACTTAATGTTTATTAGACAATGGATATTATTGTTGCTTTATTTAGAACGTGGAAATGGTCAAGCTTTCACTATATAAATATGCTAAAATGTAAAATAGTGTAGAATAAGCTGTAGCCAATCAGATGGACGGCTTCATGAAAGGTAACTGCACTAGTCAGTTGAACGAGGATCTTCGGCGCGCGGGGCAACGCGGCCTGGGACGGGCAGAGGGACAGTTCGGATTCAGACGCGAAAGCGTACGGTCGTTCTTTAGGTAGCTAGAAACGAAACGACTTAGAAAATTTCGCGTTGTGTGGTACTGCGGAGCTTACTCTCTGAGCGGTGAGCAGTCGCGCGCCTGGTGTGAACTCTAACTTTTCGTGTAAATAAGGATGTATAATAATGTCGTGTGACGAGGGCCTCCCATCGGGTAGACCGCTCGCCTGGTGCATGTCTTTCGATTTGACGCCACTTCGGCGACTTGCGTGTCGATGGGGATGAAATGATGATGATTAGGACAACACAACACCCAGACCCTGAGCGGAGAAAATGCCCGACCCAGCCGGGAATCGAACCCAGGCCCTTAGGATTGGCAGTCTGTCGCCCAGACACTTTTTTTATTTTATTTTTTTTTATTTTTAGAATGCCCCTTAATAAAATGGAACTACAAAAAAAAACCTAAGTGCCACCGCCACTTTTCATCCTATAACAAAAAATCTGGTCCAACCACTCAGCTACTGTGGATGGACAATAACGAGGTGAAGTGATGTGTTTCGCGATGAGATTGTGAATGATCGAACTGTGTCAAATGGGTATGCGCTCGAGTGTAATAGTAACTCTAAATACGACGACTTTCGCTATTAGTTTGCTTTCTGAATAAACATTATTCTAACCAAATCGCAACTGTGTGGCCTACATCATTTATGGGTCGTTAATTTAGCTCCTGATGTTATTATTACTGTTGTTATGTATTAACTTTGTATTAACTTGCGATCAGCCAGACAATATAACCAAAGGGTCACAAGCCTATTATTTAGGGCGTGTAATGTGACACGTGCGGTTCTACCACTAGACGAGTTTGAACCAAGACATTTCGACGAAGCCCGAACCCGAACATCTTTGGGATGTAAGCTCGCAAGCTGTACCTGCCAGCACCGGGCCACACACTCACTGGATGCATGGGGCTGTTAGGTGAGGGTGAACTCTCTTCTGTTGCAGACTTGCTGCGCCAGCTCTCACTGATTTCCATCGAGTTCCTTCCAAAGTCCGAAACAGCGCAGATCACATTCTGTGTGTTTTGTACCGAAAGCGTACATTAAGTTTGTAACTTTCGCTTTAGTGTAGATGCGACGTAAGCAGTTTGTGTGTTGAGTAACATGTCCAATACTAATTTATTATAGTCTTGCAGAGGGTGAATTTAATAATTTCAATAGAAACTTCAGCATGCCCACAGTTCTTGAATTAAAGAAGCGAAAGAGGAAAACAAGAAAGGTTAGGTGTAGATCAGTTACATTACAGTTCGAGCAACCAGTTAACTTCTTCGAGACCTTAATTCTTAACTATTCACATAAACGTCGCCAAGAGATAGCAAGCTCCAGAAAATGTTAATGTCTAAAGTAACTGTTAGCTGAAAATGTCTTCATACTTTTCTAAAATAGTGCACGCTTAGTTGCTGTGCTGGTCGTTAAGGTAAAGTAAGAGTTCAAATATAAATTTACTCTGTTTATGAGTTTTGCCCGCAGTTGCCTGATTAATTAGGTTCATGCCATCGTCTGTTACGAAAAAAAGTTGGAACCTAAGATTGTTTTACTTTTCCGTATGATTTCTAAAAACTTTGTCTGAGTATATTTACGTAATGGGTGGTCAGAAACAGTCTGTAAGGCTTGTAAGGGTGTCGACGGATAGGTTACGCTGAGAAATAACTCTTTAAAAAAAGTCGATA
This sequence comes from Schistocerca americana, assembly GCF_021461395.2. Taxonomy (NCBI): domain Eukaryota; kingdom Metazoa; phylum Arthropoda; class Insecta; order Orthoptera; family Acrididae; genus Schistocerca; species Schistocerca americana. The sequence goes on along the minus strand of NC_060121.1, from coordinate 738,708,962 downwards.
CTTTGCGACAAGTTAATTAGCATTGAAGTTAGCCAATGAGGCCACTGCGCTTGCAAATTCAAGCGTCCCGCCAGAGACGGTGTCGCCAAACGCGTCCTTCGTTTGGGTTTCCTAAGACCGAAGAACAGAACGATATCAAAACTGGGCATCGGATGGTAGTAAGGATCGAACACGCGCGAAGGACTGAGCAATCTCGTCCGCTGCCATCTACGCTACGAGAACGAGTGGCACTGATTGTATCTGGCGGGCAGCTCGAATTTGCGAGTGCAGTGGCCTGATTGGCTAATTTCACTGCTAATGAACTCGTAAACGGTGCTACATTTTTTTTTATTAATTATTTCTCAGCACAACGAACCCCGCAACTCTCTTACAACCTTTCAAAACTTTCTCTGACCACCCTGCATATTCGTCAATTTTCTTACTTTTAAAACAATGTATTCGGCTTGTGCGTTTGTGTAAGAGAATTTCGGTGAAACTCACAATTATCTTCAAACACAAACAAGAAGAAGATTGGGACTACTGCCAGTTCGTCTGTTCTTCTATTGCAGAAACCGGTTGCCTCTTTCTTCCAAAGCACAGTAGAAATTACACTCTCAGATGCACTTTTAACCTCCAATAAAATTAAGTCTGCGGGACTTTTTAATGAACAGAAATATTCTATGGGTTTCCCTACGGTTATCAGGTTTACTGTTCCTTTAAGACTGCTTTAACAGTGGCAGTTGTTCCTTAAAAATAAGCAAATCCCACAAAGAACGCAATCACCCTCGGGAGGTATCACGCTAATACTGTGTTAACACCACCCCTAACCGTGATAAGCGCCTGTATTCGGCAAGGAAGAAAGTCCACAAGTTGCTTCAGTTATGTTGGATTTATTTATTATTGCTTACAATTTCCACAACCGCCATCTAGAATCCGATGTGGGTCGTATTTTCACATAACTGTAGAAAGCTCTGTACAATTAATATTAACATTCACTTCAAGATTAGTAAATTAAGCATTTTAATAATGAGTGAAATTGATCTCAAAAGAAAAAGAAAATTAAAAAAAATTAAATGAAAAGGAAAACCCTTAAACCAAGAAACTACGTATGTTAAAAATCTACTACCATGGCAGCAGATGGATTACTGGTAGTTCCTCATCTTAACCACTGGGAAACATCGTGGTTAAGGAAGATGTATTCTTTAGGAAGCGTTTGCGAAATTCTGCATCCATTACGTCTATGCAACTGAGTCCCCAGTTACCGGAGACAGCACACCAGCTCTCAAGAACTGGAGTTCCAGCAATCCCAAACCATCCCCACACAACTGTGATCCCAAAGTGCGCCAGCCCCGAGACGGGCAAGTGAACTAGCTCCATCGTCTGCAGACCCAGTGGAGTCAGCCAGCGTTCTCTTAACTCATTTATCACAGCAGTCCCCGCAGCCTGTTCTCTCTCTGGGAGACCCGCTTAAGCCACCTATAAGTTCCTTCTCATTCTGCCGGTTCTGCCATAGCTGCCACGTTGCAGGTCACATATCCTCTGCTTCTAGTCAGCCTCCATGTAGGAATCAATCCCGGAGTCGGTGGATTCTCGGTGATATTCATTCACTCAGTCACAATATTCGGTTCAACATTACAACTACAATTGAGTTTCTCTTGAACTCTAAATGTTTTCTTTGTTCTTTCAAAAAATGGTTCAAATGGCTCTGAGCACTATGGGACTTAACATCTATGGTCATCAGTCCCCTAGAACTTGGAACTACTTAAACCTAACTAACCTAAGGACATCACACAACACCCAGGCATCACGAAGCAGAGAAAATTGCTGACCCTGCCGGGAATCGAACCCGGGAACCCGGGCGCGGGAAGCGAAAACGCTACCGAACGACCACGAGCTGCGGCCCTTCGTTCTTTCCCAGAATATTATTAGCTATCTCATCCACCAATTGCCATTTGTCTGTTTCTCTAACATAGCATTTCGTGTACCATTTACAGTTATTGCACCAATGTCGCCACATGCACGCATATTTGTTTGACATTTCTTTGTCATGTACAAATATTCAGGGTATGATCCGTGGCCTGTCAGGCAGTGAATCATGCCTTTAGATGGATTTACATAACCGTCCTCTCCTTGATGTTTATATGCCGTGTACCCTGTGACTTGTTCTGATAGTGTCCCAGGGTCTTTGCCACTCACGCGCTTTCCAAAATTTTAATTCTTGGTTGGTTGTTATCTCCTGACCCATTATTTCTCTCACCTTGGGAATGTTCCATTCACGAAGTCTGTAAGGAGACCCTCTGTATCTGACAGAAGTATCTATTGGGCACAGGCCTAGTATGACTAATAGTGCCTCCACTGATGATGTGCGTGTGTGTGTTTGTGTGTGTGTTGGTGTGTGTGTAGTTGCGCTTTTCGTCCAACTGTATCCCCAATAGTACTTCTGACACTTTTCATTCAGAGTTGTCAGCAATGGCTCAAGGGTAAAGCCCCAAAGAAATTGATCTCTGTGAAAAATTTCAGTAATTCGCCTCACTTCTTTACTCGATGTTGTGCCCCACTACACCGTGTGACATTCACACCAATCTAGGAAACTCTGGTACAAAAGTTTTAGAGCCTGTAATTGTCATTGCGCGCCACCACAGGCTGTGAAATGCGCCCAAAATGTCAAAATGATGCGTACGACATACTTGGTGTCACAGTTTTTCACAATGTCGAGAGGATAGTTAATAGCGTCGTCTATACAGGGTGGTCCATTGATCGTGACCGGGCCAAATATCTCACGAAATAAGCGTCAAACGAAAAAACTGCAATGAACGAAACTTGTCTAGCTTGAAGGGGGAAACTAGACCGCCGTATGGTTGGCCCACTAGATGGCGCTGCCATAGGTCAAACGGATATCAACTGCGTTTTTTTAAAATAGGAACCCCCATTTTTATTACATAATCGTATAGTACGTAAAGAAATATGAATGTTTTAGTTGGACCACTTTTTTCGCTTTGTGATAGATGGCGCTGTAATAGTCACAAACAATTTGAGACGAACAGGTAGGTTTTTTAAATTAAAATACAGAACGTAGGTACGTTTCAACATTTTATTTCGGTTGTTCCAATGTGATACATGTACCTTTGTGAACTTATCATTTCTGAGAACGCGTGCCGTTACAGCGTGATTACCTGTAAATACCACATTAATGCAATAAATGCTCAAAATGATGTCCGTCAACCTCAATGCATTTGGCAATAAGTGTAACGAGATACCTCTCAACAGCGAGTAGTTCGCCTTCCGTAATGTTCACACATGCATTGACAATGCGCTGACCCATGTTATCAGGCGTTGTCGGTGGATCACGATAGCAAATATCCTTCAACTTTCCCCACAGAAAGAAATCCGGGGACGTCAGATCCGGTGAACGTGCGGGCCATGGTATGGTGCTTCGACGACCAATCCACCTGTCATGAAATATGCTATTCACTACCGCTTCAACGGCACGCGAGCTATGTGCCGGACATCCATCATGTTGGAAGTACATTGCCATCTGGTAGTAACATCGGTAGAACATTACGTAGGAAATCAGCATACATTGCACCATTTAGATTGCCATCGGTAAAATGTGGGCCAATTATCCTTCCTCCCATAATGCCGCAGCATACATTAACCCGCCAAGGTCGCTGATGTTCCACTTGTCGCATCCATCGGGGATTTTCCGTTGCCCAATAGTGCATATTATGCCGGTTTACGTTACCGCTGTTGGTGAATGACGCTTCGTCGCTAAATAGAACTCGTGCAAAAAAATCTGTCATCGTCCCGTAATTTCTCTTGTGCCCAGTGGCAGATCTGTCCACGAGGTTCAAAGTCGTCGCCATGCAATTCCTGGTGCATAGAAATATGGTACGGGTGCAATCGATGTTGATGTAGCATTCTCAACACCGACGTTTTTGAGATTCCCGATTCCCGCGCAATTTGCCTGCTACTGATGTGCGGATTAGCCACCACAGAAGCTAAAAACCTAGTTGGACATCATCATTTGTTGCAGGTCGTGGTTGACGTTTCACATGTGGCTGAACATTCCTGTTTCCTCAAATAACGCAACTATCCGGCGAACGGTCCGGGCACTTGGATGATGTCGTCCAGGGTACCGAGCAGCATACATAGCACACGCCCTTTGGGCATTTTGATCACAATAGCCATACATCAACACGATATCGACCTTTTCGCAATTGGTAAACGGTCCATTTTAACCCGGGTAATGTATCATGAAGCAAATACCGCCCGCACTGGTGGAATGTTACGTGATACCCCGTACTTATACGTTTGTGACTATTACAGCGCCATCTATCACAAAGCGAAAAAAGTGGTCCAACTAAAACATTCATATTTCTTTACGTACTACACGAATATATAATAAAAAATTGGGGTTCCCATTTTTAAAAAAACGCAATTGATATCCGTTTGACCTATGGCAGTGCCATCTAGTAGGCCAATCATAGCGCCATCTGGTTTCTCCCTTCAAGCTAGACGAGTTCCGTTCTTTGTAGTTTTTTCGTTTGATGCTTATTTCGTGAGATATTTGGCCTGGTCACTATCAATGGACCACCCTGTATATGTGCCCTCTCTGAAGCCTAATTGGGTCTGTTTGAGGCCGTGAACTCCCTGTGAGACTGTAGATTGCCGCACAACAAGCGCTTCTGTACTTTACCCAGCTCTCAATGATTTCCCTAGAGTTCCTTCCAAAGTCCGAAACAGCACATATCACATTCTGCATGTTTTGTACCGAAAGCGTACATCAAGTTTGTAACTTTCGCAATAGCACAGATGGACCTCTGTCCATGTTTTACTAGATTATTACAGCTTGCACAGATTTACACACCACAGGAATTCTTTCTTGTCTTCTTTGCTGCTTTCGGCATTTCGATATGAATGTAATCAGGACCGAGGGCTTTCGCTGAGTGATAGCAAATGCAACTTCAGGTATGTCGTGCCCATCCGAAGACACTCAAAGATTTCATCCCATAAAGCTACTAAATTGCGGGGATATTGATTGCTCGGTTTCACCCACCCTTCCAAATATGGGATTAAGCTCCTATGACTTACTGGGGCATCCTATGTGCGATAGTGTGTCCAAATGTTCATCATACCCAAAACGTATGCGTGCAGACCTGTGGACACAGCTGTTGTCATCTTGGAAGATGAGAGTAACCTCCGTAAAAGTGCCCAGATGACTTTACGAGAAACGCTCACGAAATATCACACAACTACCTACGGCATGAAATCTTTCCTCCACATAACGTGGGTGCACTCATCGACTCATTGAATGAGAGGCAGAACGTAACTCGTGGTACTACACTGGTCGCCTCCAGTCAGCCAATGCCCAGTTTCAGTATTGTTTAGCTCACTGTATACGAACAGTTTCATGCGTGGCTGACAGCAATGGGCTTTTGCGAGGTACTCGACTCCGCATATCCACTGCATTCTGTCCTGTTCGCAATCTTCACTCGGAAACTGATTGAGATGAACCTGCGATGATTGACTGTGGAAATGTATATCTTAGCTCACTGTATACGAACAGTTTCATGCGCGGCTGACAGCAATGGCCTTTTGCGAGGTACTCGACTCCGCATATCCACTGCATTCTGTCCTGTTCGCAATCTTCACTCGGAAACTGATTGAGATGAACCTGCGATGATTGACTGTGGAAATGTATATCTTATTTGTAACCGATTGTTACTGACGATGTGTGATACACATTTCCGTCCTTATGTGTTCTAGGACCGTTCTACGTGACTGCGAGCGGTTCGTCGGAGACGTTGGACAATCCGCATTCACGCAACAAAAAATCGCACAGCTTCATTCACGGCGTAGGCACGAGCGCACGCAATAACACAATTGCATCCTTTTGTCTCTCTAACGTCTCTACATCGAGCCATCTTACTGTGCTGATTTCATACAACTGACACACACACACACACACACACACACCTCTTCACTGCAATGACTAGAGCCTAGATTTTTACGTAATATCAACAGACAAAATATGTACATAGGTAAAATATTTAATATACGATGTGTCACTGGAAATGGTTGGAAAATTTTAAGAATGGATCCGCTTCTGCTTAGTGGTGTGGCAGGCGGGTATACGGAGGATGGGGAGTGAGTCATTGCCTTGTCCTTGAACGCCCTCTGAGAGGAATGTGCGTTTCCTTTATTCAGTTCATTGTGGCAGCTGTTTGAGTGTGGGTCTGTTAGGGCTTGTTAGCGGGTTCTATCTGCATGAAAATGGGTGTAAAAACGGAGCGACAAGTTTGTGTGAAATTTTGTTTTAAAGCTGGGAAATCAGCTTCTGAGACTTACGACCTATTAAAAACAGCTTTCAGAGATAATTGTCTGAGCTAGTCAAATGTTTTTGTTCGGTTCAGCAGATTTAAAAATGGCCGCAAATCATTTGAAGATGAAGCACGGTCCGGTCATCCTTCCACCTCAAAAACGAATGAAAATGTTGTGAAAGTTTGCGATTTAGTGGACTCTGGTCGTAGACCTACTATTAGGGAGATTGCTTATGAATTTAAGTTTTTATTTTAACTGAAGATCTGAACATGCGTCGAGCGTCCGCAAAATTCATTCCAAAAGTGTTGTCAAGTGACCAGAGACAATACCGACTTGAAGTGAGCCAAGGACTGATTAATCGGACTAAAAGTGACCCAGATTTGTTAAATAGGGTAATTACAGGTGACGAATCGTGGGTATATGGATATGGATCCTGAAACCAAAGCCCAGTTTTTGCAGAGGAAGACTCCAGATTCACCACGACCGAAAAAAGCACAGTAAAGTCGGTCGAAGGTGAAGACAATTTTGGTGATTTTTTCAATTCTACCTGTATTGTGCATCATGAATTTACCCCTGGCGGACAGTAAATTAACCAGGAATACTACAAATGTGTTCTTGAGCGTTTGCGTGAAAAGGTGGAGAGTAAAATTCCTGCATTGTGGGAAGACAGGAGGTGGTACTACACCGTGACAATGCTCCGGCTCATTGTGCTTTCTCCATCGTTGAATTTTTGACCAAATTCAGAATTCCTGTGCTTCCACAACCGCCATATTCCCCTGATTTGGCCTCTACGGATATCTATCTGTTTCCTAAACCGAAATTTTCACTGAAAGGGAAGCGATTTGACTCAACTGAAGACGTCCAGGCAGATGTGGAGAGCGTCCTTAACACACTTCAGGAAAAATAATTCCAGGAATGTTTTCAAAGATGGAAACACCGTTGGAGTCTTTGTGTTCAGTCAGAAGGGGACTATTTTGAAGGAAAGGCATCACAGTAGCATGTAAGTATCACCACTGTGCAATTACAAGCCCATTCTTAAAACTTTCCAATCACACCTCGTATGATGAGCGATCGATAACTTTTCGTTTGAGGGCATTGCTGCAGTGTACAAGCAAAGTAGCGCGACGCCGATGCAGTATGTGAGCACCGACATGTGGGCAAGGGATTAATGCGGCCCTCGTGTCTTCCCGATGTGCTTGCGGTAAATGCGGAAGCGTGAACTATGGCGATGTTATTACCAAATGCGTCCTAACCTGACCAACATGCTATTATTCTTTCCTTGGCCGCCGAAGGACAAACTCTGGTAGACAGCCATCGGAGGATGAAGAATGTGTGTGGGGCAGTATACCTGTCGACAGCTGCCACTGTGGAATGGTGCGCGACAAGTACTGCTGCTGCTTCATGATAAATCACGTCCCGACACTGCAGACATCGTAACGTGGAAGTTACGCCAACTCAAATGGGAGACTCTCGAGCACGACGTCCTATGGTCCTGGCGTCTTCTCATGAGATTATCACGCCTTCGGTCCATTCACAAAGGCCTTGAAGTTCCGACGATTCCTAACGAACGAGGAAGTGCAGAGTTTAGTTACGGACTTCTTCACGCAGCAGGAAACGATGCTTTACTAAACGGGTACCTTCAACCTTGTGTGTTCGAGTGATGGTTGCCCCAGTGCTCACGGAGATTTTGCGTGACTGGCATACCGACTCTGGTCTGCACCGCCTTCTAATGTAAACTTTTTGATCGCCCGTATATCAAGAAATTATTTTATTAAATATTTAACATTAAGCAGGTACATTTCACATTACTTAATTAATTATTTTGAAAGTCTATACTGCGTAACTTATTTTCAGTCACTTCTGTTTAACGAATGCCCATCTTCACTGAAATTACTGTGGTACCCTACCTTACCCTTCATTTTGAAGCGCAATGGAAAACGTTTGCAGTCTCTTTGTAAACACAGAAAGTTGCCGTTCAGAATGAATGTTTTTGTTGGATGAAAATGATCCCTCCACATGACAGGGCGTCGACGGTGCAAATTTTAGGAGGTCAGATATTCCTGGAGAAATGCCCGCTGGAGTGTGTTCTTCAACCTCACTGAAGGTATTACATACAGTAGCAGAAGTAGAGTAGCCCGGATTTCTTGTCAAATGCGTTAAATTTATTCACTACTCTCTGCCCAATATCTATCGCTAGAAGTCGCAATTACTCGGAAGCCTTCGGGCGACTAGTTCTTTTTTTCCTGCCACTCTGGGTAGCATAGGAAGCCCTTTACTGCACACAATAATGGCTACTACAATGCTTCACACATTATTGTGTTAGTACCATAATTTGCAGTCCATAGACTGTATCGAGTCATCTTCTTTTGTCTTCATACACAAAATACAAAACCGGTCTCAACTGCCAACAATGTTGTTTCTCTTCTGTTCTTTGGAAATTCTAGCTGTCTTAGCGGATGTTTGCTTCTTTACATGACCCTTCGACTGTTCTAATTGTTGCTCATAAGGGCTACTAGTAATTACAGTGACATTCCTTGCTTTTCCCTTGCCTCGAAAAGTAGGTTTCTTGTATGTTCACAATCTTCTTGAAATTCTTTGTACATAAAGTACAGTCGTCACCACTTGAAATGTCTTCTTCAACTTTTCTTACAAGCGGAGGCTGCCAAGTGTGGGTCACAGTTTCGTATCAAATGCTGCATAAAAATCGACCCCAAACTCGGCTTTTAGCTCGACAACCCAAAGTATTTGAGAAAACTGTTGGTGAGGTTTTCTATGTTGCGGAAGTCTTAAGAACTGTTACCACTTGGGTAGTCGACAGGCTGGACGAGTGGTGAACGCGCTATCCTCAGAATTTGCCGACATGGGTTCAACTTAGCCACCTGGAACAATAAAAAATTTTTACCTTATGTAGAATACACTTTTTACACAGAACAATCAGCGTTTCAGTATTGTGAATAGCTTCCTTCATTTCACGAGTGAGAATTGCCGTAGCAGATCGTGACAGTCATGTACTGCATTTGGTATAGGAAGCATTCGTGTTCCTGCTGTTTTTACGTCTCCCACAGGAAAGTTCGCAGAAAGACGACGCTTAGGCTAATGTTAGGTTAATGCTGTAATGAACGCAGTTTAAGTTTATTCTTATTTACATAGACAAGCAGCAGAAAAGTTCTTCAGGCTTTCCCAGCGAGTCGTTGATGACAGCAGAAAAGTCTTCTAGAAAACTACAACACTGTTGTGAATATCAGTAACTGACTCTGTGGGGCGGCGAGTGAGTTATTGAAAATATCTAATCTAATTGCTGTATAAATGCTTGCATGTTGAATCAGTTTCTGGCTTTTAGAATGTTGTTAATGCTGTCTTTCGCCGTTCTCAACACTGGCTCTCTACTTACTTTTTGGCACCCAGAAAGTGATTTAATAAAACATGGAACCAGTAATTAGAGATCCTAGTGCCCACTTTATCTGAGAATGTTATTATAGCTGCAGCTTATAGCTCTGAGGAATTAGGAGATTGTCCGGGATTTCTAATCAAAAACGGTTTTCCAAAATAGTTGAGTATATTCTGAAATTCACTGATAAAAAACACCAGTATCCCTACAACCTAACTAACAGAGCAGTTCAGAGTCTAAATGAGCTGATGCAACTATAAATGTCCGAATTAAATGTTAAAATAAAAAAAAAAATGCTCGCCATAATTTGATGAAAATATTTCATCAAACGCCACGCTAAATATTTGGTAGAATGTCTGTCCCGCGACGGCACGTGAAAATACGACAACACGCAAACTGAAGCTAGATGATGAAAATCATTCCAGAATTAACACTTCACATGAAATGTTTTCATGGTTCCGCGTATCTCTAGTAACTTAATACGGCACCCGAGGCTGTTTGTAGCAGTGACACTGATGCGACGCGACTCCCGACACAGATGGCGTGTCATTCAGCGTCTGGAGAGAACTGGGGCCTTGCTTCCTCGCGCTGCGTTCTTATATATAAAGCCGCGGTGCGGACGGCTAAGGGAACGCCTGATCTTTTCGGCTCTCCCGACTAGCCGCTGGGCTAGTAACGCACCACTTCAAGTTACATAATAATTTATAGCTTCTTTTGCTGATGGCCGAAGAAGATCTTAATTTAAACGTGCATTCAGCACGCAGGTAAGTATTGATAATAAAATTTTGACGTGGCCAAGTTAAATATTCTGGGCGAGAGAATTAATTAAATTACACTGTACCCAGTAGATGAGCTCTGAACTGGCCCTTTTGAGATCCGCTATCGCTATAATTTTATAGGTATTCAGAAGAAACTTTACACATCTTCATAGTCATAGCGGACCTCCAACCTATTTAAATCTAAACATCCTAGCCTTATTTATTAGCCTACTTAATCTATCTTGCTTGAGACGAAAACCACAAAATCATGAATTTCCACTAAAGTCTTAATTTGTGAAATCCAAAGTACTATTTTTATTAAATCATTATGAAAGATGAATCTAAATATAAATTTTGAAGTCTCTAGCTCTTTTCTGTTGCGCCAATGATTTTTCCAGAAAAACGTCCAAATTTCGAAAATGGCTGAAGTTATCGAACTGATATTTAACACACATTAATTTAGTATTATTCCTGACATGCTAGAAAAGTTTTAGGTCATTTGCTTGATTTTTAAGGTATTGCGCAACATTTATGACGTCAGAGCTAGTTACAGCAGACTGGCTGGCACACAATGGAAACTGATGTGAATTTACTACAGCGTGAGTAGGCTGCTTCCCTACAACTCCAAATTATTTGCAATCCAAACTGCTTGAAATTTTATCTGTATGGTGTTCCTCTCTCAGAGAATTACCCTTGTCTGTCACCACAGTGCTCATAGTTTGTTTACAATTATTGAAGATATTTATTACAATTTATCTTTGCAACTAACGAAAATATGGTCGTACACATTCTGCTCTGTTAATATAAAACAAAGTAATTTGTCTTTAATGGAATAAATTTATAATTTTGGTTTGCATTCTAGATCTAAAACAGTTCATTATGAAAGACACTGACGTCTGATTTTTTACTTGCATTTCTTCCTTGATTTCCGCTTGCATCTGGAAGTGTGGTCTACTTGTAAAATCCCCAGTTATTCCTTTGTAGGATGCTGATGTTTTTGGCTTGAGTTCACGTTGGTTGGTTTGCAATGCGACACATTTATTGACCTGACATGCAGTGAAATGTTGCCCTCTAGTGATTGTGTACGTTAACTTGGCAAAACGTGTATCTACGTATATAGAGCTGCCAGTTTCCTTGTTAGTTGTAGTTTTTTCTCTATCTTAAAATGTTCTTTTGATTCGATGTTAACTTGGCAAAACGTGTATCTACGTGTATAGTGCTGCCAGTTTCCTTGTTAGTTGTAGTTTCCTCTTTATCTTAAAATGTTCTTTTGATTCGTTGTTTTCCGTACGTGTGTTATGTTATTTTATTTATTTTGTGTGTATTGATTACGTATGTGTAATGAAGGAGCAGTGTGTGTGTTGAAGTAATGGTGGCGAGTAGGAGGGGGAGGGGAGGTGATATGAAGAAAGGTAGTGAAACAGTGAATAGACGATAGGGAAGAGGAATAGGATATTAATGCAGGAAGGGTGAGATGAAATGAAGGGAGGCTGGGGCAGCTGTTGTTAACTGATTTGTTCAATAATTTGCCATTGTATCTGGTTTCCAATACATATTCGGTCACTGAGCAGCTATTTATTGTGTGTCAGTCCTTGGTGTGTGGGGTAGTTTTCTTGAAGAGTGGAGTAAAAGCAAGAAAAATGAGCACAAACAGACCTCCTCAGTTTTCAATGAAACTAACATCATATACTCCCAATCCTACTTTGTGTTCACTGTTTCACTATATTTATTGATTTGAAGAAGAACATTTATTGAAGACCCGTAAAAAAATGATATCTTTAGTCTCCCCCCCCCCCCCCCCCCCCAATCCATTCAACAATTTTGTTTCTATAATGCCCACAACACACCTTCATCATGCATAGGCTACTTATAAATTAATACATATAAAACCTAAATAAAATTACAAAATACACATATACCAAAACACATCAATAGACCATTTTAAAGTAAAAAGGAAATCACAGTTTACATTTAAGTTGGCAACACTACACTCACAGACACACATATTGTGAGGTGAAGGTAAACAAACTCTCGTAGTGTTATATTTCGTTGTATTTCATATGAAGAAAAGTTGTGCTACAGATCAACATGCCGTCCCCTGTGGGCGAGCCGTTCTAGGCGCCTCAGTCCAGACCCGCGCTACTGCTACGGTCGTAGGTTCGAATCCTGCCTGGGGCATGGATCTGTGTGATGTCCTTAGGTTCGTTAGGTTTAAGTAGTTGTAAGTCTAGGGGACTAATGACCTCAGATGTTAAGTCCCATAGTGCTCAGAGCCATTTGAACCATTTGAAGATCAACATGAAATAAAGGCCAAAATATCAATGTCCTGCATAGGAACACATGGCAATATGCAAGGAGACGACATTTCCAGCTGTAAGTAAAAGTTACAGATCATTATTTTTTATTTCAAAAGGTTTTAGATGTGGAAAGCAAACTAAAATTATTTGTTACTTTACAGACCAATTATGACGTTTTATACCAATAAAACGATTGCGATACAAACGCTACTGTGGTAACTGCGAAGATAGATTATAAATAAATTTAATAATTCTGACACGTTTACACGTTTGCTGTATTCTGACGACGAAGGCATCAGGTCGCTCCAGAGTCGAGTCCGTGCCCAGTCTCGTCCCACGCCTGTCCTGTATCGCCAAAAGGCGCAACGTGTCCGCCCACCACCAGCTGAGGGCTGAGTCACCGGCCTTGGGGCACAGAGCAGCCGCTCTGCTACGGGCATATCCGATACACTGTTTCCCACTGCAGTGCTGCAGCGGCGTCATGGTGTAGCTTGTTCACGTGTTGGAACGGACATGTCTTTGGCATTCAAACAGTCGTATATTTTCCGTAGCAGTTCATTATTATCGTAATTTGAGTTAGGGAAGACTTGGTTAGCACAGTACAGTGCCATGACAACGTTTCAGACGAGCCGTAGACACTAGGCAGTGAATCATATTGTGACGATAGACTTGTGAGGTCTTCCTCTTCTCGAATGATGTGATAAGACATGGACCCTACCTGCCGACTGCTCAGAAGGTTCTACATAACTGTTCACAGTATCAGTTTCTAGCAGCCACGCTACTCGTCAAAAGCATTCTTGTACCAGATGACGTTTCTTTTTCCTTTTCAGCGTCTCCTACTTTCCAAACTTCAAAGAAGCTCTCCTGCGAACCTTGCAGAAGTCCCGGGAGTTCTAGTTCTGCAAAGTTCGCCGGAGAGGTTCTGTGAAGTTTGGAAAGTAGGAGGCAAGGTACTGACAGAATTGAAGCTGTGGGGACGTGGCGGGAGTCGTGCATGAGTAGCTCAGATGGAAGAGCACTTGCCCGCGAAAGGCAAAGGTCGCGAGTTCGAGTCTCGGTCCGGCACACAGTTTTAATCTGCCAGGAAGTTTCAAATCCATGGAGATTTTACATCAGACCCATTCCATTCACAATAGCATTCACAATGAAAATACAGAAAGATGATTCTGCTTTTCCTGGAAGCCCACTCACACATATTTGAATTTGCAGTCTTGGAGTTTTCATCCCCCGTCACAAACTGTGCGTGTGCTTGAAACCCTTGCACACACAGCTTACGCAGGCTCTGATCCAGATAGCTTTCCTAAAGAGCTCGCCCACTGAAAGACAGTGCTAAAAGAACGTCGATACTCTACCCAGTAAAAAAAAATTAAAAAGAAAAGGCAGGAAATGGATAAAGAGTATAGCACACCAGCAAAATCCCTAGCTTTTCCTCCTTTGTTGGTAATATTTCATTCAAGGTAACCAGAATTCTCTAGAGATTTCAGTTTGAAGTGTTTTCTCGCCCACCATCTGAAATTAGAGACTTCTGGGACGATTTGCTACTTCGTATGGCTGGAACCTAGAAAATACCTTGTCTAGATCACGAGCACAGAGGAAGAACGCAGGACGGAACACTAATGCTGTGCTCGCCTTATGCAACCAACCGAGTCTGCATTGCTGAACATTGTACCTCCATCGGACATTCGATGGAGCGTGATAAAACAGTTTTTGATGCAGCAGCGTCGTTTTGGGATTCCATTATTAAAGAATCCATGGACATAAGCGTGGCGAAAATCTTATGAAGCACGAAAGCAGCCACCAACTGGATACTGGGAGGAGATCCGTCGTTTCTACGATTTCCATCAGACGAAGAAAGAGCATCTCGATGGCGGCGGCCAGTTGTCTTCCTCGATTCCGTCCCTGAGGGCGCTGCCCGCTAGGTACTGTGGGCAGTCTGCCCTCGCTGTCTTAACGCTTGCACAGAATACTCGCAGAGAGTTAATAAATTGCGGTCAGTATTTGGTGGCTCACCTGTAGATGACTGGCATGCTCCCAATCGAAATATAATAGATTGTAGATAACGACGACCGACTGTAAGCCGAATCTTCTCTGAACATTCAGTTCGCCAGAAAAATGTTAAAATTCACTACAAATAACGTATTGTCACGGTTTCGGTTTCCAGAGAGTTCCAGTAGTGTGAAAACTATTTACGCATACAGAGAGCCTGTACGTAATTTATTAGTAAATTACAGTCTGCTAATGCATTCTGCGAACTGTCAAAGGAATTTCACTGTTTACTACAATATGGTTCCAAGTAACTTAGAATATTACAGTACAACATATAATGCCGCAAAATCTTCAACTCCTTCTTCTCTCACAGGAAAAAAGGGCGTCAGTAGGAACTAGCCTTTTATTAAGCTATTAATCATCATTTAACAGGGAACCACTTATATATGGCGGCCCATGAGGTTCTCTTTAGGGCCCTTACATTTTCCGCATATTAATGACTGTTCATCAGTAACATTACCATATGCTAAGTTCGTTTTGAACACAATCGTTTTGTGTATTAAGCTGCATCGTTACGAAGCATTAAAACAACTGAAATGCCTGCGTTTCGACCGAGTTTGTAGCGGTTCTCCTCAGGGCGACAAACTACGAGTTTCTGGTGAAGGTCTACTGTTTACATCGGTTGTCAGGTGGATGCCGACGTCATATTCTGGGATGCCGTTGGACAATTTTAAGATTGCTGTGTACGGGTGGCTGTACGGTAGGCTATTGTCTTCACTACTCTTGCGAGTGACGCAGGCAATAGCAAATCGGCAGCTTGTACCAGGGGCAGCATTTTTCCGCAGCAAGACGTTGAAGTTGCACAGCAGTTCCCTTATGGCCGCTTGTTTATACTGTTGTGGAGCTACTTGCTCGCGAACACCCACCGACCGATGGTCTCAGATTGCTGACAGCCGACGGTAACCTGTAGCCATCCTCCCTGTTCATGTTGTTAAGGTATTTAATTATTTCAATAGCCTCTCTGCTTGCCCCGTTGCTGCATCCATGGCTGCACAAGAACTCAGGTTTCTTGAGAATTAATCGATCGGCCTTAGTCCTAGCGATGTTCAGCTATAGCTGTCATGGTCACGTATGCATGCTCCGACACGCGAGTCTTTATCATGTGACGATACGTACGTTCGTTGAAATGTTAAATGACTTTATGATGTTCAAAGTGCCTAACTATATTTGTCAGTCTGTACGAAGCTTTCTGTGGATTAAGCAGACCTGAAGATGGCAATTATTTACCGAAACCGGTAATGTGAATACCTTTTATAAATCTATGCGTTCTTTGGCGTAAAAATTATTATACACGCGAGTGGTAATTGGTCTCGCAGTTTCATCAACGTAGACTTCGCCACATTCACATCAAGTTCGTAGCCTGCTGTGTGAGAGCATCTACGGAACCTGTGGGGCGGCGGTTAAGTTTATAAAAATAAATGAATTGCTGTATAAATGTTTGCATGTTGAATCAGTTTCTGGCTTTTAGAATGTTGTTAATGCTGTCTTTCGCCGTTCTCAACACTGGCTCTCTATTTACTTTTTAGCACCCAGAAAGTGATTTAACAAAACGTGGAGCCAGTAATTAGAGATCCTAGTGCCCACTTTATCTGAGAATACCATTATAGCTGCAGCTTATAGCTCTGAGGAATTAGGAGATTGTCCGGGATTTCTAATCAAAAACGGTTCTCCAAAATAGTTGAGTATATTCTGAAATTCACTGATAAAAAACACAAGTATCCCTACAACCTAACTAACAGAGCAGTTCAGAGTTTAATGCGCTGATGCAACTATAAATGTCCGAATTAAATGTTAAAAAGAATGCTCGCCATTATTTGATGAGAGTATCTCATCAAACGCCACGCTAAATAATTGGTAGAATGTCTGTCCCGCGACGGCACGTGAAAATACGACAATACGCAAACTGAAGCTAGATAATGAAAATCATCCCAGAATTAACACTTCACTTGAAATGTTTTCATGGTTCCGCGTATCTCTAGTAACTTAATACGGCACCCGAGGCTGTTTGTAGCAGTGACACTGATGCGACGCGACTCCCCACACAGCGACTAGCTGCTGGGCTAGTAACGCAGCACTTCAAGTTACATAATAATTTATAGCTTCTTTTGTTGATGGCCGATGAAGCTCTTAACTTAAATGTGCATTCAGCACGCAGGTAAGTATTGATAATAAAATTTTGACGTGGCTAAGTTAAATATTTTGGGCGAGAGAATTAATTAAATTACACTGCATGCAGTAGATGAGCTCTGAACTGGCCCTTTTGAGATCCGCTATCGCTATAATTTTATAGGTATTCAAAAGAAACTTTTCACATCATCATAGTCATAGCGGACCTCCAACTTATTTAAATCTAAACACCCTAGCCTTATTTATTAGCCTACTTAATCTATCTTGCTTCCTTCAGTTTTGAGATGAAAACCAGAAAATCATGTATTTCCACTAAAGTCTTAATTTGTGAAATCCAAAGTACTGTTTTTATTAAATCATTATGAAAGATGAATCTAAATACAAATTTTGAAGTCTCTAGCTCTTTTCTGTTGCGCCAATAATTTTTTCAGAAAAACGTCCAAATTTCGAAAATGGCTGAAGTTATCGAACTGATATTTAACACACATTAATTTAGTATCATTCCTGACATGCTAGAAAAGTTTTAGGTCATTTGCTTGATTTTTAAGGTATTGCGCAACATTTATGACGTCAGAGCTAGTTACAGCAGACTGGCTGGCACACAATGGAAACTGATGTGAATTTACTACAGCGTGAGTAGGCTGCTTCCCTACAAACCTTTATCAGAATCCACAGTTAGTCACCTTAAGGTCGAAACGTTGGCCCTACAGTTGTTGTAATGTATCATAATTAAGCGATCTAATACCGAAAATGATTTTTTTCGAACTGACACCGGCTGTGGTAGCCTACGAACTTACAAAAGTTTTCCTTGGTCTGGTGCTGCAGTAACAGCATTCCCTCACAGTTCAGTTCCACATATTATCGAGATAAATCAAAATCGGAAAGATCAGGGGTGTGGTGTGCGTACTGCAAGACCTTCGGTATACACAGCATCAGATTATTTGACTTGTCGCTCTAACGAAGTAGGCGAGTGTCAGCAATATGTCTCGTGGTCTTATCGTGGCGTGTTTATCTTCTGCCATTAGGTCAGACGATAGAAACGCCACTTGCACGCTTAGAGTAGCAGATTGACGGTGACCAACTTTAAACAGAACTTGATTAATTTTCACACACATTTATTATAATAATAAAAAAAACATAGGCATTACGTACCTTGATTCTGGATGCTGTTTACAATTGACAGTCTCAAGTTCCTTTGGTCTTGGTACGTTAATCTTATTCTCACTTGTCTCTGATACTTGACAAAAGTGTCTATACATGTCTCTTCATGGCTATGTACAGGAACATGATAATCTTATTAGGCGCAGATTGAAACTTGACTGTAGACTGGTACAGACAAATGTAGACTAATGCAGACTGATGCAGACTGATGCAGACTGACTAATCAGAGGTCTGTACACTCGTTGTAATACCTCGCACATTCAGGTATCACTGCGCGAGTGTGATCCACGAGGAGAAAAGGTTCTACGTTAGCAGCAATCTCATTGATTGCGTTACGTATTAATACGCGGATCGGCGCAAGCAGAATTTGGTCCGTCTCTAAGACAGCGCCATCTCGTAGTGCGGAGACGGACGAGCACTGCGCCTGCGCTGTTGTGCTTAGCGGGGCACGCTCTGGTGGGAAAGTTGTGTACACTCTTACTACACGGAACTATGTACACAACAGTGGGGGTTACTTTGTTGTGCTACATTCTCATATGGCTGTGATGTGATGTTTGAACGCTACTTCTCGGAATTTTTGCCTGAGAGAGAAAGCTGGTTTGCAGCTGTATGTAGTACAGAGAGGAAATAGTAGTACTGTCGCAAATTGCTTTTAAAAATGTCATCATTTCGTACCTTGTTCAACATATTGACTTTTTATCTAATTTTGGCACTCTTGCAGATGTATAAACAAAAAGGTCCCAGGGTCCCGTCCCAGTGCTAATTATACTGAGGATTCAATGCAAAAGGCATTAGAAGAAATCAGGGAAAATAAGATTTCAATTCGTGCGACAGCTGAAAAACATGTTGTTCATCATAATACACTCGTGAACAAGTTGGATTGGAAGCACAATGCATTAATTGGTGGACAGACGGTATTTAATCAGGAAAAGAGGATATGTGTACAGCTCGTGCTATATCAATGTCAGAATTTGGTTTTCCAATATCACTGCTGGATCTGCAATTCGTTGTAAAATCATATCTAGATCAAAGTGATTGCATAATGTTCTCTTTTAAATATAATTGGGCTAACTCAATTCTGGTGCATCACAGTGGACAGATTAGCAATAGGTTTGTTCAAAATATCAAAAGGGCCAGAGCAGCTTTGATGCAGCTACAATAAATAAATATTTTGATCATGTGTTGCAGGAACTGGTAGATATTCCTCCGTCGAATATCTGGAATTATGACGAGACAAACCTGGTAAATGATCCAGGAATGAATAGCGGACATTACCAAGCATGGTGCTAAATATCCAGAAAGAACATGCAACTCATCAAAGGCTTCTACATCACTAATGATATGTGGTAATGCGGAAGGGACACTAGCACCTCCCTACGTTGTATATAAATCTGATAAACTATGGTACACTTGGACAGAAAATGGCCCTTCTCATGGCAGATATAATCGTACGAAACCAATTTGGTTTGATTATGAATGTTTTAAGGATTGGTTCTCACACCTCTTGTTACCACTCCTAAGGAAACAGGAGAATAGAAAGGTTATAACTGGTGATAACCTCAGCCCACACCTGAACACACAAGTATTAAAATTGTGTAGAGAGAACAATATAGCTTTCATTGCCTTACCTTCGAATTCCACTCACCTTTTCCAACCACTTAACGTTGCTTTTTTAGACCATTAAAGCGTCAGTGGAGAAAAATTTTAGACGAGTGGAAAGAAACAGCAAGAGGATCGAGATGCACCGCCATACCAAAAGAGTCCTTTCCTTCCCCTTTAAAATAGCTTATGGAGCAGATAAAAAAGGCTGGGAATAACGATTTAAAAATGGATTTCAAAAGACTGGGATTTGTCCATTTGACAGAATTATGTTGTATTGTCCAGATTACTTTGTAACTTGGTTCCTGATAACTTTGGTAGTTTGGTAGTAGAGAGCTTTACAGAGCAATTACATAATAAGAGACGTGAGATAATAAAATCTCAAACTACAAGAAGGCAAAACCGCTTGAATGTCCCTACTGGTAAAAGAATTTCTTTTGAAGAATTAGATGAGGTTCAGCAAAGTTGTACTGAGGACCTACAATCTTCAACATCCAGACCAAAATCGTCTACAAATAAGAACTCCACAGCAATTGACAATAAGAAGAGACGAACAAAGGTAAGAGCATTAAGTGACAGCAGTGAAGACGAGGTGTATATTCCCTATCAAGAAAGCAGTAGTGGCATGTCTATCAGTGACAGTGAAATTATCAGCACTGAAGAGCCTATATTTGTGCGTAATTTCTGCAACAGTAGTTAACTACTTGTGCTATCTCCTGAAACGATTTCTATACGAGACTTTGTAATTGTGCAGTATGAGGGAGAGTTGTTAGTTGTTCCCTGGGCAAGTCACAGCTATTGACATTGATTCGACAAGAGTGAACGTTTTCCAAAAAAGTGGTGGTTTTTGGAAATAGGCGAAAGAGAGAGATGAAATAGTTTACCCTTACACTAACATACTCCAAAAAATAAAAAACCATAGCTGAACCCAAAAAGACGTCTATTTTGTACTCCTGAATTAGGCGCAATTGAGGACCAGTAATTTTATAATATTAAGCCTGTAATAATATTTGAGAAGGTCAATCCAAGTGATGAAATTGCACCTTTGCTCCTTTCTTGTCACAAGGTTATCCTGAAGGTAAATTGTCATTATGCTACATACAGATTGGCATTGAAAAATCAAAGGAAAAAGTATTGCCACAAAGTCACCCCGCCCTGTGAGTGACTTTGTGCCAACCTTATGACGTGTTTGTAGTCCAGTGGTCAACAACAATTTTATAATATTAAGTCCGTAATAAAATTTGAGAAGGTCAATACAACTGATGAATCACAAGTAATTAGCACTATGTTTATTGGATGAGGCAAATGTTAAACTACACTATCTTTTCTGATTCTGTGCAAAGACTTCTTTTAAAGAAGTGGCACAATGTCACCCCAGTTTATGGTATATAAATAATTATTTTCAAAAAACATTATGTCCATTATACCAGAAAAGCAGTTTCATTTAAGACAGTAATGTTAATAATAACTTGAATCTGGTTTCAGAAGGTATTGGAAGCAATGCTCGTAATAGATAATGTAATTTTGGCGCCAGGTGAGTCAGAGTTGCTTTAGAATTGCAGCAGATAGCGCTAGAGTTGCTTTATCATCAAGTCAATGTGGTTTCAATAACTGTTGAGATTGGTCCATTGACAATCTGAGAATTAAGTTCTTTGTCTTGTGTAAAAACATCGCATACTGTTGGTTATGAACAAATGTCGTTGTTAAAATGTTCAAGAACTTATAAATATATGCAGATGAGGATAAAAAACAAAACTATTTCAGCTATTTCTTATTGCAACACCTAGGACCTATTAATTGGAAAGCAAAAACAGGAACAAAGAAAACACCCTGAATAATGAGACAGCCATAGTAAGATAAGTAACATTTACCTAGTAGTAAGGTGTTTATTCCCTTCAAAAATTATTGAAACGTCAACAACACTAGAATAGTCAATTAGACACAGGAAATTTTCCATCTGTATATCCATGAAAAATTTTAATAGGAGAGGAGGAGACATTGTATGTGGGGGCATTTTCTGGGATTGAAACAGTGGTAGTTAGAATGTTAATAGTCTTCTTATTTCAGAAAAGAATATGTCAAATGATGATACCAGTTGACTTGTACAGATAATGCACCAAAGAAATATTAAATAGGGATGTAGAGAAAGTACCAACAGAACCTCAAGTAAATATAAATCAGGAAATATGATGTAGATCATCACCAGAGGCAATGGAAGAAAAGACAAGTACAAGAAATAGACTAAAGTTATTGTTTTATGGGGAAAAGCTCTTCTGCATCAAATGAAATTTATACAATCAGCAATTGAAATTAATTGGGGGGGGGGGGGGGAGCTGTTGCATAAACTAGTCAGAATGTGTTTGACAATACAAGTGATGTTTCAGTGGATCAGAAACAAGATGAAGGGACTATTTTAAATACAATATTTGGTAAACTTGGAGGATTGGACCCACAATATGAAAACTTGGAAAAGGAAAACAAAAGTAATATTGACAGTTTTAAAGAACGTAATAAACAGCTAAATTCCAATTAGATAATCAAATATTAGAACTGGGGAAAGGGATGAAGGCAGATTTTGAAAATTTGAGTGATAAATTAGGTACTGTTGGAATTTATCATTAATTACTAGGTACATAAATCTTCATGTAAATAATTATTTTTAGGAAGTATTATTTAAATTAAATCTGAAAAGCAACTTCAGTTTTGACAGGCATGTTAATAAAAATTTCCAAAAGGTACTGGAAGCTATGTCCATAATATATAATGTAATTTTTGGCATCAAGTGCATCAGACTTGCATTAGAGCTGCTTGATATAGTGTCAGAGTTGCTTTACAGTTGAGTCATTGTGGTTTCAATAACTGTCAAGATTGGTCCATTTTCTATCTGAGAAATTATGTTCTTTGTCCTGTGCCAAAACATTGCACAGTGTTGGTTATAAACAAGTATGGTTGTAAAAACAACTTATAAATAAATGCAGATGAGGGTACAAAGCAGCAATATCCTGGTTGCTTGCTTTTGCAACACCTTGGACCTATTAATTGAAAAGCACAAACAGGAACAAAGAAGACATCCTATATAGTGAGACTGACGTAGCAAGACAGTAATATATGTCTGCTAATAAAATTTTTGAAATGTTGACAACACTAGAATATTCAATTCAACACAGTAAATTTTGCTTCTGTATACCTGTGAACATTTTCAGTAGATGACAAGGTAATATTTTAAAGCCAACAGAAGGAGTTGACATTGTTAAATTATTGCTAAAAAAATTAAGTAAATCTCTATTTGTAATGCAGACATTGTGCAATACATAATAATAAAAGAGAAGCATACTCTGCTTATTTTCATGCTATCATACATGGTTCCTTTTTGGTGTACATTATCAAGCAAGCTAAAAATTTCAGTGTCCAATTATTTGTTGTGTACACACACTAACGTCCTGCAGAGCCCTGTCCAAGGAACGGAGATACTAGCTATTGCTTCCCAATATATCAATTTTTAATGAAATTTGTAGTAAAAAATACATCTCTTTTTGAAGCGAATGACTCAGTTAATGGAATAAATACTAGGAATGACAATAATCTTCAGAAAGACTTTAAGTCAGTGACTTTGATGCAGATAGGTGTCCATTATCCAGTAACACACATTTTCAATAACTTGCCAGCAGCCATAAAAAATTTTACTCGTAACTCCTGCTATTTATATGTGTGGCTTTTTTATTATGGTCATTGTCTTCTGTTTCTCAGCTTCCATACCTTTGCATCTGTCCAACCTTTTTCCTAAACACTCATTGAAATTGAATTCATCACATAATTAACATCCTGAATCTATCTTCTAGATAGTCTTCCACGTTTTCTTCACTCAGCTGGTGTTCAATCATAAATTTTTTTTGGACGTGAGCTGTAACCTATTCATTGGAGTTGGTCATACCAAGTTAATATTTTGCTATCTGTCGCATCCAGAATGGTGTCTTTTCCTTCTATAGTTTCCCATAGCTTTCATTTCTGACATGTTCTTTCCAGAGATACGACAACTTCTCCAAGTTCCATCTCAATGGATATCAATTTATTTTTATCTTAATTGGTTAGTCCCATATTTCAGCGCCTTATGTGGTAACATTCTCTACGTTTGACATGTATGGCAAGACCTTTGTTTTCTTTGTAAGTTTGTCAGTACATTGCAAGGCGTTAGTCAATTACTCTTTTTCCTTCCTAAATTTTATTTGTAATATCTTGAGTGCTGCTACCATTTATTGTGAAAGTGATGGCCAAGTAATTAAACGTACAGACAGTTTTAATTCTGTGGGATCTACATCTAAATCTGCTTTGGCATCTTCACCCACAAACATGTACTCCTTCTTTTTTGTGTTTTCTGTCAGGACTCACTTTGGGTTCCTTTGTGCAGTCTCCTGTAGATATAATTTTGTCTCTCGCCATGAGGACCTCGTTATCAGCAAAGCGATTCGATATACTGTACAAAATGCGATGCAACTAGCGATACGACACACAAGGAATCTACTTGTTTGGATTGGATGGAAATGTAGTTGGAACGACGTAACTGTTTCCACTGGGACGACAGACGTTACGAGACCGTCCCTTATCTCTGTTGTACCGCCTGGTGAAACAGGTAGTGCCAGTTGCTGCACACAGCTGTTTCGCATGATACAAATTCAGACTCTAGTTGTTCCTCGACAAAAACTCTTTCATATAAATGAAATAAAGGTGCAACCACCTCTCTGCTTAGTTTCTCACTAAAGATTTTACTTTTTGCGTAAAAAATTACGAACCTATGAGTTTACATTCACATGTGATCTCTGCTATGCAGGCTTTATTATTCGATTATATGCAAATTATCTGCTAAAAATATTTGATTTTGTTTACATCTTTTAGTCCGACATCTCAGTTTGATAATGAACTGGTTTTCTTTTTACTATTGCCTATAGCTATTTTCATCATCAGCATCATCATCGTCTTCAGGGATAAGGCCCTTTCACCCGTTTCGCCTCAGAGTTGTTTACGCCTTCTCTTTAAAAGACGTGCACCGTTCCTCTTGCCGGTTGGGGTATTGTATTGCCGATATCGCTGCACATACGTTGGACATGGTATTTCCAGTTCAGTTGGTATTAATCAGTTATATTTGTAATAGGCTGAACATTTAGTTCTTGACCGACATCAATATTTCTTTTATGATCCAACACTGAATATCCCTCTACAAAAGTGGAGGAACTTCATCCATGATGATTCGATTCGTTGTAATTGATCAGATGTTAGGGTCCAACATTCGCTACCATATAACAGCAAAGGCAACACTTTTACTTTATGGAGTTTAATTAATGTTTCTTTCAATATGTTATGTTTTAAAGTAAGGCAGAATCTGGCCAGTTATAGCTGTACATCATCTGTGTCGGGAAATTTAAAATTGTACTATAAACATTTATACTCTCTTATTTGTTCAATTATTTGTCCATCTATAACAGTTTTGGCTCTTATGGGTTCCAATCCTTGAAATACCACGACTTTTGTTTTATCTGTCGATATTCTCATTCCGTATTTAGCGGCAATTTGATTTAGTTCGTACACTGAAATTTGGACTCTTTCTTCAGTTTCTCCAACTAAAACTTATAATCTACAAACTGGGTTATCATAAAATTAAAATTATCCCTTCTTAATGTGATATTTAATAAAATCTACCATTTACGAATGATATCAGGAATGTAAACATTAAAACGGGAGGGGGACAGTGGACAGTCTTGTCTGACTCCTTGATTTGTATCGACAGATCTTGTTCCATTCCTCACAGTGCGGGCCCTTATTTTATTATTTTTGTAAAATGACTCAATTACTTTGATCAGATGTGCTGGAACTCCGACTTCCTTAAGTGATTCCCAGACAATATTCGATAAAAACATAGCAACAAGTTTCTTGCGCAGGTCCTTTTCGCAGCAGCCGCACATAAATTACAGTGGTTCAAAATAAAAACGCCTTTTGCATGCTGCACATGAAGTTTTTTTTATTTATCTTTACACCAAGACGAATTTCGCTCTAATTGCAAGGCATCTTCAGTGGGTTTCCTAAAATATTACGCGATTTTTCATTTGCACATACAGGTTATCGTTTCCACTTGTAAGTTATAGATTTAAAACAGTTCATTGAGATTTTTACGATAAAATGGAAAAAGTACTTAAAGATTAGCGTCTGATTCATTAATTCTAACCCAAACCGCTTCTCTCTGGTGGAAAACTGGTTGAAAGTTTGCACTTTTCTTTTTTGTCATTGTTTTAAACGTGTAGCAAATTAACTCCCATTTCTATGTGTATAGTGTCATTTGTTTCTCTTAGTGCTGCCAACTTTTTCATGTTTTGCTTTCAGCTGTTACTTCTGTGACTATGTGTGTACTGATTTAAGTTCTGTATGTGTGTTTGCATGTGTGTGTGTCTGGACTTTTGTTCATACTTTTATATTCTTGGGGAAGAAATTGGAATTTGTGATAATTTGTAGCCATTGTTTGTTGTTATTTATGTAATTGTGTCTAGTCCTGTCTGGTAGTTGTCTGTGCTGAGTGGTACTGTGATGAGTCTGTGGTGCCTGTATATGAGTGCTGATTGATTCTGTGTGTGAATGATTTGAAGTCTGATGTATGATAGTGTCTGTTATTGTAGGTTTTCGATAAATTTCAAAGCTATACTGACTGTATTGATGGTTGTATCTGAAAAGTTTATTTGATTGTCACGTTCTTTTTCCATTGTGAATGTTATGTTTGTGTCTGTTTTGGTTTTATCTTTATGCAGACGATCAGTGTTTTTTAGGTTCATCAGTTCAACAAAGGATACCATCCATGTATCTGATATAATAAATTATGTTGTAATTATTTCTGATAATATTCCTAAAAATCAGTATTATACATTGTTTATGAAAATATTGTTTAGGGCACCTGACGCTGGGGATCCCACTGGTAGCCCATCTTGATGTAAATAGTACTCATTATTAAACTTAAAGTAGTTCTATTCAGTTATCAGTTCCAGCAATTTCTGTATTTCTGTGATGTGTTCATCTGGTAGTTTCCAGAATGAGATTTTCACTCTGCAGCGGAGTGTGCGCTGATATGAAACTTCCTGGCAGATTAAAACTGTGCGCCCGACCGAGACTCGAACTCGGGACCTTTGCCTTTCGCGGGCAAGTGCTCTACCATCTGAGCTACCGAAGCACGACTCACGCCCGGTCTCACAGTTTTACTTCTGCCAGTATCTCGTCTCCTACCTTCCAAACTTTACAGAAACTCTCCTGCAAACCTGGTAGTTACTTGTTACCCTTCAGGTCTTTTTTCTATTATGTTTGTTATTTCTGATACTGGTATGTCAGAGTACTTATTTTCCATGTCAAAAGAGAGAAGGATAGCTGTGTCTGGGATTGTTGTATCTTTTATGAGTTGTATTAACTGTGGGGTATCTGCTGTAGTTCTGTATTTTTCTGTTTTATAGGTTTCCCGAATTACTAATGCTTCAGCAGCTGCATGTATTATAGTTCATTTAATAGTATTCCGTTCTCCATTTATGTTTTTGCTTACTGGTATCATGTCTCGTTTCTCATTTATTCTCTTTTCTTATTGTAGTTTGATACTATATTCTTGGAATAGTTGCACCTTATAAGTTCTTACATCCAACTGGGTATTTACATCTACATCTAAATCTACATCCATACTACGCAAGCCACCTGACAGTGTGTGTCGGAGGGTACTTTGAGTACCTCTATCGGTTCTCCCTTCTATTCCAGTCTCGTATTGTTCGTGGAAAGGAAGATTGTCGGTATGCCTCTGTGTGGGCTATAATCTCTCTGATTTTATCCTCATGATCTCTTCGCGAGATATACGTACGACGGAGCAATATACTGCTTGACTCTTCTGTGAAGGTATGTTCTCGAAACTTTAACAAAAGCCCGTACCGAGCTACTGAGCGTCTCTCCTGCAGAATCTTCCATTGGAGTTTATCTATCATCTCCGTAACGCTTTCGCAATTACTAAATGATCCTGTAATGAAGCGCGCTGCTCCTCGTTGGATCCCCTCCATCCCCTCCATCAACCCTATCTGGTACGGATCCCACACTGGTGAGCAATAATCAAGCAGTGGGCGAACAATTGTACTGTAACCTACTTCCTTTGTTTTCGGATTGCATTTCCTTAGGATTCTTCCAATGAATCTAAGTCTGACATCTGCTTTACCGACGATCAACTTTATATTATCGTTCCATTTTAAATCACTCCTAATGCCTCTCCCAGATAATTTATGGAATTAACTGCTTCCAGATGCTGACCTGCTATACTGTAGCTAGATGATAAAGGATCTTTCTTTCTGTGTATTCGCACCACATTACACTTGTCTACATTGAGATTCAATTGCCATTCCTTGCACCATGCGTCAATTCGTTGCAGATCATCCTGCATTCCAGTACAATTTTCCATTGTTACAACCTCTCGATATACCACAGCATCATTCGCAAAAAGCCTCAGTGAACTTCCCATGTTATCCACAAGGTCATTTATGTATATTGTGAATAGCAACGGTCCTACGACACTCCCTGCGGCGCACCTGAAATCACTCTTACTTCGGAAGACTTCTCTCCATTGAGAATGACATGCTGCTCTTCAATCCAATCACACAATTGGACTGATAGTCCATATGCTCTTACTTCGTTCATTAAACGACTGTGGGGAACTGTATCGAACGCCTTGCGGAAGTCAAGAAATACGGCATCTACCTGTGAACCCGTGTCTATGGCCCTCTGAGTCTCGTGGACGAATAGCGCGAGCTGGGTTTCACACGATCTTCTTTTTCGAAACCCATGCTGATTCCTACAGAGGAGATTTCTAGTTTCCAGAAAAGTCATTATACTCGAACATAACACGTGTTCCAAAATTCTACAACTGATCGACGTTAGAGGTATAGGTCTATAGTTCTGCACATCTGTTCGTCGTCCCTTCTTGAAAACGGGGATGACCTGTGCCCTTTTCTAGTCCTTTGGAACGCTGCGCTCTTCTGGAGACCTACGGTACACCGCTGCAAGAAGGGGGGCAACTTCCTTCGCGTTCTCTGTGTAAAATCGAACTGATATCCCATCAATTCCAGCGGCCTTTCCTCTTTTGAGCGATTTTAATTGTTTCTCCGTCCCTCTGTCATCTATTTCGATATCAACCATTTTGTCATGTGTGCGACAATCTGGAGAAGGAACTACAGTGCAGTCTTCCTCTGTGAAACAGCTTTGTAAAAAGAAATTTAGTATTTCGGCCTTTAGTCTGTCATCCTCTGTCTCAGTACCATTTTGGTCACAGAGTGTCTGGACATTTTGTTGTGATCCACCTACCGCTTTGGCTTAAGACCAATATTTCTTAGGATTTTCTGCCAAGTCAGTACATATAGCTCTACTTTCGAATTCATTGAACGCCGCTCGCATAGCCCTCCTCACACTACGTTTCGTTTCGCGTAATTTTTGTTTGTCTGTAAGGCTTTGGCTATGTTTATGTTTGCTGTGAAGTTCCCTTTGCTTCCGTAGCAGTTTTCTAACTCGGTTGTTGTACCACGGTGGCTCTTTTCCATCTCTTACGATCTTGCTTGGCACATACTCATCTAATGCATATTGTACGATGGTTTTGACTTTGTCCACTGATCCTCAACACTATCTGTACTTGAGATAAAACTTTTGTTTTGAACCGTCAAGTACTCTGATATCTGCTTTATGTCACTTTTGCTAAACAGGAAAATCTTCCTACCTTTTTTAATATTTCTATTTGTGGCTGAAATCATCGACGCAGTAACCGCTTTATGATCGCTGATTCTCTGTTCTGCGTTAACTGTTTGAAATAGTTCGGGTCTGTTTGTCACTAGAATGTCTATTATGTTATTGCCACGAGTCGGTTCTCTGTTTAACTGCTCAAAGTAGTTTTCAGATAACGCACTTTTAAAATTTCACTGGATTCTTTGTCCCTGCAACCCGTTATAAACGTTTGAGTCTCCCAGTTTATACCCGCCGTATTAAAATCTCCACCCAGAGCTATAACACGGTCGGGAAATGTACTCGAAATATTTTCCAAATTTTCCTTCAGGTGCTCTGCCACAACAGCTGCTGAGCCAAGGGGCCTATAGAAACATCCAGTTACCATGTTTGAGCCTGCTTTAACCGTGACCTTCACCCAAAGTATTTCACATTTCGGATCTCCGTCAATTTTCTTCGATACTATTGCATTTTTTATCGCTATAAACACGCCTCCCCCTTCACTGTCCAGCCTGTCTCTGCGGTATACATTCCAATCTGAGTTTAGGATTACGCGTGGTTTCTTCCATCTTTTCAAAAAAAATTGTGTCATTCTTACTAAAGATTGATCTGATGATACATCCAGGCTTTCAGAATCTCCTGTGCTTTTTGTTTTTACCCATGTGTTATATTTGCAAGAATGTTATTGGAGCTATACCTCGAGCTAGCCATATCGGTTTATAGATGTCGAGATGTTTAAAAAAGGTGTTTGTGATTCGTAATTCATTGTTACTCAGTGTATTTTCACCCTCAGTAGCTATTAAATCTTTAATGGGTTTCTTACACACTTGAGTGTTTAAGTCTTCCATGAGAAGTATATAATCATTTTTATTCATTTTTCCTCTAAGGTTCTGTAACAAGTGACGAAAATCAATACTATTTTGAGCTCTTCATTCTTCTGGCGCTTACAAAGACACTATGGAGACGTATCCCTTCTCAACTTTAAGACGTAGCACTAGTATTATTCTTTCCTTTACAAATGTGTCCTAATGTATTCTGCTCTTTAACGTTTTTCGCAGCCAGACGGAGACACCAGCAACAGCTCGTTGTCCTTGCGATACTCCGTAATAGATCATTTTCGTACTTGGAAAATAAATAAAATACTGGGCATACTCTGAAAAGTTTGCAGTGAAGAATTTAGTCACTGGCCAGTTTACCTTTGGTATGTTTTAGGTCATATTTTCTGTGTGCAGATAACATATATAAGTTGTTTTTAATGGTGGAAGGAAAGCAATACCTCTTCTTATCCCGTGGAGATTTCCTCAATGAGACTGGCAGCTACGCATCACACGTCTTGCTATTGCTGCCTCTATATGGAGTGCAGAGTTCCCTCACTTTTCTCCTTTTCTATGATGTCGATACAAGCCGAAGATGGAAATAAAAAAACTTACTGAAACAAAAAGACATTCGGATCATCAGCTGATGATGATGTATAGTTTTTTTCAGTCTATGTTCCCTTGAGCAGCTGTACGAAGCCGAGAAAGACAAGTTAGGATATTTCTTATCATCGTGCTCTTCTTCCAGTTCTTCAAACACATTGTCTACCCCAAGGCCAGGTTCAGCATCCAAACTGAGTCATTTGCTAGCCTGCGAAATTCATTAGCACAAATACTATTCTAGCTTTTTTCTAAATTTGTAACCTTATTTATATATGTGTCACATTAAATAAAGTACCACACTGTATGGTGTACCCAAACGTAAATTTTCCATACTGCCATTTTAAACTTCACTCAAATACTTACGCCAATGTACCTTACCATAATGATAACTGCTCTTCAGGGGAAACAGCAATACGAAAATTTGAGTTATAATTTGTCAGAGTAGCTGGTACTAGTTGCTCCAAAAACTGGAAACTGTCTGAATTCATTCGATAGAACTTGTGGCATTTGTGTTCGCGCTGAGAGAGAGCACGAGGGACCGTAGCCAACCTGTGTTTGACATTTATAATATTGTGCCGGTGCACCCAATACTTTCTTTTCTTTTCCATTGTTCTGAACTTTAAATAATGAGAAATCACAATACTGTCCTCTTCAGAAGATAATGATTGCATCCGAAGGAAAAATATGATTCGTGTTGTCTTGTTGCCTGTCGTATCTCACAAGTGGAAGCACGAATGTCGCACTGGTAAGCGACACGTCGTGTGACGTTTACTGCAACGTGTCGTGTCCCACATCGTATTGTCTCAATGTGAACCGCTTCTAAAGTATACAGTATTTACTGTGCTACCGGCAATCCCATTCCATCTTGTTGCCTCCTCCAATTTCGGAAACTTCTTCTAAAGTCATTGCTAACGAGTATCCTCGTGTTAGACTCTTATTCACAGAGAATTCTTGGAATTTTTTTTTACTTGCTTTAACTATACTGTTACATCCCTCATATAATTTTCTAATTGCCTGGACATACCTATTACGATACTAAAATTTTGCGTTGCTATCCACGACTTACTACGGTACGCTGAAAAGTAAAGCCTCCGAATTTTTGGGTAGACACTCTTAAAGCTTTTTAAATAAAACAAACGTTGTTAAAATTCTTCATTCTTATTCTTCATGTCAACATATTTTCAGCCCTCTGCCGCTTGAGGGCTCCGAATTGTACTGCGTAAGTTGGCGTTGTGTAACGTAACTATTCCTATGTCGGTGAGTGAGAAACAGTGTGAGTATGCTGTAAGCGAGTTTCGAATTCGAAGAGTTCGTCACACATGGACCACCCTCTCCTTCAGTATGACAATGCCAGACCATACACGAGCGTTGCGACATCTGCAGCAAAGGGTTCGCTGTCACTGATCATCCTCCATACATTCCCGACTTTGGCCCACTCGATTTTCACCTGTTTCCAAACCTTAAGCAACACATTTGAGGACTTCACTTTGATAGTGATGAAGCAGTGCAAGCAGAAGTGAGATTATGGCCCCGTCAACAAAGTCAGACATTCTACAGTGACGGTATCAATAAACGAGTCTCTAGTTGGGAGAGATGTGTTCTTCGTCAGGATGACAATGTCGGGAAATAAATGCTTAGCCATGAAGCATAAAGATGTAGAATGTTGATGCGTTTGTTTTATTTAAAAATCATTAAGAGTTTTCACATAAAAAATTCGCAGCCATTACTTTTCAGTACACCTTCATGCTTAGTAGGACTGTATCGTATGCCTTCTGCGGATCAATAAGTACTACGTGAACCGTCATTCCCCTTTTTAGCATCTTTTCAATGACGTGTTTAAAAGTGAATATATTATATGTACAGGCGCGTTCCTCTCTAAACCCATTTTAATCCTCTGACTCCCTTCATTGTGCTTCTATTTTATGTTATTCTTTGACATTATCAATGGGGAGATACGCGATTTTTAATGTAAAACATGTGTGGGTAAAAATCCTACGCCAAGATCATAAATTTTCTTTATTTATTAGCGGTTTCGGCTTATTGAGGAGCCATCCTCAGACCACTCTAAAATATTGTTCACTGTATGAGAGTCATTGCCCATCGTCGTATTCTCAGAACTAAGTCAACCTAAAATCAAAAATCATAGTTCGTTATGCAAATGACGCCAATTTACATAATCAACGAAGATTTTTCATTTTAGTGGGACTTAGAGCTAACAGTACAACTATGTGTAATGATTGCCATACGCTGAACATTTTAAATTTATCTGAGGATGGTTCCTCAGTGAGTAGAAACTAGTAATCAGTAAATAAAATTTGCGACCTTAACGTAGGATTTTTGTTCACAAATGTTCGATTTCGTGCTTTATTACTTAAGTGTAAAATCAGGCAATTGTACAAATAACGCTAGTTCCTCTACTGTTTACACAAT
Organism: Schistocerca americana; assembly: GCF_021461395.2. Classification (NCBI taxonomy): domain Eukaryota; kingdom Metazoa; phylum Arthropoda; class Insecta; order Orthoptera; family Acrididae; genus Schistocerca; species Schistocerca americana. Next base: position 738,675,676 of record NC_060121.1, on the reverse strand, counting down.
CGCGTCAGCTCCGTTTTTTATAACTATGGATGAAATATTTACTTTTTCCATTCAGTTGGTTCCTCTTCATTTAAACATGTATTAAATATCTGTCCCAGTATTTCTAAAATCACTGAGAGGATTGCGTTTAGGAATTCGGGTTGAAAGTAGGAATTCCACAGGAACATTTCCCAAGCTTATAGCTTTCCCATTTTTCATTTGTTGGAGAGGTTTACATACATTTTCTGAATCTTCTACTGTTTCTTGTTTAGTCTGTGCTGGATTATCAGGATCTACTCCACTGATGAATTCCTTAATAGAACCGTTTGATGTTTATATATTATAAGTAGAATCAAATTAAGAGATTATTGTGAAAAAACTTAGTTCAGTATATTTTGGATAAATGGCAGCATCTGTCGCAAATACTGAAATCCTTTATTTTATAAATAGATTTCGGTCACTGTGAGACTCTCTTCAGTGCAAATTATTCGAACCTTTTAGGCTCATAGCATAATAGCAAATCATTTTCTATGAGTTGTATCATGTACTGTGATGATTACTTCCAGTAGATATCTTCACTTATATTGCATACAATAATTTTTAAATTTACAGGAGAGCCTATATTGTAACCTTAGCAGTTAACCTTAGCAGTTGCCCATCAAACATACGGTTAACATTATATTGACAATAATACGGTCGCGGTGCATACGTTCCCAATGGAATTAGACACCAAAAACGCTTACTGCTGCACATCTTCATCGAGTAATGTGATCAATCAGTGTTCTAAACTGATTTTGTCTTTGATGAAGTGCGGCTATCCCTCAGTTCCGACCTAGTGTTTCGAGGGTTTCCTTCGGTTATCAGGCGAATGGTGTAACTAGAAATATAAGTAGAATCCCAGTTATTCTCAGCAGACATTTTCTCAGCCTGACTCCTAGCTTTCTGGGATATTCGGCTTAAAATGACATAGTTGTGGCAGCCCTGGTCTCGGAAGAGAGATTCTCCGCCTTATGCATTTTACTGGAAGTTTTCACTTTCCTGCTTACCCTTCTAGACCACTGACCCCGGTGCCCATTCTTGCATCAGCTGCATCATGATCACTGATCCTAGTATCTATGTGAACATGCTCAGATAAGTCGAGTCTGTCAGTTATCAGCAACTCTTGTACATTCGAGTCTTGTACATCTCTTCTCGATAATTTAGATAATTTTCACAAAAAACTTATAACTGTTTCATACGATTTTCCTCTCGTTAGCCACTCATTAAGTAATTTTCAGAATCAGTTTTGTCATGAATACAATATCTTCCAACGAGTATTAGCAGTTTTTCTTGTAGCTCCAATAGAGGAATACAACTACATATCCCGTTAATTCAAACTGTATTCTTTTTTACACTTAAGAATACACTGATGATATATATTATATGAATTTTTTCCCTAGAGTAGTCTTTGGCAACGCCTCTTTTGGAAACAATCAATCCCATATAAAGAAGTAACTGATGCTTATTTCTTTTACCCAGAACATTTTTTCCTACATGCTTGCGGACTCCTTGCTACAACAGCTTCCGAGCTAAGGATATCTTTTCTGATGAGAAGGTGTTCCCAAAATTGTTTGTGAGGGTTTTTTTCCTTGTAAATGACGTTATACTAAAATTTTTTTATAGATGTCTTCGAAGGAATTTCTCCGTATCGCTTCCACGTGTGGTATGCTGGTAGAGAAACTCTGACGTTTATGAATATTTTCATTTTATTTTACTAAATTACATTAAAACTCTGTTACCACGTTCATTTAGTTCGCTACTTTTCATCAGCTGTCGAGTTTCCTCTGGAAGTTTTCATAGTTGTATGCTCACCAGGAGAAGGCTCAGATGCTTTTTACGGGCTTATAAGGTAATTAAAGCAATAAGACCTAATAACAAAATAGGAAAATAAATTTATCAAACTATTTTGATAAGTAAACAATTACAATTTTAAGAACCGTTGCTGCGAAGACGATCGCCGGAAAGGAGAAAAATGAGCCCCTGACGCAGTTGGTAGCATACGTAAAATAATTATTTGTGAATGGCGTAGTATTCCATCACAATGTCTGGAAAATTGTTACCTCAAGTTTTCATGTGATTATAAGAAACTAATGATTAATTTAGTCCTCGGGATGTCTAAGTCGTCAATCATTTAACCGAATCCTTGAAAATGTTTACGTTACTTATTCCAAATTCAGGAAATCGACAAATTCAGTTTACATACCATATCTTGACGACATTTGAAAACCATACGTTTCTGATAACAAGTTTTGTTTGATACTCGATTCCCGAGGTGGACAAACTAGTACCGTCACATACGATAGCATGTTTACAGATGATGAGAGCCAACCGGTTTGCACAGTAGAAATAATAACGACTAAGCTGCACACTTGTGTGCGAACCATGTTATGTTTAATTTTATCGACAATTTAAAAACATTATTGAGAGGTTCAAAATTTCAGTCTGCTTCTGGAAACAGCGGGAACTGCATAACCGCGTGGAAGCAATAACGATTCATAGCGTAGTTCATGATCAGCTTCAAACACCCATTTTTCAGGCAAGGTTATCGTATGCGTGGTATGCATCAAAATGAAATTCCGGCAAAGAAATATTATCAAATGTAAACCAAGTCTGTTATCCGTCAAATCTTCGGAACGAACGACGTAGTAGCCCGGAGGTTGCACTTATTACCTATACTTGGTGCGCGGGTAAATTTTCGTAGTACGTTTATACGCAAATACCACACATCTAGTCCTTCGAAAGAAATTTGGGACACGAACTGAGTGAGTGACAGAGCTATTGTAAAGCGACCAGGATTAAATTTTTAATTCTATATTACCCAAGTCATTTATTTATCTATCTTGTTATTACTGCGTACTGATTTGCATACATTATTTACGCTTCCATTCATATCAATTTCTAAAGGGAAACTATACAAATATAGAAAAAGAAAAAGAAAAAAAATCGCTGACCGAAATGGTACTCAAACATGTTCTCTGCTCCACAGCCGAACGAATTTCCGCTACGACAGTAGTGTTTCCGTTGAACAGCTTTTACCTTACGGGTATATAAGCGGCAGTTGTAACAGTTTTTTTCCTCGATTTCTAGGTTAATATAGGTTTGTGGATCCTGAAAAATTCTCGCTTTTCCGTTGTCTGTCCCGTGAAATTTAAATCGACTTAGTGTCATGAACTATATGGGTGATTTTCTCAAAAATGGGGCGTTTCTGAGTCAAAACATCTCAGACTCTTTCATTTTAGGCTGTATACAAGCGTCTTACCAAATATGGGACGAATCGGTTGGCCGTGTCTTAGGCCTCCCCCTGGGCAGCCTGAATCACCAATGACAACTACTTACACAATTTAAGTTTCTTTTCGTTTTCTCATATGCATTCTTCATTTCCCGGAGCATTAAATCAGTCAATGTTTTAAATTCATTTCATATTCTTCTTATTTTACGTTTTGAATTATGTGACTCAATGTCATTAGTGATTTTAGTTTTCTTCAGGTTAATACGCAATACACTTTACAGTTTCCACTTTTGACAATGTTCTAATCAGTTAAGTGCCTTCTTTGTACTGCTTTGAAATAAATTATTGCGCCTGTTAAGGTCCCTGACCTCATATTGCTCAGAATTCCGTAGAATATTGGAGATAAATTCCCTTTATTAGTGCGAAAAAACAAAGTTATTAACAGGAAAGAGACTAATAAACGACTGGTACTACACAAGGTTCAGCATCAAATATCCAGTTCCAGGAAAATAATATGAAACGTATTCAAACAGTAATGCAAAGGAAAGTGTGGCATGTGGTGTAATTGTGCGTGTGTTGTGTTTTACAATTTCAGCAAGATTACAATAAAACTAGTTACCTATAATTGATGTAACATGAGTTTTTATTTAATCACTGCTTTTTCCGGCTAGTGAACGTTATTTTGTTAAAGAAATCTCTTCCTGGGAACGTGTAGCAGTGTTGTCTGTGAAGCAGTGTAAATAAGACTAAGTTCATTCACAAAAGTAATCATTTATAACCAACAAACAAGCAAAATGTATGATAAATAATCTGAACTAAAGAAGAGTAGTGATTTTTAGTAATTTCAGTACTGTTGTTTAAAAGACTCTTTGCTAGTTGCAGACCGCTTATCGAAATTAACGCTACTGTTATCTTGAGGTGGCAACGCTTTTATTTAAGCAAAATGAACACTTTTGTCACACAATACCATACGTACACAACACTAATGTATTTTCCTTTCGAAATATTTCATAAAAGTTGTTACGAAATTACCAGGCTTCATACATCAGCAGATAAGAATCTACGGGGTGAATCGAAATTCGCGCACTCGGGCTTCGCAGTGCGACTCCTCACATGCCATCAATAAGGAAATGTCTCTCAAAAAATTTCGTCCGGCGAGTACATGCAGCAAGAAAAATGACGTTAAAGAGTGGCAATCTAGCAACACTGTAACCATATGTACGGTAACTACCTCTGTCAGCACATTTTAGGAGTGCTGTACAGTTGGTGCAGTGGATAGTTTTGGGTTAACATGCAGGAAGTCGATAGTTCGATCCTCGGTTGGGGAGCATTTTTTTATTTGCCAATTTCACTCTGACATTTCATACTGTAATATAGAACGTTTCGTAGGTCACATGTATCCTAAACTTAGAACATTTTGTAACGCTGGACATAACAAATACGTGGTTAGACAAATAAGAAGTAGACGGTTGTAGCACATTACCTGTTGTAGGACAGAATAACTACAAAAACAATATTAATTTCGAGATGCTAAAGATGATAGCACAGCGCAATAGCACAACATCTACTTGTCAATTATACTACATGTAGTATGAGTGATCAGATGTCGCACATCAGAAAGCAGTGACAATAATAATGTCATTATTAATGATCACATGCCCCCCACAATAGAATATGTTGTCCTCAGAACAACAGATCTCAAAGCGACCTCCCTGCACGTCCAAAGATTCCGCAACCCACCGGATCATACAGCAAAGCTGCGTACACAGTAACAAGAAAAGCATGAACACGTTCTACCAATTCTTCCACATTCTTTGGTGGAGTAGAGTACACATTCTTCTTCAGGTGTCCCCACAGGAAGAAATTATGGAAATTTGGGTCAGGTGAACGCAGTGGCCATACAACTGGATTTCCACGTCCGAGCCAGTTGCCTGGAAGTGTTCTGTCCAAATACTGTTGCACATTAATTCCAGACTGTGGAGGTGCACCATCATGTTGGAACCATATCCCCTGCCGAACATGTAGTTGAACATCTTCCAACGTATCAGTCAAATAATTTGAGAGGAATGCATGATACCTTCATGCAGTCAACCAGTCAGACAACATGCAGGGGCCCAAACACCTGTCACCCAATATTCCAGCCCAAAGTGAATTTGATATCCACGGTCGCAGGTGACGTACAGGTTAATGACGTACAGGTTAACCTCACACCAATGCTGGGGACTGTGCATATTGAAAACACTCTCAAGTGTGAATGCTCCTTCGTCGGACCATATTACAGTGTTCACGAAATCATTATTGTCTTCCTGTTGTCACTGAAAACATTCACAGAACTGCATCCGCTGATGGCCATCTGGAGGATGCACGTGTTGCGTGAAAGCATAATGATAGGGGTGCAGTCCACGCTCGGGCAGCGTGTTAACGACCATGCATTGCGAGACACGCAGCTGCCTTGCTATGCTACATGTATTTTGGTCAGGTTCTTGGTCTATGACCTCCAGAATATCTTCCTCAGTAGCTGGAGTACGGCGAGTCCGTGGATGATCTCTATCACGCAATGGTGGAAGGAGAGAACCTGACTTCTGAATGCGCAGCTTTAGACGATGAAACACATTTTAATCTGGATGGCGTCGATGAGGGTATCTAGCTGCATATTCACAAGTGGCAACACAAGCACAGTTATCAGGTGCACCAAGGAGCAGAAGCATATCCACATATTCATTGTCTGTGTATGCCATACGTCTGTCACACTGGTTTAGAGGTTTGCAATGAGAAAATTCGATATGTGTACGCATGCACATTGGAGTTTGTCATGGGCGCGTTACTCCGCTCGCAACTACTCCCTGTCTGGTCGACAGTGCATACAGTATAAACACGCCGTCAGTCCTGCGCGCTGTTCCACCTAAAGTGCGTTAATCCTCTGACAGATATTGTTCTGCATGATTCGTCCCGATACTGCTAATTATGAAATGTTCGGTTTCGAATTACACTGTTTCCTTAATGGTAATAGATGTGATGTTTCCACAATCCCATCGATAGAATAATAATAATAATAATAATAATAATAACAATAACAGTGATAATAATAAACAGCATGCTGTTACCGGTCTCAGTGTTGCAAGGCATAATTAGTGGGACCATGCTACACAAATAGTAACCGAATTTGGACATTATTTGCAAAGCACGTTGGTAGTCCTACTGGTAACATAAGGCCCTAACGAGATGTAAAGGACCTGAACGAGGCAAGAATAATAGTTGGTACTCATCGATGGGACCATTAGAGAAGGGTACAAAGAAAACAGGTTTCGCATCTACTACATGAACTGGTGCGAATAAATTTGCGCCCACGACGTGGAAAGGGCTTCTTTCAAAGCTGACCAGTCTTCCATTTCTACGATTGTAGTATGTAAGTGCAAATGTTTTCTAGAGGACCATCTGCAATCGCTGTTGACGATTAAGATGCAAGATACCACACCACCTGGACTACATTTACCAAATAAAAAAACATATGTCTCAACCCAAGATCGAACCATCGATCTCCTGCATGCTAACCCAAAACTCTGTCTACTGCACCAAGCGTAGAGCACTTTCTAACACGTGCTGACAGAGGTAGTTACCATACATGTAATTACAGTGTTGCCAGATTGCCATTGTTTAACGTCCTTTTTCTGCCGGGTGTACTCGCCGGGTGAAACTTTGTGAGAGATATTTTTTTATCGCTGGCATGTGAGGAGTCGCGCTGCGAAGCCTGAGTGCGCGAATTTCACATCACCCCGTATATCACGTAAGATGCTGTTTGCATTCATAGAAGTTCGATGTATTCACAGTCTAACTGGAATCTGTTAGCTCAGAGTTGGTCATCGGCAACTACTACACAATTATTGTTGTAATTATAATCAACAACATTTAAGTCTGTATAGAAAATTCAATTTAAAACTACAGATGGTGGCTAACATATGAGTCACTTATCGATTCTGCTTCGCAATAAATAATATATGTTAAATCCCTTCTCTTCTTCAGTATATGCATTAACATTCGAAAATACTTCTCAATGTCTCATGACACATTAATATTCACTAATTACCAATAAACTGTGCTGTAGATCAATAGCGTTAATGGCTGCGTGCTTTGATAGCTGAGCTGAAAACTTAACATTTCTTTAGGTTGAGAATTACATTGGAATAAAACTCCAAACAAAGAAAATTCATTTCAGCAACACATAAACTCTATTTTTAAATATCAGTTAGCAACGTAACAATACTTTAGTACAGTTTTTTACAGACCTCTGTGTTACGAGACATCAATCACATCCTATCAGCACAACTGTTCGAAAGAGAAGAAGGATTTTTCTTCAAAAATCGTAGATAACAAAAGATTGATATTCTCATTATCTTTTCACATGGGTATTGTCGTATTGTCTGAGATATAATATTTACAAAATATTAAATTATATCGTTGGCAATAATTATTTATTATTTTGTTAACGGCGAAGTCCCCTTTATCAGTATCACTATCTACTATCAGTGAAATTCGTTAGGGTCTGCAACCGCTTTGTCACTATGTAAAATTCTCCGATGTTTCATCCTCTGTTATAAGTGACCTTTCTCAGAATGTTTTACGTATTGACACTGCAGTCATACACCAGTACCCGAAGAGTTTTACTGACAGTGGCAATGGCCGCGGAAGCTTACGCTTACATTTCCGTTTCTAGTTTAGTACGTCATTACTGCCACGGATTATCTTAGTATCATGTTTATCGTGGCTCGTGCTTGTATTGTCTGGAGTAAGGTGGTCAATACACAGGAGTCTAATCCTACTTACAAAGGAACTGGCTGTGATAACTCAATCATATGTTCCAGAGATTAGACGAGGTACATCCGTAATGTTAATTCGGTTCGCAAATCGAGCAATATACCAAAACCACAGGCCCGCCCGTAATTGCACTAGGATCCAATTTACTGTGCTTGGCTGGCCTTACTAAATTCGTTAGAGGAAACCTGGAGCGTCGCAAGCGAACACCGCAACGCCACCGCGCGGACGCCACATTTACCCAACAGCGTCTCCAGACCACAGGCTGCAGACGTCTGCAGAGGACTCCGCACCGTAACTCCTCACAGAGAAGCCAAATCAGTACAACAAATATAGATGAAATTTTACATTAACTATTAGCGAACGCGGCCCTCAGCTCTAAACAGAATCACTGCCACACGCCTCACTATGGACTGTTGTGGTCTTCATACAAATATTGCATAGATGCGGTTCTCCACACTAATCTCTCCTGTAAGAATCTTTATCTCTGCACGACAGCTGCAATCCACATATATCCGAACCTGCTAACTGTAGTAATAGGGAGTGTCATTTTAGAGGGTAAATTTGCGATTTATTGTAGTATCTGTTAAAATTTACGATAAAAGAGCATAAATTCATTTCACCAAAATTTGCTCAAATAGTGGTTTAATGAACTCAGTTTTCTTTAAAATCTCTCTCTATTATCAAATACTGAAAAAACACTGAAAAAAGTACTAAGCTTCAACCGACAATATTCATCAAATCTTGCTTTTCATTCCTAGACATCATTCGTCTCCTTGCTTCCTGGCCTCTAATGTACCATTCTAGCTTCTCAAGAGTATACACTTCGCAAGAAGCCTCTGATAGCTGTTTCACACACCTCTCTATGTACTATGCATGACATGGTCACATTAAAACTTTCATTGGTTCTTGAACAAACTTTCTTATTTCTGATATTTTGAGTTTACAAGTAAATGGAGGTTCGTACACTTTTTCTGACCAGTCTATCAGTGCCAAAGTGAAGTTCAATTAGGATTTGCCACAGGCGTTTTCCTAGGCCAAACGCAATGGTCTCCTGGTGCAGTATCGTCTTCATTCCTAATTGAGTTACCTTCTCGATACCTTCTTCCTTTCTTCTTGGTCTTCCGATCATAACAGTGTCTGAAGCACTATTTCACTAAATGCGAACCACGATGAACATTGAATTGTTGGCGAAACAATATCTTCTTCTGGGATTTCAGAAGCTTCAGTTGATAAACCTGTGGCGGCGTCCTTCCACCAAACAGAATTTCGATTTGATTGTAAGCCAGCAGGGACAGTAAACGCCAAAAGTGCATTTCACAAGAAGTTGTAACGTTTTCATGTTGTTGCCTTTAAGTCAATGTTTTCAAACGTATATACGATAAATCCTCCTTGTAGTTATTAATTACTGAGGGTGGCTTGCAGGGCCAGTTTCTAATAATGCCAGATCAGTTGAAATTTCACCTGCACTTATAGCCTGAATTATCCTGTAACCACTAGAGTGATCTGTAGAGAGATCTTTGATAAAAGTGTCACTTAACGGAACCAACGGCTCTAGAAAGGATATTCTAAAAAATAAGGAATTGATTTCAAATCCTGTTCCATTATCAAGCATTTTGCCAATCTTACCACTCCAATTGTTGTTAGACAAAGTTTTCCCATCCAGGTCTTTGATCAAGTGGCACGAAGGTAGTCCATTACTATGAAGAACTAAAATCAAGATAAGTTTACAACTAGGTTTTTCTCAACCTATGCATGACACCTCCTTCCCAACCAGTATTAAAATTCGTTGAGCCTGCAAATTTTTATCACTGTTGTTTTTCTTTAAAAAATTCGCAGGATAGTTAACAATAACTTCAGCAGGTTTCCTTTTCATTGTGTCTTTCTCTGGCATAAAATGGCAAAGCTATCTTTCACCTGGCTCTCTGCAAACAAACAGTGTAATGCTCTACTTTCACAATACTTGGAAACTGATTACTTGCGTTATCTGCTTGTAATAGAACTTTAGTAGAATACTGACGTCCATCAAAGAAGATAAATTCAGACTTGTCTATCATCCATCGAGCATGAAACTTGTCATTAAATAATTTCATGACTTTTTCTTGGGCGCTTTTTATTTTATTGTGATCAACCACAAGCGCTTGTCTCCTTCAGTAATTAATCTAAATCCGTATATTCAGCTCTTGTAATGGCAGCTATAGCACGTTGACTGCACCGTATCTAATTACATTATTATCTTACCTAATTATTGCTGTTCCTAATACCTAATACTCTGCGTAATTGTAATGTACGGTACAGGATATATCAAAAAGAATCATCTGGTTTTAAAAAAATTCGGAACTATTATGCTATTTGAGATTTGTGGGTGAACAAAATACTGTTGGAAAGAACAAACTCTCGAGTTTTACATGGTTCCCGCTAGGTAGCAGCAGTGTGCGCCCACTTCAGTTCTAGTAAAAATGGAGTTGGCACAACAGAAAGCGTTTTGTGCAGCGCGAGTCCATAATACTTGTTCAGCCTGACTTTCGTGCTAGGTATGGTGTGGATCCTTCTACAGCAGAGAGCATTAGACGATGGCATGAACAATTCCGTGAAACAGGTTGTTTGTGTAAAGGCAAATAGCCAGGCCGTCCCCGAGCGTCTGACACAAGACGTCGAACGCATCCACCATAGTTTCACAAGGAGTCCATAGAAATTCGTTCGCTCAGCATCTCGATAGCTCAAAATGCCCCCAATGTCCGTCTGACTTGTGTTGTGCCGACGTTTACACATGAAACCATACAAAATTCAGCTAGTGAAGGCTCTTTGTGAAGGTGAAAACAGTAATTTCGTACTTGGCAAAATGGAGGATGTCAATTTTCTTCCAAGCTTAGTGTTTAGTGATGAGGCAAAATTCCATTTAAATCGAAAGGTGAATCGTCAATATGTGAGAATATGGGGTACAGAAAAACCACATAAAGTTGTACAACATGATAGGGACTCTCCTAAAATTAATGTGTTTTGTGCAGTTTCACGGGAAAAGGAGTATGGTCCAGTTTTCTTTGCCGAGAACACTGTTACAGGAAGCACATACCTCGATATGCTTGAGAACACTCTTTCCCCACGGTTGGAGACTGAATCAAACGACTTCATTTACCAACAGGGTGGGACACCGTCACAGTGGCATCTGGAAGTGCGGGAATTTTTAAATCAAAAGAATACTGAACGACGCATCGGTCGCACTGGACCAAATGATTCAGCCTTACATTATTGGCCTCCAAGGTCACCGGGCCTGACTGTATGTGATTATTTCTTGTGGGGGATTTATAAAAGACTCTGTTTATGTGCCTCCATTACCAACAATAATGAATGAACTCAGACATCGCATAACATCAACTGTGGAAGCTATAACTCATGACATGCTGAAAAAGAGCTTTTTTAGTTTTCCGTTCATCAAAGAACAAGATTCATCATATATGTTTATTAGTTTCAGAAATATGGATGTGCCAAATGATTCTTTTTGATACACCCTTTATTACAATAATTTGTACTTGAAGCAGAAGGAACATCAGAATAATCACATGGTATCTGCAAAGTATCTTCAGCATATACATCTTTCACGTCCATTGCTTCTTCAACTTCTTTGAAGAAAAGAATTTCATCTAGTAGTAATGTTAACTCTTTCTTATTTAACTGCTTGTATTCAGAAATTATTCTTAATTTATCTTCTTGCCTTTTCTGATTTTTAATTTGTCTTCTGCGCTCAGGTACACACAGTAACTCAACCTTACATTATCCAACAGAACCAACCCTTAATAAAAACTGGTTCTTTGACAGGGATCTTCTTATCCTTAGAACAGTCAGCATCATCTGGGTATGGACACCCAAATACTGAACATAGTTTAATCTCACACTTGCAATTGAGGACGCCACAGAGCTGTCTCACGTTGCTATGAAAGCCTATTTCACTTCGAGGTTTTCTCTGCCAAGTGATATGTTTTGGCCTTTTCCCAGTTTTCTCGACCACTCCCAATGAAGTTATTCATGTGAATGATAGTTACCACTCTTGTCTTCCTTTTATTAGCCTTGATTCCGAATTTTCAGATTTTACAAGTGGAAGAAACTACTTTTGCCTGGAAAAAGAAAGACTAGAAACTGTCACTATTTCTGTGACATTAATAAATAGACACTCTGCTGCAAATGAGTACTACTAGTTTAAAAACATTTACATATGGCATCAAAAGCTTAAATATTTTATAATATATTCTTAACCTTAGAGCAGAAGTAAAAGCAGGATAATGATAAGAAGGCATTTCTTGAAAGAAGACAGTTTGCTGATAATTTTACATGAAACGACAAAATATCATGAAATAGAAATAGCTCTTAACCAGGCAAAGTAATGTAATCACCACTTCCTGTAAAATAATTGGGAACTGCTAATCAAAAAACAACTTTGTGACTCCCTCATTTTTTGAAAATCAAAATCAAATTAATTGACACGCGTTACTGTAGTAAAGCCTTGGCTTTACTCTATAATTTTTGCTCCTCACACTTCCCTCCATTCCTGTACTGATCGTTCCCTGACGCCTCAGGTCGTGTTCCATCAACCAATACCTTCTTTGGGTCAACTTGTTCCATACATGTCTCTTCTCTCTAAATCGGTTCAGTACCTCCTAACCAGTTATACTGTTCGCCCATATAATCTTCAGGATTCTTCTGCAGCAGCCACATTTAAGTTTCTATTTTCTTCTTAATTAGAGTGCTTATCGTCCAATTTTCATCTATGACCGGGCCTCCATCCTGCTTTTCCCTTAAATTACCGAATAACGCAGATCCTTCGGCCAATACTTTTCTGTACAAGGCTACACTACAATACCTTCGTTTCCGACGTTGGTTCTTAACCTTTATTTGTTCCTCGAGGCACTCTCTACAGCCTATCGAAGCTTGTCGCTATAGTTCTGTTACTCCCTGTAGACACCGTGTAGTGCACAGAGTATCACTCCGTGCCAATATGAGCGAATGATGTCGTATTCCACACACATATTCAGCGAGGCGAGAAACAATCTCTGTCGCAGCAAACGCTCTAATGTCTCGTACCTTATTCCCACGATCCTTAATACCTTATTCCCATGATCCTTACGTTAGACATACGATGGGGGCAACAGAATTGACGCAAGTCCTACTAAAATTATTAAAATGTAGTTCTCTAAATTTGTACAGCAGGAATTCTCGAAACGAAGTAGCTTTTCTTCCAAAGATTCCTTGAATATCTTCATAATAATTTGATGTGGGTTGTACTGACATACTACACACATCAAAAATGTCTTGCATCACCTCGGTTCTGAGAGTTCCGGAACCTGTACAGAAAATTGGAATGGAGATCAACAGAAACATTATTTCCGCCCTTTTTATTGCTCATGAAAACCACACATTTCATGTTATACCATCATACGGCGAGACCTTCAGAGGTGGTGGTCCAGATTGCTGTACACACCGGTACGTCTAATACCCAGTAGCACGTCCTCGTGCATTGATGCATGCCTGTATTCATCGTGGCATACTATCCACAAGTTCAACAAGGCACTGTTGGTTCACATCGTCCGACTCCTCAACGGTGATTCGGCGTAGATCGCTCAGAGTAATTGGTGAGTCACTTCGTCCATAAATAGCCCTTTTCAGCCTATCCCAGGTATGTTCGATAGGATTCATGTCTGGAGAACATGCTGGCCACTCTAGTCGAGCGACGTCATTGTCCTGAAGAAAGGGATTCACAAGATGTGCACGATGGGGTAGCGAATTGTCGTCCATGAAGACGAATTCCTCGCCAATATGCTGCCGATATGGTTGCACTATCGGTTGGAGGATGGCCGTTACGGCGACTTCCATGGCCACCAGTGGCGTTGCGATGTACTGTCGCCTTTTTTTTTTTTTTTTTTTTTTTTGGTCATCAGTCTACTGACTGGCTTGATGGGGCCCGCCACGAATTCCTTTCCTGTGCTGACCTCTTCATCTCAGAGTAGCACTTGCAACCTACGTCCTCAATTATTTGCTTGACGTATTCCAATCTCTGTCTTCCTCTACAGTTTTTGCCCTCTACAGCTCCCTCTAGTACCATGGAAGTCATTCCCTCATGTCTTAGCAGATATCCTATCATCCTGTCCCTTCTCCTTATCAGTGTTGTCCACATATTCCTTTCCTCTCCGATTCTGCGTAGAACCTCCTCATTCCTTACTTTATCAGTCCACCTAATTTTCAACATTCGTCTATAGCACCACATCTCAAATACTTCGATCCTCTTCTGTTCCGGTTTTCCCACAGTCCATGTTTCACTACCATACAATGCTGTACTCCAGACGTGCATCATCAGAAATTTCTTCCTCAAATTAAGGCCGGTATTTGATATTAGTAGACTTCTCTTGGCCAGAAATGCCTTTTTTGCCATAGCGAGTCTGCTTTTGATGTCCTCCTTGCTCCGTCCGTCATTGGTTATTTTACTGCCTAGGTAGCAGAATTCCTCAACTTCATTGACTTCGTGACCATCAATCCTGATGTTAAGTTTCTCGCTGTTCTCATTTCTACTACTTCTCATTACCTTCGTCTGTCTCCGATTTACTCTCGAACCATACTGTGTACTCATTAGACTGTTCATTCCGTTCAGCAGATCATTTAATTCTTCTTCACTTTCACTCAGGATAGCAATGACATCAGCAAATCGTATCATTGATATCCTTTCACCTAGTATTTCAATTCCACTCCTGGACCTTTCTTTTATTTCCATCATTGCTTCCTCGATGTACAGATTGAAGAGTAGGGGCGAAAGGCTACAGCCTTGTCTTACACCCTTCTTAATACGAGCACTTCGTTCTTGATCGTCCACTCTTATTATTCCCTCTTGGTTGTTGTACATATTGTATATGACCCGTCTCTCCCTATAGCTTACCCCTACTTTTTTCAGAATCTCGAACAGCTTGCACCATTTTATATTGTCGAACGCTTTTTCCAGGTCGACAAATCCTATGAAAGTGTCTTGATTTTTCTTTAGCCTTGCTTCCTTTATTAGCCGTAACGTCAGAATTGCCTCTCTCGTCCCTTTACTTTTCCCAAAGCCAAACTGATCGTCACCTAGCGCATTCTCAATTTTCTTTTCCATTCTTCTGTATATTATTCTTGTAAATAGCTTCGATGCATGAGCTGTTAAGCACTTGTCAGCTCTTGCCGTCTTCGGAATTGTGTGGATGATGCTTTTCCGAAAGTCAGATGGTATATCGCCAGACTCATATATTCTACACACCAACGTGAATAGTCGTTTTGCTGCCACTTCCCCCAATTATTTTAGAAATTCTGATGGAATGTTATCTATCCCTTCTGCCTTATTTGACCGTAAGTCCTCCAAAGCTCTTTTAAATTCCGATTCTAATACTGGATCCCCTGTCTCTTCTAAATCGACTCCTGTTTCTTCTTCTATCACATCAGACAAATCTTCACCCTCATAGAGGCTCTCAATGTATTCTTTCCACCTATCTGCTCTCTCCTCTGCATATAACAGTGGAATTCCCGTTGCACTCTTAATGTTACCACCATTGCTTTTGATGTCACCAAAGGTTTTTTTGACTTTCCTGTATGCTAAGTCTGTCCTTCCGACAATCATATCTTTTTCGATGTCTTTACATTTTTCCTGCAGCCATTTCATCTTAGCTTCCCTGCACTTCCTATTTATTTCATTCCTCAGCGGCTTGTATTTCTTTATTCCTGATTTTCCCGGAACATGTTTGTACTTCCTCCTTTCCTCAATCAACTGAAGTATTTCTTCTGTTACCCATGGTTTCTTCGCAGCTACCTTCTTTGTACCTATGTTTTCCTTCCCAACTTTTGTGATGGCCCTTTTTAGAGATGTCCATTCCTCTTCAACTGTACTGCCTATGCGATATTCCTTATTGCTGTATCTATAGCGTTAGAGAACTTCAAACGTATCTCGTCATTCCTTAGTACTTCCGTATCCCACTTCTTTGCGTATTGATTCTTCCTGACTAATGTCTTCAACTTCAGCCTACTCTTCATCACTACTATATTGTGATCTGAGTCTATCTCTGTTCCTGGGTACGCCTTACAATCCAGTATCTGATTTCGGAATCTCTGTCTGACCATGATGTAATCTAATTGCAATCTTCCCGTATCTCCCGGCCTTTTCCAAGTATACCTCCTCCTCTTGTGATTCTTGAACAGTGTATTCGCTATTACTAGCTGAAACTTGTTACAGAACTCAATTAGTCTTTCTCCTCTTTCATTCCTTGTCCCAAGCCCGTATTCTCCTGTAACCTTTTCTTCTACTCCTTCCCCTACAACTGCATTCCAGCCGCCCATGACTATTAGATTTTCGTCCCCCTTTACATAGTGCATTACCCTTTCAATATCCTCATACACTTTCTTTATATGTTCATCTTCAGCTTGCGACGTCGGCAAGTATACCTGAACTATCGTTGTCGGTGTTGGTCTGCTGCCGATTCTGATTAGAACAACCCGGTCAATGAACTGTTCACAGTAACACACCCTCTGCCCTACCTTCCTATTCATAACAAATCCTACACCTGTTATACCATTTTCTGCTGCTGTTGATATTACCCGATACTCATCTGACCAGAAATCCTTGTCTTCCTTCCACTTCACTTCACTGACCCCTACTATATCTAGATTGAGCCTTTGCATTTCCCTTTTCAGATTTTCTAGTTTCCCTATCACGTTCAAGCTTCTGACATTCCACGCCTCGACTCGTAGAACGTTATCCTTTCGTAGATTATTCAATCTTTTTCTCATGGTAACCTCCCCCTTGACAGTCCCCTCCCGGAGATCCGAATGGGGGACTATTCCGGAATCTTTTGCCAATGGAGAGATCATCATCACACTTCTTCAATTACAGGCCACATGTCCTGTGGATACACGTTACGTGTCTTTAATGCAGTGGTTTCCATTGCCTTCTGCATCCTCATGTCGTTGATCATTGCTGATTCTTCCGCCTTTATGGGCAATTTCCCACCCCTAGGACAAGAGAGTGCCCTGAACCTCTATCCGCTCCTCCGCCCTCTTTGACAAGGCCGTTGGCAGAATGAGGCTGACTTCTTATGCTGGAAGTCTTCGGCCGCCAATGCTGATTATTTATCAAAATTTAGGCAGTGGCGGGGATCGAACCCGGGACCAAAGACGTTTTGATTATAAATCAAAGACGCTGCCCCTAGACCACGGGTTACCTGGCCCACGTAAATTTTTTTTCCGAACTAGTGCCCTCCTGCTCCAACCCTAAGTGGAAAGAGGGGAGTGCCATGGCCCGGAGTCTCACTGCAGGTACAATCCACAGAGCGTTGCTTCCCTGAATCACTTGCACAGCCAGGTCACCGGACCCAGCATTTATAGCCCCATCCATCTCTATCCCTGTCCTCCATCGCCTCTACTATGGGTACTAGTTCTCTATGGCTACATATGCAGTTATATGAACATTATGCCCACAATTTTCTCATGTGAAGAAGTCATAAGCAACACATACTAAATGTAGCATTGGGGAACATCAGGATCCTGACCTGAAATAGAAATAGTAATCTAACTGACAGTGTTGTTAAAATGCGGAAGTGGCAGCCACCTCTCCTTGTGGCCAATTTTGGACCTCACATATAATTCGAATCAAAGAAACTCGGATTGTTACCTACTACACTTGTTCATAGAAGGGTAACTATCCTAGTCAAGTAATTGCATAATAGAGTCCAGTGGTTCAAGACAATTAACATGTGGCAAATTTTAACGTATCAGTTGACTACATCACTGTCCTCGTACACAGTTAAGGAATCGAAAACAATCAAGATCGCGCAGAAAAATAGTCAGTAAGTGCATCAAAACTGCCTTGCTAAATATTCATTGTTCATAGGAGTCAATAACCAATGTCCCTCATGAAATAAACCCATGAGTGAAGAAAACGAACTGTATGCAATATATGTGAACATTTCAGACTACAGCACACTGCTCATGCCAACAGAGATGGTGTTGCTCACTTTACTCTCAGGTGCAAACTTCCTGATCTCAGATGTGCTAAGTCTATACATAGTTTCACTTATGAACAACATGTTTTGCACTGCTCATTTTTGATGGCAGCCATCTTAAATAAAATATTTTATGACCCTCAAAATATGTAACTTTATAATTAGTGACTTAATTAACAAATGCTGCAGATCAAATGGAATATAAAAAATATACCAACAAAGTTATAATACAGAAAGTTCAGAATCTAACAGTAATTTCGACATAATTTGTAATTGAAGTTAGCAATGGCTAAGCCTCTAATGTTAATTAGTTCAGAAGATGCTTAGTTTCAGACAATTTTAGATACCTTACAGGAAAGATAGATATATGTACTCTCAAATGATAGGGATTAATATGCCGAAATATATTTCCTACTGTTCACTAAATATGTAAGGTCACATTGTATGAACCTTGTCAGTTAGCAATATTTCATAATTAACAAAGTTTCAGAGTTAACTAATTATATCACTGCAACTATATTAGCAAGTGGTATGTAATGAGCAATGAAATTCAACTGGACTAAGGTAATGTATGAACCTGAAATTACTAGGTGTTCACAGGGTACTATAGGAACGCTATCATACTGAAAGTATCATAGTTTAGGAAAAAAATTAGGAAACCTTTGGACACAGAAAAACATAGCAGATGAGACTGCTTTATCTTAAACTCCTTGATAATGGTCCAAGATTTTCAGCAGGTCTTCATTTAGTTCAAAATGAGAATGCACCTATAAGTAAACTGTGTGAACAGTTAGCACCTATAATCAAATTATCAGTCGTTTGTAGTGTTAGACTGATCAGCTAGTAAAAAGAGCGAGATAGTTCATTTAACAGAGTGAAAGAAATTTCAGTAAATCCACGAGATATTTAAGACAATAGTGAAAAATGTTTTTTTTATACTGACTACTATCAATTCCACTTGAGAAAGATTTTATCATATTTTGATGTAACTGAAATGCTTCTTTGCCTACAAAAACATGTGGCGCTGCCACGTCCGGATTCGGCTGTTTAGTGAGCGGAATAAACATGTTACCTTTTTCAAACAATTTCTCGGCATCACGTTTGCCAAAATTTCCACTGAGACCTACCTTCCCTCATCACATGACATCAATGAAAATGAATTTGTAGTCTGTATCAATCATAGCAAGAAGCATGGCAGAGATATCATGTTCATAATTGTAACAGAATGACCCTTACGGAGTAGGGGAAGGAATTCGCACATGTATCCTACAGATGGCACTAACACAGTCAGTAGATTCCCATTTCCCTTCAAATTCCTTACATTTTCATTTTAACTGATGGCAAAAGGATCGGCAGTAATTTCTTGCATAGAAATAACAGCACAATTTGTATGATTTTGCCAATGTAAGAAGGAGATATTCTGAGTGCAAAAGTCAGTGATCTGAATGTTTCTACCGTAGCCATAAATCTTTAAACAACATAAAAATAAGATGGCTGTAATATTAAAAATTACTATTATTTTTACTTTTCACTAATATCATTCACAATTATTTGACTTAATTGTGTGTTTTAAACGAAAATTGCAGGATAAAGTGGAAGAACATCACGGACGCATATCAAAAAATGCAGAAGAAAGGAAGAAGCACTGATGTTCTATTTCCAATAAAGGGAATAAATGGGCACAGCCTAATATGTTTACATTTTTAAACAAAGGGGATCACAAGCGAGAGTAAGTTACCACCCTATTTGCCTGTTCATCTTATTTTAGGTTCTACTGACCTTTTATTGGTTCAAATGGCTCTGAGCACTATGGGACTTAACATCTGAGGTCATCAGTCCCCTAGAACGTAGAACTACTTAAACCTAACTAACCTAAGGACATCACACACATCCATGCCCGAGGCAGGATTCGAACCTGCGACCGTAGCAGTCCCGCGGTTCCGGACTGAGCGCCTAGAACCGCTGACCTTCTATTAATTACATTATTAATTTCATAATTTAATTTACAGAAGTATATCCAACGTTAAAGGATAAGGAGGCCCAAAGCCGACATGGCGATGGAGAAGCGAGGGAGACGGAGGCGTGTCAGTCTTCGCGAATTTCGTCTAATAAGGACATTTCTTGGAAAAAATATCGTTCAGACCACGCACCAAAAGGACACGACAAAATGATAACATCTTGGAGTCGTTGAACTATGGGAGGGCCAGGAGGGGAACCATTTAGGGAATACTGGTTGGAGAAAAACGCGATATGACGACGATTTATTTTTTAGAAGTATCGCCAGCAGTGTCAAAAACTGAGTCACAATTTGATTAATGAGGCCAAATGAGTATTCTGCAGAAGCTCATCGATTTGGAAAATCGCACTGCATTCGAATCTTACGTTCCCCTGCATTATACTAACTCACTCTCACCAAATCCAGTGTCATTAACTGCGGATAACACTGCCACCGCATTATTTGATTACACAGAGACTGAAACGTAAGCTTACCAGTCATTTTTCTGCTCAAATCAGCTTTTATTTCATATTTTTATATTATACCATCCGTATTATTAATACGTCAATAACAGATAAGGGAGATCTAAATTTTTCATACCTCATTGTTAAAGCTAGTATTCCATCTGGACAAAGAGGGTACGCATATCTGAGAGAGGAATCCTTCTTGATATATTCTTTGACGAGAGCGAGGACGTAGTTGAAGTGCGCTATGTTCAACACGAAATTTCCGGTCATTTTTAGAAGTGCCGACTGATGTGTTGTTCAAAACAATCTTCTTCAGTCCTTTTTCGGAAAATCGGTGCTGTTCAGCATCTCCCGCACATACCTGTAGTTAATTTTTTTTCTTTTAATGTTTGTAAAACAATAAATAACGCTCTCTCATCCTTTCAGAACAGACACATGAGGCGAATCAACGCTGAGTGGCTGACGCTTACAGGAATCGCCAGCTAAGCGTCGGTCGCACTACGTCAGACGCATAACGGCAGACGCATGCGTCAGACGGTGTGTAGGAATCCCACCTTTGTGCGACCTAGCCCGCGTTCATGCCACAGCACAGGACAACTGGCCAACTCACTGTGACGAATGGATGAGGACGGGGAGGGGAGGGAAGAATCCGAACAACATAGCTCCAAAAGTGAAACTGTTGTCAAGGAAAAAAAAAACTTTTATTCATCCTGGATGTGGAACACTGCGACTGCGCTGAATAAAGGTTTTCACAAATTACTGCAGCCAGTCGCCTTTTGTTTTATTATTCCGTTTTTATTTCCCATTACCGCTTTCGAATTGCCAAGCGATTCATCATCAGATGATACATCTTTATTGCATGTTTCCAGCACTGTGGGTGGTCGTTTATCTGTGGCAAATAGACAAACGAAATATTTAAGCACTGTATGTGACGAAAAGTTTTCACACTATGAGATCGATTTAGTTGCATTCCTTACAGTTAATAGTATGTGTTCATTTGTTCTTGGTGCACACATTATTTGGGAAAATATAACATATGCTTTCCAGAGACGTTAATTTTACCCACTTCATAAATTTAGTCACAGGTAAGAACTTCCACATTCTTTACAAAACGTAAATAAATCGAAGAGCATGAGTCAAGTTAAGTTTTAAGAGACTGTACTGAAACAGGGAGTTTCTTTGTCCAGTACTTGCACTGCACATTGCGACTATAAGTACTGTATTCATTATTGCACGAATAACATATGCTTACATTAGAAACTTGACATTTCCTATATACAAAATCTATTAAACAATGAATTTGGATGGTATTTCATCCACATTTATAGTGAAGAAATTACGTTTGACATCTATCTCGATGTTTAATAGACATTCATCATTACTTATAAAATAAACATTAGAGCTCTGCAATACGCTTTTGAATGTGTGTGTGTGTGTGTGTGTGTGTGTGTGTGTGTGTGTGTGTGTGTGTGTGTGTGTGTGTGTGTGCCCTAGCAGAGGAGAGAGAGTGTTCAGTAGATGTGCCAGTGTGGAAAGGTGTGTTTGTGTGCTTGTGAGGGTGGTTTTTCCTGTATTCTGGGTTGTTTAGCTCTTCATGTTCAAAGATTCTTTGAAACTTTTTAAAATGGGTTGTTTGCTGTGCCAGTTTGTTCATTCGAGATGATGTGGACTGATTTATTGTCATAGATGAAAATCTCTAATTGTTCCAGGAGATCCATCGTTATTCATTTGCCTACATTGCGAAGGATATATGAGTTTGTTTTTATGTCCGTAACTGAATACTTATTTTGTGCTAGGTGGGCTGCAGAACTTGATTTTTTTTTACAGAGTGCCTCTGTGTGCTCTTTGTATCGAATTGTAAAATTTCTTCCTTTTTGCCCTGTGTAGTAGCAAGAGCAGATGTCACAGGTTACTTTGTGTATACCATATTTATGAAATGGTCGGTTGGCTCTTCTCGTGTGATGAACTATTTTGTTTTGTATTTTGTTCTTTGTATGGAAACATGTTTTGACTTTGTGAGTATTAAATAGTTTTACAAGTTGATATGAGATGTTACAGAGGAAAGGCAAGGAGATATATTTAGTTTATTCTACTACTGAAGACTGTATTGGTGATACTGTTTCATTGGTTTTTATTTTTTATCTAATTTGTCAACTGTGGATGGGTCATCACCATTGTTGTGGGCTACTGTTTTTCAAATACTTAATCCTTAAGTTTTTGCATCAGGTTCAGTAGTGATCTAGTAAATGCTAATTTGGTTGATTTGGATAGCATTGTGACTTGTTTGTAACGACATATGATATACTGGGTTTCCTATGAATTTGAAATTTATTTTCACTGTTGTAATGGGTTATGCCTATATCAAGAATATTAATTTCATGTTGTATTTGTCTTCAACAGTAAAATGTACTTTGGGATGTATATTATTAAGTTGCTCAGCTAAGCTTTTTATTTCAGTGGTTATCCCACTGCATAGTATCAAGATGTCATAAACATAAGATTTAACTCAAGTAGATCCATTAGTTGATAGATTTCTGCATTGCTTAACTTTTTGTTTTGCAATGTGTTTTCTTAGATTATCTCAGTGTTCCTGTTGTAGGTCTGTTGGTGTAGAGGTTAATTAAGTTGAGAAATGTAAACTTTTCTGTACTGTGTATGGTGATATCTTTGATGCTGTCAGTCAGTTCACAGCTGCTTTTATAGAACTGTTGTTTGTAGTTTGTATGATTTGCTAACAATTTCAAGAATTTTTTTAGTTATTTTGTATTCAGAGCTGCCTTATTGAGTTGGGTAATGGATATATCAGATGGTCATGTTTGTGAATTTTTGGTTGTGATCAGAGTTTTGGAGCTGTATGGTTCATTGCTATGTAGTGTTAGGGTTAAGAGGATCTTAGGATGAAATTGTGGTTCTTTATCAGGTTTTCTAATTTAGCTTCGTATTTGTGAGTGGGGTCAGACTCTAATTCTTATGTTGCTATTAAAATTCTAAAGTTTTTTAAATGAATTCTGATTCAAACATTATAAAAGCGGTAATGCTTTTGTCTGCTTTGATGACAAGGACATTATTTTTAGTTAGTTTTTTACTGATTTGCTTCAGTGTTGTAGCTTCTTTATGGGTATTCCGGTGGAGATTTTTTCCTTAGGTTGTTATGATTTTGTTTGCTTCATGTGCCAGAGCATTTTGCTCATTTTACTTAATTTTGCTGGTAGACAGGCTAATTTAGTGTAAGTAATTAGATCTTTAACAGTGTTTTCATCACATTTGGTGACAATATTGTGTTTAAGCCCTTTATTTATCGAATTTAGTTCCCATTCTTGAAGTTATGTTTCTTGTGTTCACTACCCTGTTGGAGAATTTATGTTGTTCAGCATGTGAGTTAGATTGAGAACTGGTGGACTTTTTAGCTCTCGAGACAGCTTTTTCTTCTGTTTGGATGAGATTTTTGGTACTTCTTTATCCACAGACTATTGAACTACATCTAACAGTTTCACAAGTTGGGGTAGCATGAGATAGTTGCTTCACTTCTGGTGCAGCCTGTAGATGTCTTTGTTGAGTAAATATTTGTGTTTATAATGAGACCTAATATAATTTTCGATCCTATGATTTCACATATGCTTTTTGCTGCTTCTTCTGATTTGCTTTGGTCTTTGATTACAGTTTTAACACACAAACACACACACACACACACACACACACACACACACACACACACACACACACACACACACACACACACACACACATGCGTGCGCTCATGCACACACAAACTTCATGCAGAGTTATAGTGTTTGTTTCATAAGTAATGATGAATGTCCATTAAACATTCAAACTCTTTGTTTAGTAGATTTTATAAATAGCACTTGTCAGATTTCTAAGCCAAATATATGTTATTTTTCCAATAATGAGTACAGTACTTACTGTCGCCAATGTATAGTTCAAATACTGAACAAAGAACCTCCCCACTTCAGCACAATCCCTTAGAACTTAAGTTTAATCATGCTTTTGGTTTATTTACGTTTTATAAATCATGTGGAAGTTGTCACCTGTGGCTAAATTTGTGAAGTGATGTAAAATTAACGTCACTGGAAAGCATACGTTATGTTTTCAAAAACAATATGTGCACCATGAACAAATCAACAGATACTATTAACTGTATGTACAATTAAATCGATCTCATAACGTGAATAATTCTCAAATGGTTCAAATGGCTCTGAGCACTATGGGACTCAACTTCTGAGGTCATCAGTCCCCTAGAACTTAGAACTACTTAAACCTAACTAAGCTAAGGACATCACACACATCCATGCCCGAGGCAGGATTCGAACCTGCGACTGTAACGGTCTCGTGGTTCCAGACTGTAGCGCCTAGAACTGCACGGCCACTCCGGCCGGCGAATAATTCTCGCCACACTCGGTGCTTACATGTTTCGTTCATACATACTGCCACAGCTACACGACCCCCTCAATGCTGCAAAGATGCAACGAATATACTATATTATAAAAACCAGTAAGGGAAAATAAAAATTGAATAATAAAACGAAAGGCGACTGCTTGCAGTAATTTGTGGAAACCTTCGTTGTTAACAAATCCGTTCTACGACTACTAGTGTTCGTTCTACAGGGATGTACCACTTCACAGGAGCTAATTAATGCCTTTCGTAACAAATTTATTTTCTAAGACTGTTGCATTGACGAGACATGACAATGAAATGAAACATATTATTTTAATTGGTGAAGCGAAGAACATGGGGCACCTTATTACGATTCATGCAGCATTATGATGAATCTCGGTTTCGAACGATGTTTAAACTCACAGCAACTTATATTTCATGACTATTTCATTCACGCATTAAACATGAAAGTGCTATATAAGAATGAATACTAATTTTAATTTTCACTAAAGCATCACTGTCTGGTACCACTTTTTGAGCACAACTAATCAGAAGACAGTTTTAAGTTGAAGTCTCTCAGTGAGCCTCTGTGGGTGGATTTCGATTCCTTCATTGCAAAAAAGATTTGGTCGCCTACATATGTAAATAGGTTCATCAGTATAATCGCAGCTACAAACTTGCAAAGTTGCGAAAATACATGTTGAGGAAAATTTTTATGCAACTCTACGATATCTATTTTATTATGAAACGTATCATGTAACTGCCTATCACAGTAGGGTAGGTCTATAAGTTTAACTAGCTGTCCTACACAGACTTGCCACATAAACTAAAGAAAGAAAAGAAGAAAAACTTGTAAAAGCAGCATATTTTAATATAAACACTGCTAATGACAATAAAGAAGTAACAAAATTTATTGATTCAATTATAAAGTCTGGTTCTAAACAAAATTTTTCAGAGCTCACCAGAGAAAATATTCACTCAGAAACATGCATCAACAACATTGTAACAAATTACTACTTTGATAATGCACATAAATGCTGTCTAGACTTGGGACTTTCTGATCACTCAGCCTTGTTTGTCTCACTGCCAAAAACTGATACACATAGGACAAGAAAAACTTACATCAAAAGAAGTCTCAATAAAAGAAATATTCAAATATTCTATGATAAACTAAGTAAAGTTAAGTGGTGTTTTGGTAATGGTGATTCAACAAATGAAAACTTTAGTTCATTCTTGATTTGTTTTCTTGAGGTATTTAATGAAACTTCCCCACCAAGATCATATTGCAACAAAACATCAAGTAAGATAAGATGGGTCACATCGGGAATAAAAATGCAGAGTGAGAGGAAAAGGTAGCTAGACAATCAACTGAAGTATAACAAAGATCCTGATTTTGTAAAAAACTATTTTTAAAATAGTTGTGAAACCTTCAAAACAAATGGCAAACAACAAATTCATTCCAGGGCAGAAAAATAAAACAAGGCAGTATGGTCTGTAGTTAAGTCTGAATTGGATGTCCAAAATCACAAACAAAACTTTACAGAAATCAAACTTAAGGAAAAATCGATTGTAAATCTAGCTCATATATCTGAGTGCTTCAATGAGTACTTCATAAATGGAGCAAAATCTGATTTAGACATAGCAAATTATGAGCAGAAAGTAAATAGTTTGGGTTAAAAGGTAATACCAGTGAATGTCTCAAAAAATTCAACACAGTCTCAGCAAAAGTTGTTGTAAATATCATACCCTACTTAAAAGACAAAAACTCTGCTGGCTGGGATGGGACACCCACCAAAATAATTTAAAAAGTTTACAACATAATAGCTCATCCTCTGTATCTCTCATGATAAACAAATCCTTTGAAGAAGGTTACTTCCCTGATCTCTTGAAATAAGTGGAAGTAAAACAATTGTTTAAAAAAGGTTTAAAAGATGATATGGGAAATTATCACCCCATCTCTATACTCCCTGTCATATCAAAAATATTTGGAAAAATTGCTGCTTTACAGATACAAAGCTTCATCACACGGAATGATATCATTTCACATAACCAATTTGGATTCAAACAAGGCAAAAACACAGTAGATGCGATAAAAGAGTTTATTGAAAAATTACTTCATCACTAGATAGAAAAGCTAAGGTCACAGGAATATTCTGTGATCTTACAAAAACATTCGACTCTGTAAATCATGCCTCGACGCTTTTCAAACTCAAAAGGTATGGAATAAGGGATATTGCTTTGAAATGGTTGGAATCATATCTCTTGGAGAGAAAACAAAGGGTAGTAATCACATCAAATGGAGCAGATCACTTCTCAGAGTGGAAAACTGTGTTACTAGGTGTTCTTCAAGGCTCAATCCTTGAACACATTTTATTCCTGTTCTACGTAAATGACTTGTCTCTCAATATACATACTCATTTGACTTTGTTTGCAGATGATACTTCTCCCTAATTGAAAATGAAAATTCTAACAATATACCACAGAGTGTCATGAATACGGTAAGTAACCTAGAAACATGGTTCAGTCTAAATGGCTTAAGGCTAAACATATCAAAGACTCACATGATGAGCTTTGAAACCAAACAGTCAAAAATTGAAGAAATCTGTGTCACTCACACAATCAAAAAATGGAAGAACTTGACTCAGTTAGGTTCCTGGGAATAAACTTAAACAGAACTTTGAGCTGGAATTATCATATAGAATATCTAGCAAATAAATTAAACAGCCTTGCATTTGCAATGGAAATTTTAACCTGTGCCACTTATACAGCCACCAGGAAAACAGCATATTATAGATACTTTCAATCGGTTATTCGATATGGCATAATTTTTTGGGGAACTCGGGAAACGTTACACGAATTTTAAAGTTGAAAAAAAGAATCATGTGCTCTGCACAGCCGAAGGCATAATCTCGACCATTATTTAAAGACCTAAACATATTAACTGTCCCCTCTTCATACATCTTTGAGGTGGTTCTTTTCCTATGCAGCAGAGCTGATTTATTTTAAAAAAATCATTTTGAACACTCGTACAAAACAAGACATAAAGAAAACTTCATGCTCACCTTTCATCGCTTAACACTGCGTGCTCAGACTCCTCAGTACATAGCCATGAAAATTCACAACACAATAAAAGGGTGTGACATAATGAATATGAAGATAAATATTTTAAAAATCAAGTTACATGATCTTCTAATTGAACAATGCTACTGCTCTGTGGAAGATTTCATGAAGGAAGAAGTGATACTTTGAGCTGGATCCCTAAAATGGAAAACCAGTTTATGATAATTATAGTAGATGTAAATACTGTAAGTTTGACTAATTTTAAGTAAGTAAATTCTGCACAAAGTATTATTGTAAGTGTGACAAAAATTTAAGTAAGCAAATTGTAACCTTGACATGTCTCCTCTATATCAGACATACATTCTGAAATTGTGTACGTTGTGAGATGAATAAAACAAATTCACATTTCACGTGTTATAAGTCTATGTTTTCGAGATTGATTTCGCCTTGAGATTCCTAACCGGGCCATTATGATTATTTTCATCTATTTAAAATGAATTACTTTCTGCTTCAAGTACTGCGCCGTAAATATGTACACTGAGGTGAAAAAAGCATTGGGATGAGGTCTAATTCCGTGTCGGATCTCCTTTTGCCTGGCGCAGTGCAGCAACTCGACGTGTCACGAACTCAATAAGTCGTTGGAAGCCCCCTGCAGAAATACTGAGCCATGCTGCCCCTATTTAGCCGCCCCTAAATGCGAAAGTATTTCTGTTGCTGGACGTTGTGCATGAACTAAGTTCTACATTACATCCTATAAATGATCGACGGGATACTTGTTTGGCGATCTGGGTAGCTAGATTATTCGCGCGAATTGTCCAGAATGTTCTTCAAACGAATCGCGGACGTTAGTGGACTTTTGACATGACATTGTTGTCTGGGAACATGAAGTCCATGAATGGTTGCAAATGGTCTCCAAGTAACTGAAAATAAATATTTCCAAATGACTTACAGGAATGCAGCTGGGTGACGTTGCCGAAAATGGTCGATATTTCGAGAGGAGCACACTGTGCCAATTCCAAGGCAAAACTGTAGCAAGAAAGCACTAGGCAAGCGAATTTAAAACGTCAGTCTTCAGAGAAACTCCGTAAGGATCACACTCACACACACACACACACACACACACACACACACACAAACACACACACACATACATACAGTATCACTAGCGCCATCACGAACCAAATATGAGCGACGTCAGAAGTTACTGATAGTGAAATTAGTAATCAACTGGTGAGGTAGTATAAAGTCTGTCCCTCCGTTTTTTGAGAAGCGAGAGAGCAGGATTCCATGCAGAATTCAAACAAAAATCACCATCTCTATTAATAAGTTTACTGCTAACTTCATTTCAACAAATTCCTTAACAACAATATTCCAATAGCTGGAGTTGCATGCCGGAATCTCCATGCTCTTATATTCAATAACATGACCGGTGCCAAGACAGTATTCCGCAATGGCAGATTTGCTCGGGGTAGCCGTGCGGTCTAGGCGTCTTGTCACGGTCCGGGCGGCTGCCACCGTCGGAGATCCGAGTCCTCCCTCGGTCGTGGGTGTGTGTGTTGCCCTAAGCGTAAGTTAGTTTAAGTTAGGTTAAGCAGTGTGTAGGCTTAGGGACCGACGACCTCAGCAGTTTGGTCCCTTAAGAATTCACTCACATATGAACATTTTTTGTAAGCGTGTTTGTCGCTTATGCGCAGTACACCTTTCTTCCACAGCCTTGGTAGTCTAACCAATAAATTACATGCCACAATTATAAGGAATACGGCTGATACCCGCCTTAAGCAAACCAAGATCATCCTTTACAGTACCTACAGGGACCTTGATCTTAGATGGTGATCAAAAAACACGCTTCGCAACATATTTTCGCAAAATACAACCATCATTCTCTAAATGCTCCCTGCATAAGGCAAAAAGGCCACAGACTTTGGTGCCATCTCGATATTATCATCTCTCACCTAGTGCACGTTTGCTCTGTCTTTTACTGTAACCATTCTGACGACAGGTGACTTCGAGATGTGGTAACTTAATTGACAATCTATCAGGGTCCGAAATGACATGTGCCCTGTGAACCAAGGAACGAAGTACCCCTTCGCGTTGAGATGGTTGGTGACAACCTCAGGCTGCAAATACGAACAGTGTGAGTAGGCTTCCTATAAACAGCATGTCCCAACATATGATCCATCTTCCTCCTGACCAACACGTCAAGGAAGGGAAAGAAACCATCCTTTTCTACTTCAAGAAACGAATATTCGGATGGACTGAATTCAGATGTTCTAAAAAGTCATTCAAATTTTCACTGCCATGAGGTCAAACAACGAAAGTATCGTCACGTCAGTGTACAGTTCCGTTTAAGGCTACTTCGAACCCAACGCGTGGCCATTCCTCTGCACAAAGCGAACAGCTTGCACTTCCCCTGAGCTATGTAACATCTGACTGCCTTATTTTAGCTAGAGCGCTCACTTCCCATGAGACGAGTGAGCGCGAGTGCTTGTGCTCGCCTAACCACCTCCTTAACAGGCCTGAAATAAAACGTGCTACACAGGTTTTAGTTCGTTTGTGTGGAGCTGGGTTGTCTGTTAAACCATCTAAAGTGAATCTTGCACAGCAGGAAACTTTCTTTTTGGAACATTTTTGGTGTCGCCGGAGTGAAGATCAACCGGGATCTATCCAGAATTTTCCTCCGCCTAATTATAAGAAAGGTATTATCGATAATATTTTTAGGAAATTCATGCCCAATTGTGACCACTTAGTGGCCCCCATCAATCAGCTACACTAAAAAGGGGATTTTTTAGCAGACTCATAGTGAGCAGATGACGTTTGATGCTACGAAACATTCCCTAAACAGGGCTCCCGGTTTGGTGTTTCCAGATTTTTAGCAGCCCTTTATAGTTCAAATCGATGCCTCCAGTTCTGGTGTCGCTGCGACCCTCCGTCAGGAGCAAGACGATGTCAGGGGACTGGTCGCGTATGCTTCTAGGGCCTTGTATGATGCTAAACTAAAGTACTCTATGTATTAGAGGCGTTAGCGTTCCTTTTCTCTTAGGAAAAATGTTAAACTTTACTTGGATCAGAAATTTTTGCTAGAAACTGACAGTCAGGTGTCGAGTGGGTGCTTGCCCTCCTGGAAAGATC
Source organism: Schistocerca americana (assembly GCF_021461395.2). Classification (NCBI taxonomy): domain Eukaryota; kingdom Metazoa; phylum Arthropoda; class Insecta; order Orthoptera; family Acrididae; genus Schistocerca; species Schistocerca americana. The sequence goes on along the minus strand of NC_060121.1, from coordinate 738,644,575 downwards.
GCGCGTTGGGCCGTCGGCATTTCTGCCTTCCGCTTTTCAGAGAAACGCGTGAGAGGAGCAGACAATAAGGTCGCGGATGCCTTGAGTTGGATGTTTCAGGGCATTGTTCTGATCCGATCTTTTTCATGGTACTGAGTGTGAGGCCTGAGTCTCTGCAGTATTGGCCGAGAGACTTTCGTTATTCGGTAATTTGAGGAAAAAACTGAATCGAAACTCGATCACAAATGTTGTTAAACAAAAGTTTCTCATTTTTCCCTGCGAACTAAATATTCAAAGAGATTTCGAGCTTGCAGCCGGTCGTCGTTAGCTTCCATCCACGATATTTCGACTAAACACCTGCCAGCCATCCTCAGGTGAGCCATCGAAGACTGACGAAGACGCCTTCCGTTCCGTAATACATAGCGTGCAGCGAGTATTCCGCGCATGCGTCAAAATCATATGGACAGACGAACCACACCGCCCGTCAGCAGCGCCCTCGCTGGTGGAACTGCAGAACTCCGGCGTTGTCAGTTGCCGCGGCCATCGGAGTACTCTGACGTCTCCGTCTAGACCAGATCTTAGAGATGACTGGGTTCCACACATTAGCTAGCTGGTAGCCATTGTCACGGTTAATAAGATTGTCTGTCATGCGAATTTCCACTGATTCTTTTATGACGGAGTCCCAAAAGGATGTTGCTGTGGCCAAATTGTTGCCAACAAAGGGAAGAAAAGCTAAAGCTTTAGTAGGCGTGCTCTCTTCTTTCTTCACTCCCTGTTTCTTTGGCTTAATTGCAAGTGCCTTGCAAATTTGCGGGGTAGAATATCCATTGTCTTTGAAAACCCTCTGCAGATGGGCAAGCTCTTCAGCCAAGGGTAGCCCCTTGTCTCCCTTGGTGGCCAACCTTTTTATGGAGGATTTTGAGGAGAGGGCACTTGAATCAGTAGCCCTCAAACCAACTGTTTTTTTTTTTTGGAGGTACGTGGATGACACTTTCGTAGTGTGGCCTCATGGAGAAAAAAAAATTAATTGAATTTTTAGATCACCTCAACTCCATTCATGAGAACATTCGGTTTACCATGGAATTAGAGAAAAATGGTTGCCTCCCTTTCTTGGATGTGATAGTTAGACGGAAGAGTGATGCTCTCTGGGTCATTCGGTTTATCGAAAGCCCACACATACTCATTTGTATTTAAATTCGTCCAGCTGCCATCACCCACCGCAAACAATGAGTGTACTTAAAACACTTGTACACAGAGCTCATGTAGTGTCAGACGCAGATAGTTTGTCTGAAGAGCTTGCCCATCTGAAGAGGGTTTTCAAAGAGAATGGATATTCTACCCGGCAAATTAGCAAGGCACTTGCATTTAATCCAAAGAAACAGGGAGTGGAGAAAGAAGAGAGCACGCCTACTAAAGCTTTAGCTTTTCTTCCCTTTGTTGGCAACATTTCCTTAAAAATTGCAAGAATCCTCCACGTTTTCGAAGTGAAAGTAATTTTCCGTCCACCATCGAAGATTTCCGACCTGCTGGGATGAGTGAAAGACGATCTGGTATTGCGGAAAGTGGGAATTTATAAAATACCTTGTCAGTGTGGCATGTCATATATAGGACAAACATTGCGAACAGTAGAAGAACGTTGCACTGAACATTAACGCTGTACTCGCCTTTTGCAACCTAGAAAGTCTGGAATTGCTGAGCATTGCATTTCCACTGGACACTCAATGGTCTATGACAAGACAACAATTTTGGCCACAGAAACATCCTTTTGGAGCTCCGTCATAAAAGAATCAGTGGAAATTCGCATGACAGACAATCTTATTAACCGTGACAATGGCTACCAGCTAGCTAATGTGTGGATCCCCGTCATCTCTAAGATCTGCTCCAGACGAAGACGTCAGAGTACTCCGATGGCCGCGTCAATTGACAACGCCGAAGACAGCTGAGTTCTACAGTTCCACCAGCGAGGGCGCTGCTGGCGGGCGGTGTGGTTCGTCTATCCATATGATTCTGACGCATGCGCGGAATACTCGATGCACGCTATGTATTACGGAACGGAAGGCGTCTTCGTCAGTCTTCGATGGCTCACCTGAGGATGGCTGGCAGGTGTGCAGTCGAAATATCGTGGATGGAAGCTAACGACGACCGGCTGCAAGCCCGAAATCTTTTTGAAAGTATAGGGTTACCAACTTAATAAAGAGCTCATTTGTTACCAATTATAATAACAAGTGAAATATTTTTTCCCCCAAGAAATTTATCCCTGCTGTTCTGTGATATTTAGATGAATCTCTGCTTGCGAGGCATTTGGGAATTTATAAAGCTATAATGAAAATCAAAGAGCACTTCAACTGGCCTGTGGTACATTAAAGGTATCAGATGACTGATTAGTGAGTGTGAGGCCTGTAAGGTCATTAAACTCAGTCCGAATGCTCACTGTGGTCTTTTTCATTCTACCTGTGTAGAGAAGCCCATGGATGAGGTATTTATAGTTTATTTGGCACCCCTTCCTCATTTCCGAGAGAAAGTCAGGTACCTTGGTGTCTGGCTGGACCGGAAACTTACATGGGGGGACCACATCGAATACGTTGCCAACCGAGCGCACGCGAGGCTCAAACAGCTCTACCCAATGCTCAACAGGGAAAGCGCACTGAATAGGAGGGTGTCGAGGTCCTTAAACATGACACTGATTAGACCTCTGATGACGTACGCAGCTCCCGTCCGGGGATATGCAGCTCCCACACGACTGCGCCGCCTGCAGATCATACAGAACAAGGTGCTACGAATCATTAGCAATGCTCCACGCTACACACGCACCGTGGATCTTCACCATGAATAACGCCTTGATACCCTCAAGGAAGTATTCAAAAAACACGCCACACGACTATACAGGAACTCGAGACACTCGAACAATCCTTTCATCCTCACTCTGGGAAACTACGATCACAACCACAGGTGGAAACACAAGCGGCCAAAGACACTGCTAGCTAGGGCATAGCCACCTATGGTTAACTAACATACGCAAACAGCGACAAACGCCGGTAAGCCCCTGCATATCAGCATCACTGACTGGCAACTACCAGCTGCTATTAGTGCCGACCAACAGGCCACAGCAGGGACACCGACGAGCTCGCCCACAGACGCACGAACAATCTGCCAACATTCCCTCACACTGTGCCTCCGGTATATGACCTATCGGACACAAGATCGATAACAAACCTAACTGTTGCAGGTTGCTGACGCTGAACGAGGACTCTGTACCAGTACCCAGCGCCAGCCGCCGAGCAGCACAAATTCACAACGTCAAGGTATCGACATGCATGATACCCACTACTAACAAAGCCTATCCTTGCACAGCCTATCGCAGGCAGCAAGACAACCGCTACTGCTCTTGCCGCCCGACCTAACTTTCGCAGAGGTTTTTTTCCCTTCGCTCTTGCCTTGGCACTTTTTTTCCTCTGCCCTACAAACCGCTACCCTTCGTCAGATTTCGACCAATCTGTCTCCAGATGAGCGCGTATTAATGGTTCATCCTAACCAGACGTACGCAAACATCGCAGTACCCACATCCTGCGACACCTCACTTTAGTGAATACTAACCCTTATGCAGAGATGGCAGTAGACCTTTTGTGTTGGCCATCATGCCGGTGTGGGCGTGGAGGGGCTCCACCTCTTTCTTTTTGCTCTGGAAAAAAGGCCCTTCCTCATATCCAAATTGGCAACAGGTGCATACGCGTGATTGTTGATGCAATCCCTCGCTTCCCCTTGTTGATACCTAGTACAAGGGTGCCAACAGCCAGGTTAACTATTCAGCATTTGGCTAATGTTTAATGGATTTTTGATCCCCTAGGACCTTATTGATGGTGCTCTCGGCTTTTTTTCTCAAAGAGCTCAGAAAATTCTGCTTTGTGAATGTGATCTCACGTTATCAACATTTCTTATTATGCACAGCTTTCCTTTGCTGAACTGGTGAATTATAAACCTAAATCTGACGCCATTTTTTTCCTTCTCACCCTCCGAATAAGTGGGACAAATTTATAATCTGGTAGAATCTGGCTTTTAATACTACTACCAGTGAGACTACAAGGGTACCCCAGCTGCTCTGATGTTCGCTTACCCTGTGTCACATGTACGTCTTTTAATGATCTCCTTCTTGAGCAGGTTAACCCTGAGATTATCTTGAGGAATTAGAAATGTTCCAAAAATAATATTGACCTACCACACTGGAGGGAACTGGGCACTGTAATGGGGATAGACGTCCTACCAAGCTCAATTCTTTCAGAAATTTTGGAGTCCAGTGCCTGGAGGATTATGAAATTTCTAAAACGTTATTGCCACGTCTCGTGGGACCTTGCCAGGTCACTACGGTTTTGGCCCCAGTTAGCTACATGGTTAAAATCTGTCTACTTCAGAGCCTAAGCCAGTTTAAAGATGGCAATTTTAAGTTCCCTACCCCCTTCCAACATATTTTAGTTTAATGGAGAGTGGGGGATGGGGAATAATTGAGCCATATCGGCTCATATCGATAGCGGTTCTCTAGTATTATCTGTGATAGTTACCCAGAAACGTGATCCGCTATGTCTCCCATGAAAGGATACGGCTTGCCTGCCTGCGGGGCTTTTACAGGGCTCGCCGCACGGGATCGCACTCATCCTATTTTGGCGTTCAGACTGGAGCGGATGGGCAACGCAGCAACTGTCCAGAACCTAACGCCGGGACTGTCCAGACTCGTAAGAGGAAGCGTGCGTGCAGGCAGTAGTCCGAGAACACCGGCACCGGCAAGTGGCAGGCAGAAGCTAGACAGACAGGAAACTGTTGCAGGGGACGCCATCTCATGCATCAGCTGCCATCACCAGGTGAGTAAAGAAAGATTGGTGAGCGTGTTTCTGAAAATTGCTTCCGACGTTTCTGCATTCTGCAAACCATGCCTGTTGACATTCATCTTGGCCAGTTCTGTTTGGTTCAAATGGCTCTGAGCACTTTGGGACTTAACATCTGAGGTCATCGGTCCCCTAGAACTTAGAATTACTTTAACCTAACTAACCTAAGGACATCACACACATCCATGCCCGAGGCAGGATTCGAACCTGCGACCGAAGTGGTTCCGCGGTTCCAGACTGAAGCGCCTAGAACCGCTCGGCCACACAGGCGGCGTTCTGTTTGGTCTCTCACGCTTTATCATTTGCTGTTATGACTGATGCTGATGTTGTATGAGGTGCTTGGCCCTGCTTTTGGTTCTGGTTATAGTAGAAGCGTGTGAGCTTGAATAAACTGAAGGTCCTGTTTGTATGGATTATCCACATTGATGCAAACATATTTGGAGTCTCTTTGGCACAATGTGTTTCTTATTGTAAGCCTTTCGGCAACTATTAAAACTTCTTATTTCACAATTCATTGCTGGCCTGAGCAAATAAAATTTTGGTTTATTTTGGAGAATGATGCTGTTTCTTTATCTGGCAATTTTCACTTCCATTTCCGGACTCCTTACCTTCCACAGTGTACTAGTTTACCACCAATGGTGTACTTAGATTCTATTGAATTTCCTGCCTGATTGTTTATGGACAAATTTAATCAGAGGGAGATTTCATTCGTTACACCAAATGAAAATTCTAGTGCTCTGCATTAACATACAGTCTTCCAATGACGCTACTTTCCTGTAGACAATGGCTTCCTCAGTGAACAATCTGGCTGTTGTACAGAGCCTATCTAATACGTATACTGAGAATATTCACGGTTATTGAGGCACACCCGATTTTACTTTCGTTTCTGCTAAACAAATGCCCTCCGGTGTAACGAACTTGGTCCTACGTTTCACAAATTTTTGAGCCAATCACTTATTTGTGAATATACCCTGCACAATCTAATTTTGATTATCAGTCAACAATATAGCATAGTGGCGAATGCTTTGTAGACATCTAGGAAGAAGGAATCTGCCTATTCACGTAGATCTACGACTTGCAAGATTTATTTCTGTATTTATTTATCGTATGGCACATATATTTTATTTAGAGTTTTTAATCACAACAAAAGCTTTACATATAGAAAGATGATTAAACTGCTACATATCAGCACAGCTCTCCTGCATAATACGAGCAAATTACAATACTTCTCGTTCTGCTTCTTCTTCCTCTGCAGCTTCAGGGTAAGGCATAGAGTCTGATCCCGTCGCAGAGTCTCGTCCTCGGTCTTCCCACACTTCTCTTGCACGAAGCTTTATAATCGATTGTTAGTTTAGGAAGCGTTTCTGGCGCCGTACAAAGTATATATTCGCTCCATTTTTCTTTGTATTGGATTTTCTTTTGGGCTATTGGTTGCATCCCTAATTCTCCCGTATTACTTCATTTCTAATTTTGTCTTCCCTGGTGCAGCATTTCGTAGGCGTTAGAAACTTCATTTCTGATGCTTTTAGTTGTAGTATATCTTTGTTTCTCAGCGTCCAGCATTCCGCCACACGTGATAAGGTGGGGACTACCATGACTTTATAAAATTTCAGTTCTGTTTCTTTCATTATCTCTTCATTGTGGCAAATGTATGCTGTATAAGTTCTTTTCTGTATACCATATCGTGTTCATATGATACGTCATATCTTAAAAATGGGAAATAGGTTATCTGTTCCTTCGGTTTATAACTGAAATATTATTTTTGTTCATACTGGGTAAATACCTAAAAGGGGATGGTTTTAGTTTTAGTTATAGATATAGACAGATTGTAGGATCTGCTTATTTTATTTAGTTTATCTAATGCCATTTACAATTTATCTTCACAATCTTGCTGATACTTGATCATCCGCAAATAACATGATGATGATATGTTTATTCCTCCCGTATGTATGCCTGCTGGTGTTCTATCTCGTTCCCATTCTCTGATCATGTAGATCCTGAATAATGTTGGTGTAGGTGACTTGTTCATTCTTTGGTTTGTTTATACTTCAGGTGTTCGCTTTAGCGATGTTATCTGGTGCTTATACACAGTCCTTTCCCTACTTTGGTCAGATGTTTAGTGATTTCTCTATTCTTAACTACTGCCCACAGTTATCTCTGTAGTTCTGGTAAATGCTTTTTTATAGTTCTGAAATGCTAGTTGAGTTTCCAATTTAAATTCTTGCCTCTTTTACGGGGTATTATCTGTTTCACTGGGAAAACGTCATCGGTGCATGGTCCTCCCTTTCGAAAACCTGCTTGTGCCTCTATTAAAATTTTGTCCGAGGTATATTGAAGCCTTTCATATATTATTTTTCTATAGATTCTGTTAACATTATTCAGGATATTAGTTAGATGTATTACTTCTTCCGCCTTTATATACAGGTTGTTAACTAAAATGTGGGGAACATCTGAGAAATGGAGAGAGAGTTTAAAAAGAAGCAAAAAAGTTGAAATATACAGATGGTCAATTCTTTATTTTCTTGGTTACAGAAACCTTCTGCGGTCACATATTGGTTTTGTCTTTTCGTTTTCAAATTTCCAGCTTAGTTCTACAGACATTTTTACTTTTTAAATAGTATTTGCTTGAGGCAGTGTCAAGTCAAAGCCTTCTTAAGTTTATTTTAGTTGCCTTAGTACCAGAAAATAACTAAATCGTTTCAGTATTGACAGCATAGTCAGTAATAGAAACTTACTTTATAGTTCATATTAGGTTAGGGTTTATGTATACTGAACACACTTCCCCTACCAGGAATCGAATCGGCTTTGTCCGAGATGGCGCCACCGAACAAGCGTGCGTCAGCGGCCTCAGCTGGAGAGCGGTGTGTTGACTTCCATTCACGGGCGTGGCCATGCTAGGCCGTATTCTTACCGGACTAGTCAATGTGTGCTGTACATTTGTGGATAAAATATGTTCTAATCAGTATATGCACGTGATGTATGGGGTTTCAAATTGCATTGCGTATAAAGCCAGACGTTTTTATGCTGAAAGATTTCGTAGTAAATATTTACCGGAAAATAAGACCTTTCAAAGAATACTTGAACATCTTATGGAGACAGGCTCTGTTGAGAAAAGGTCAGTTGTCTGTGAAAGAACAAATAATGTTAGAAAACCTGAATATAGTAGACCAAGTACTTCATCATACTCAGGACAACAATGGCAGCAAAACCAGAGACATAGCAGAAATTGAGACTGAGATTTTCAGAATGAATTTTCAGGACGAAACAGATTTCCTATGCAGAAAACATTTTTTACTTGGTTAGTGGGGATGTGTGCTCAGGACCAAGACTTTCTGGCTACCATACTATTCACCACACTCGTATATAGACGAATGAGAAACCTTTTGCTGTTTTGAAACAATATATCAATGACTGGTTGTATAGGATGGTATAATAGGAAACAGATAATTGGACCTTCCATTTTCTATGGAACACTGACTGACGCATCATACAGTGACGTTTTAATGGAATATTCAAATCTTTTGTCGCAGACATTCCACTTCACTCACGTCAGAACATCTGGTTCATGCACCGTGGGGACCACCTTTTCAATAAGCGTTTCCCAAATAAAAGGATAGGTAGTGGAGCAGGGACATCTTAGCGTGCTCGGCCTCCTGACCTCCATCCATTGAATATTTAATTTGGGAGGCATTTAAAGAATATAGTATATTCATGAACCATGGACTTTGCCGTTGGTGGGGAGGCTTGTGTGCCTCAGCGATACAGATAGCCGTACCGTAGGTACAGCCATAACGGAGGGGGATCTGTTGAGAGGCCAGACAAACGTGTGGTTCCTGAAGAGGGGCAGCAGCCTTTTCAGATGTTGCAGGGGCAACAGTCTGGATGATTGACGCATCTGGCCTTATAACACTGACCAAAACGGCCTTGCCGTGCTGGTACTGCGAAGGGCTGGAAACAAGGGGAAACTTCAGCCGTAATTTTTCCCGAGGGCATGCAGCTTTACTGTATGGTTAAATGATGATGGCGTCCTCTTGGGTAAAATATTCCGGAGGTTAAATAGTCCCTCATTCGGATCTCCGGGTTGGGACTACTCAAGAGGAAGTCGTTATCAGGTGAAAGAAAACTGGCATTCTACAGATCGGAGCATGGAATGTCAGATCCCTTAATCGGGCAGGTAGGGTAGGAAATTTAAAAAGGGAAATCGATAGGTTGAAGTTAGATATAGTGGGAATTAGTGAAGTTCGGTGGCAGGAGGAACAAGACTTTTGGTCAGGCGAATACAGGGTTATAAATACAAAATCAAATAGGGGTAATGCAGGAGTCGCTTCAATAATGAATAAAAAATAGGAGTGCGGATAAGCTACTACAAACAGCATAATGGACGCATTATTGTGGCCAAGATAAACACGAAGCCCACGCCTTCTACAGTAGTACAAATTTATATGCCTACTAGCTCTGCAGATGATGAAGAAATTGAAGAAATGTATGATGAAATAAAAGAAATTATCCAGATAGTGAAGGGAGACGAAAATTTAATAGTCATGGGTGACTGGAATTCGGCAGTAGGAAAAGGGAGAGAAGGAAACGTAGTAGATGAATCTGGATTGGGAATAAGAAATGAAAGAGGTTGCCGCCTGGTAGAATTTTGCACAGAGCACAACTTAATTATAGCTAACACTTGGTTTAAGAATCATGAAAGAAGGTTGTATACATGGAAGAAGCCTGGAGATACTGACAGGTTTCAGATAGATTATATAATGGTAAGACAGAGATTTAGGAATCAGGTTTTAAATTGTAAGACATTTCCAGGGGCAGATGTGGATTCTGACCACAATCTATTAGTTATGAACTGTAGATTAAAACTGAATAAATTGCAAAAAGGTGTGAATTTAAGGAGATGGGACCTGCGTAAACTGACTAAACCAGAGGTTGTACAGAGTTTCAGGGAGAGCATAAGGGAACAACTGACAGGAATGGGGGAAAGAAATACAGTAGAAGAAGAATGGGTAGCTTTTAGGGATGAAGTAGTGAAGGTAGTAGAGGATCAAGTAGGTAAAAACATGAGGGCTAATGTAAATCCTTGGGTAACAGAAGAAATATTGAATTTAATTAATGAAGGGAGAAAATACAAAAATGCTGTAAATGAAGTAGGCAAAAAGAAATACAAACATCTCAAAAATGAGATCGACAGGAAGTGCAAAATGGCTAAGCAGGGATGGCTAGAGGACAAATGAGAGGATATAGAGGCTTACCTCACTATGGGTAAGATAGATACTGCCTACTTGAAAATTAGACCTTTGGAAAAAAGAGAACCACTTGTATGAATATCAAGAACTCAGATGGAAACCCAGTTCTAAGCAAAGAAGGGAAAGCAGAAAGGTGAAAGGAGTATATAGAGGGTCTATACAAGGGTGATGTACTTGAGGACAATATTATGGAAATGGAAGAGGATGTAGATGATGATGAAAAGGGAGATATAATACTGCATGAAGAGTTTGACAGAGCACTGAAAGACCTGAGTCGAAATAAGGCCCCGGGAGTAGACAACATTCCATTAGAACTACTGACAGCAGTGGGAGAGTCAGTCCCGACAAAACTCTACCATCTGGTGAGCAAGATGTACGAGACAGGCGAAATATCCTCAGACTTCAAGAAGAATATAATAATTCCAATCCCAATGAAAGTAGGTGCTGACAGATGTGAAAATTACCGAACAATCAGTTTAATATGTCACGGATGCAAAATACTAACGTGAATTATTTACAGACGAATGGAAAAACTGGTAGAAGTCGACCTCGGGGAAGATCAATTTGGATTCCGTAGAAATGTTGGAACACGCGAGGCAATACTGACCTGCATGGAGAGCTGCATCAAACCAGTCTCAGGACTGAAGACCACAACAGCAGTATATTCAAGGTCTGCTGCTGATGTTGACATTATTCGCAAGCGTATTCAAGAAGGATTTCTGCAGGTTCAGCAACACCTGGAAAATTGGAGCGAGTAAGACAGTCCACAATGCGGTGTTTGAAAGCTTGTTTTAGACTGATAGTAAACATTTTGTTTATTTTATTTAGCCACCAGAAGATATTTGAAAACAAAAAATACCTCTAGAATGAAGTTGGAAATCTGAAAACAGAAAGACAGAAAAGAAGCAAACATTTAATAACAAAGAACTTTTGTGCTTCTTTTTAAGCCCACTCCCCAGAGGTTGCTAAGACGTTAGTAAACACCCCGTACAATGAAATGACTTTTTCTATTTTCCATTGTTCCGGTAACCTCATATTTTACCCAACACCTGCTACATGGATGTAGCACTCTTAAGTTTAAGAGAATTCCTCTACGTTTAATAAGTTCGGAATTTAAAATTTTCTACAATTCTATCATGTCCCTAAAATCTACCCTAAAGTCTATTTCTTGCAGTTCTTCTTTCACTTTTGAATTGTGCCACAGTCCTTTATAATGACCGTCTCTAATGAGTCTTATGTCAACGGGATGTTAAACCCTAATCTTCCTTTCTACAATGTGTAATCGCGTCAGATTTTTACGGTATGTCTTTCTTCTTTTCTGAGGTGGTTCATTAATTTGTATGCTATTTCGTGTCTCCCAGGGATGTAATGTTCAACTCTGCTTATAAACGAGTGCCATGATGTCCTATATGATGACCTTACTATCTATTTTACTTTGTTTCTTTCTTTAGCTTCTAATGACTTCCTTTGCCAGTACTCATATGTTTTCTGTTAATCGTTTATACGAGGGCTGTTCAGAAAGTAACCTCTGGTTGATTTTAAAAAATACACCAAGTTAAATAAAAATATTTTAATATATACATCTTACAACTACATCTTTGCACTATTTTTCTACATAGTCTCCATAGCGATTGAGGCACTTATCGTATCTCTTCACAAGCTTTGAAATTCCTTCTGCATAAAAATCACCCGCTTGTGCCTGGAGCCAGCCTGTGACCGCATCTTTGAGCTCTTCGTCGTCATCAAACCGCTGTGACCCGAGCCATTTCTTCAAATGCATGAAGAGGTGATAATCACTTGGCGCCAGGTCTGGGCTGTAAGGTGGATGGTTGATAACGTCCCACTTGAAGGACTCAAGAAGGGCCGTTGTTCTGCGAGCAGAGTGAGGACGGGCGTTATCGTGCAAAAAAACGATACCGGAAGTCAGCATACCACGGCGTTTGTTCTGTATAGCCCGTCGTAACTTTTTTATTGTTTCACAGTACACGTCTTGATTAATGGTCATACCACGTTCCATGAATTCAACCAACAACACCCCTTTGGCATCCCAAAACACCGTTGCCATCAGTTTTCTGGCAGAAAAATCTTGCGAGGCTTTTCTTGGTTTGGTAGGCGAATTTGAATGTGCCCACATCTTTGATTGTTCTTTTGTCTCAAGGTTCACGTACTTAATCCAGGTTTCGTCACCGGTCACGATTCTGTTTAACAATGGTTCTCCTTCGTCCTCATAACGTGACAGAAAGTCTAATGCAGAGGCCATTCTTTGAGTTTTGTGGTGGTCGGTAAGAATTTTGGGCACCCATCGTGCACAGAACTTACGGTAACCCAATGTTGCTGTCACTATCTCGTACAAGAGAGTCTTAGAAATCTGTGGAAAACCAGTAGACAACTCCGACATTGAGAAACGTCGATTTTCACGAACTTTAGCATCAACTGTCTGAACGAGTTCGTCAGTCACCGATGATGGTCTACCACTCCTCTCTTCATCATGAACGTTTTCTCGTCCACTTTTAAATTAACGTACCCATTCACGGACAACTCCTTCACTCATAACTCTTGGTCCGTACACGGCACAAAGCTCACGATGAATAGCTGCTGCAGAATATCCTTTGGCTGTAAAAAACCTTATGACAGCACGCACTTCACATTTGGCGGGGTTTTCTATTGCAGCACACATTTCAAACTGCCACAAAAACTAAACTAGCGCAGGTACGACGTTCACCCGACCACGGCTTGATGCCGACTGACCTGTTGAGTGCGTGAACGCACAGATGGCGTCGCTACTCCCCCCACAACCCGCACTGTGACCAATCGGAGGTTACTTTCTGAACCGCCCTCGTAGTTTGTTAATTTCTTCCTTCCAAAATTTTTAAACTTGTTTCCGATCTGTTCTATGTTTTTCACCTAGTGCTTCACTTGTTATTTGTTTCATAGCATTTGTTACAATAAACCATTCTTCTTTTTTGTCTTCACTTGCAGCTATTTCTTTAAGCAGTTTTGGAAGTCTTTTCTGATATAGGGTACTTAAGCACTCTTGTGACGGATTTACCTTAAATCTTTTGTTTAAATTTATTTAATCTTTTTTTTATTTTTTATTTAATTTTCCACCTTGACCATAGCTTGAAGTTTGATTTTACAAAGTAGTTATTTGTATTTATTTTTCTATCTCTGTATACTCGAGAGTCTATTAGCCTCTGAGCTAAGTCTCGGTTTACTATATAATCTATTAATAAATGGTAACCTCGTGCAGACCATATAAATTTGTGAATTTTTTTTTTTTTTTTTTTTTTTTGCAGTAAAATTCATGAACACGTAGCGACGGGTTGAACTGTGTACACGTTTGATGGGAGGTCACTTCCAGTATCTCTGCTAATGGTACTTCTTTTCTCAAAACTTTAAAGGATTTCAGGTAATATTTTGGCATCATATCCCATTTTATTAAGGTATTTATACCACTTTTCCCTTAAGAGTGGGACAATCTTTACTAAGAAACAATATGTTGTGGGACGAACACATAAAAATCTGTATTAGGAAACGGGAATCGAAGTCATAGATATGTTGGTAGGGTTCCGGGAAAATGCAATGCAGCCATAAAGAAAACCACATCAAAGAGGTAAGTACTACTAATTGTATTGTTCCAATATCTGAAGTCCTTATCAAGTAGGAGTAACAACAAACATCGGACGAATTCAGAGACAAGCTGCTACTATCGTAACAGGTAGGTATATCCCAGGGTGTGCAACCCCAGCCCGCGGGCCGCATGCAGCCCAAAGCAAGTATCAAAGCGGCTTAAGCAGTGAACACCTATCGCACTATTGGTAAAAATAAATAAAATAAAGTAAAATAAATAAAAAATCCACAAAACTCCGTTTATATATTACGTTATGATAAATTGAATATTTTCAATTGAAAACTCCCACCATACGATGGTATTCTCTGATTGGTCCATCCCGCCTGTGCTAAACTTGAACCAGCAATCTCGTTCCTATAACCGGCCAATAGTTCAGATGCACTGGTCTTTTATCATACGTCCATTTCAGTTGCAACTGCAAAATTAGAGCTTTAGAGACGTTTAATGAAACTAATTTGTTGGAATGCAAGGAAATTGTGTGTTATTTCTCTACAATAGTTATAAAGAGCTGTTTTCACTGTAGTTCTGATCACCCCAAGTCGATGGAAGTTAGAAATTTTCGTGTGGATTGCAATTACTCTGAATACTTGCATTCTAGCATTACCATAATTCTATTATAACAGGATTAATTTGCTATTGGAAGGGGTTTATTTCACTAAAATGATGATTAGGGACCCTAGGCGGGCCAGCCAAATGTCGGGGGGTTTCAACAAGAATGCTTTTATTTGTTCACTTTGCCTACTGGATCGGGTCATTGGCTCTGGCTGAAGGCCTGTTATGAGACCCAACCTGTTAATTAAAACTGCCCCTTCACTAATTTTGATTAATATTTAATAACTAAATAGTGTTCAGGGAACTGATCACTTCTAAACAAACAAGGATAGCATTGAACACATTTATTGAACAACAATCTTCCTAACATCAAACTGAACTATGACATACATTTATACGTGATAAAATTAAGCTAGTAATGGCAATGGCCCTTAAATTCCAAAACTAACTCTTAAGGTCGGATAACGCATCTGTACTTGTTATCTTCTACTCTCTACCCTTGTCAGACGGCATAAAATACGTCAGACAAACCTACTGCAATTGATAAATTCTCAATAAGAGCGTGGCTGGAAAACTGAGCTCTGGTAATCACAGGCGTGCGTAATATTGGATTAAATGCCGAAACTGAGCATCACGTTACCAAATGCAGCATCGTGTACAGGCCAGCAAGCTGCCGATGGCGTCTGCGTCGTCGAGGAGCCTCAATTGCAACAAAATGAATTTATTATCGCAAACAGGCTTCCTCTTCGTAAACACCTATTCAAAAGCTAATTCTGCTATCTTTCCAATCGTCTCGCACTCGTTAAGACAGGACTCACCAGCCCAAAGGCGGAATCCAGTAACGTCTTTAATAAAGTGTGGCTCAAGGAAATTGCTCTGCTCCTGTCTGCTACCTGTGAGACAGTATTCCCAACCGTACTTAGCGGATTCAGCCTGTCTCTAACAGTAAAACATGACAGTACCTCTAACTGAATACTAGTTTCAGTTGCAGCTGGCAGACTTATTCAAAGTTCTGCACAGCACACCGAAAAGAATTTACTCTCCTACAGCAGAGCCGAAAGCACTACGTCCGCTCGCTACAGGAGCTAAGACGCTTCTCCTCGATAACGGCTCCAAAAGCTTCCCTCTGCAAAAATCAGCACCCCCACGCTATTTTTCGAGCTGGCCAATCCCGTGGCTCTAGACCAGCACAGTTCGCTCCCACTATTATTTCCTGGCTTCTTCAGGCCAATTAAAACATTCTGCGCCTTACTGCGCCTAGAATGTTCTGGAACAAACTGAAACTCCGTTCAAAATTGAACCCACCAATCGTATCTCTCTGTTCGCCCTCGCGCGGGAAAAGGTCATTGCACTAGCTTAACCGCGTTTCTTAGAAAGCCCCAGAACGACGCCAACGAGGCGTCGTCCCTCAAAGGCCCCGCCTACCTGCTCCTGCGGTGCTTCTCCCCCAGTGGGACGCTTTCGCATGCCGACTCGTAATGGTCGGTTGTAAACTTCCGCACCCCTCTGCCCGGCCTTTGAGCAGTGCCACTCGTCCACTCCAGCCAAACTCCGTGAAAACATCACCTGAACCCCGACTTCATGCAACATGCGAATTTCTTAAAGTTAATACAAGTCTTATGCCGTCTGGTACTCCCTATATTAATTTCAATAGGATGATTGCCTGATAAATAACATAATAACCGATATCTAACTCGTCTTTGCAACAATTATTATATTTCAGCAAGGTGCAAAATACTGCTACCTTACAATATCACATTCATTGCTACAGATAAAAACCACATTTGAAGATGAACGTCTCTATAATGAACTTTCACGATGTCTTTTTAATTTCGTGTGCACTTTCTACCACAGCAGAAGACTGGTACAAATCAAAATGTGTTAGCATTGCACATGATGGCGGAAATTGCTTCCCTTGCCCTTTGCCGCGCCCCACAAGGTCATAATGTTCATTCCCCCACATCCACAGCAGAGAAAGTTTTTATCCCTCGCTGCTCAGTTATGCGCTATCAATGTCATCTTTGTTTGGCAGCACGTACGTTTGTGAACAGTTATTTTAAAGAGTAAAGCAGACAAAGACTAAAAGTAGAATCAAAATGTCAGATAAACACCTTGATAACACCGTGAGAATTCGAACCATTCCGGCGAACCTGATATTGATGAATTAGTTTCCGATATTCAGAGTCAAATGTCACATTAATTCTATTATTTATAATTACTTATAAATACAATTATTAATGAACACTCACTTAGAAAATATCAAATTAATTCCACTTCGTTTTTTGAGAATAAAGATTACTACATTAATAAGTTTTAAATGACTTAAACGTGTTAACTGTGTGCCTCCGGCCGTCCGTTATTTTCCTTTCCGACTGTCCACAATCCTACCCCACCCCCCATTTCTTTATTCTCAGAAATTGTTGTTACTGCTAAATATATCAGTTATGTGTTGCCCAAAAATACTCGTCTTCTTCCAATGTGGCCCAGATAAGCTATAACATTGGACACCCCTTGTATACCTGCAACGAAAGTTTAACAAATATGCACGGACAACTTAAATGGGAATCCTTGGAAGAAACACGTATTACTCTCGAAAACCTGTTGGGTAAATTCAGAGAATCTGCATTCCAGGAAGACTCATTGATCTTTCTGCTGAAGTCATCGTTTGTTTCGCTGTAAGTAGGCTGTTTAGGTTTTCTTATTGGTAACGCCACGTAGCGCTCTGTATGAAAATCACTGGCTGTGCTGTGTGCGGTCTGTGGTTAGTTTGCATTGTTGTCTGCCATTGTAGTGTTGGGCAGTTGAATGTTAACAGCGCGTAGCGCTGTGCAGTTGGAGGTGAGCCGCCAGCAGTGGCGGATGTGGGGAGAGAACTGGCAGAGTTTTGAAATTTGTAAGACTGGATGTCATGAACTGCTATATATACAAGACACAGTTTTGAAATTTGTAAGACTGGATGTCATGAACTGCTATATATATTATGACCTTTGAACACTGTTATGGTAAATACATTGTTTCTCCTCTATCAAAATCTTTCATTTGCTAACTATGCCTATCAGTAGTTAGTGCCTTCCATAGTTTGAATCTTTTATTTAGCTGACAGTAGTGGCGCTCGCTGTGTTGCAGTAGCTTGGGTAACGAAGATTTTTGTGAGGTAAGTGATTTGTGAAAGGTGTAGGTTAATGTTAGTCAGGGCCATTCTTTTGTAGGGATTTCTGAAAGTCAGATTGCGCTGCGCTAAAAAAATATTGTGTGTCTGTTTAAGCACAGTCATGTATAATTTTTCAAAAGGGGGCGTTTCATATGTCGAACCTTAGCCGAGGATACCTCACTGGAATCTTCTGATTTTTTTCTTGTAGTTTGTGTAATTAGTGTAGCCTTTGTTTATTGCTAGCGCGTAATTATAGAGAGAATTTCCTTTGTAATTGTAGTTTTTCATTGTTGTACTGTAAAACAGTTGTGACATGCATGGAGATTTGCAGCAAGTGTTTCGCAGTTGCGCTTGCAATTAAGTAGACATTATTTCAATTGCTATGTTATCTTATTATGCTCTTCAATTGTGCTTTTCTGTGTTACCGTGTGAAATATTGTGACAATTATGGCGTGTGAAAAACGTAATACTAGGCTCCAAAGTAAACTGAGAAATGACAGCGAAGACGAAAGCAGTGTGTTAGCGCCACCGTGTAATGAATTAACTAATGTTCAACAAGTAATTTGGTAATTGTGCACAGGGAAATGGAGCGGGCGGCAAACAATGGCGTAGCCAGTGAAACAATTAGTGAACAGGGAAGCATTATCGATCGATCGCTCGGCAACAGCTCGCCTCAGGAATCCGAAATGACAGGACACAATTTTGCAAATACTGTAGATTCAGGTTTTACGTCCTCACCGTTTTCTCAAATAAGTCAAGACACATTTTCTGCTTGTCAAAATGTGAATGTTGCCGGTGCAAATGCACTGCCGAAAAGCGTAGAGGAACAGGTTCCAGACACTAATGCATTGTTATTACAGCTAATGCAACAAATGGAACAAAATCAGAGCCAAACACAGCAATAGCTTCAAAAGTTAGACACAATGGAACAAAATCAGAGACAAACACAGCAAAAGCTTCAAAAGTTATACACCACACTTGACAAACACGTGAAGATTTAACTACTGAGTTACATAACATTGAATCGAAATGTCACAAGTCTGTAATGAAGTAAAAACACAAATTTGTGAGCATTTTCAACCTATTTTTTCGCGGCATGAAAATGCATTACATTATCACGAAGCAGCCATAAAAGAACTGCAAACCATTGTTCATGAAAATCACGACAGCTTGCAAGCTAAAATTGACTCAGTTGCAGCTACCAATTCGGTTACGCAACCTGCAAAAACTCAGGAAAACTTAAAGGACACAGTAGATACTCTGAAACTTGGTTCAGAAAAACACACTGAGGAAATAAGTACACTATCGGAGAAAGTAGCCGAACTTTTGGATCAGTTCACTAACTTATCTACAATGGTAGATGATGATTTGAATGACACAAGACCTGTAGCCATCACTGACTTAGAAGAGTATGAACAAATTAAGAAAATCAAACAAAATCAGAATCAAATTAATATGCAACACAAAAGAGAAATTCGGGAAGTACAAGATCAATTGGCACAAGTAATACAAAAATTACATATTTCAGAGGACACTCGCGCTCCAACACGGGACTTAGAAATACAGAACAACCACAAAATAACACAGGACACCTCGGAAATTATGAAAGAAATTGGCAAGGCACACCGAATTTTGAGATGGAACCGCCGAAACGACGTAACAATGACCGACATGCGACTCGCCAACATGATGATTTTGACTATAAGGTGTTCATTACTACACGTAAATTCAAAACATTTAAGAATTCTGGCAACGACATTCATCCACAAGCATGGCTCCATCAATTCTCTCATTGTTTTCCTCCCAACTGGTCGTTAGAACACAGATTAGAATTTATGTGTGGCTACTTAGAGAATGAACCAGCTGTAAGAATGTGATCGGTCATTCACGATTGTCACAGTGAAGGAGAATTTTACCATGCCTTCCTATCAGCATATTGGTCTCAAGCTACACAAGACCGAGTAAAACATTGCATCATGATGATGAAACACTTTGAACAATCTGAATTTTCCAGTCTTGTCAAATATTTTGAAAACATGTTGCATAAGAATCAATATCTTTCAAACCCATACAGCCCTTCAGAACTCATCCACATTTGCTTAATGAAATTGCCTGAACATTTAAGAAATATTATTTTGGCAGGACGTTGCAAACATGACTTTGAAGTTTTTCAGGGACTCTTACAAGAATTAGAAATTGACACAGACAGTCGCGGGATGCAAAAACAGGAAAACAATCACTACATGTCACAATTCCGTGACGACTGAAACAATAACTGGACACGACAAGTCTATTCTTACAACGCAAATCATGACCAAAACGGGCACCACCCATATGACAACCACTGGCAGAGTAATAATAGTTACAGAGAAAGATCGCATTTCTGTAGTAATGAATATGACAGAGATTACCATAGAAACAGACAATATGGGAACAAAAACAATTATTATCAAGGGAGACAGAATAACTTCAGACGCAATAGTTCAGCGCGCAGATACGATTCCGAGAGATATTCTCCACCACATGACCGACAAACAAGAAACTATGTAAACTACCAACTAAACGACAGACCTGAATTCCATCAGAACTGGCGGGATTCAAACAGAGCAGGGCACTCTCGACAAGGTGAATTTGTAGAAGTTAGGTCTCCTAATCCCAATAACGATGCACGCCAACAAAGAGACAGACAATGACCCGACCCTCACCGCAGGCAGCCACGTGCGCCGGCTCGGCTTGAGGAAAATAACATAAGCTAACCTTGAGATAAATTCTAGTATTTCTTACCGACGTTTACCACATGATAATTTCGTTGAAACTGAAACTCTGCATACTAGGAAGAGTAGAGGTTTACACCATATTTCACGTGTAAAACCCATTACTGAAAGATAATCTGTTTTTTAACTTAGTCTTTGCCATAAAATCTTTCACTTCATGTTACTGGTACTCACACTTACAGACTGTTAACATGCAACTATGTTTTAAAGTTAACTATCCATTCAAGAACCTAGGGAACTTAGACAAGTAATTACAAACGCACTGTTATAGTGAACAGACGTCACAGTGTTATTGTGTGTGTGTACATTCGTGCTTGTTAGTTGCACGATTACGTAACGACTATAAGGCTCACATACTTGGAACATATACTGGTACTGCTAATGAGATTTTAATGCAACATTTTGGTTTACTTGAAAATACATTCTGGATTTAAAGTACTTTCTGTGAGATACCAGATGACAGTGGTTAGTTTATGTGACAACTACACAGTTTTATCACGACGCTACTAATGAGTGACAATTTACAATGTTGATTTTGCGGTGTTTCTGTTTTAAATCTGCACAGTTTGTCTGCATTATTCTGGAAAGTAAAACATGTTTTAATAGTAACTTTTGTGGTATAACAACAATGAGACAGCCTTTTTCGTGGCACAACAATACGTTACTGTACAGTACTTTCTTCATCACGCCAATAAGCATAATAACTATGATATCTATACGCAAAGCATTTCACTTTTGTTTATCATGAGGTAAGTCCATTGACTTCTGCAGAACTTAGCTTTTGGAGGACGATAACTACAACACTACCACAGAGATAATGTTGCAACAAGACGCACAGTTTAGCGCTACAGTACACGTATTTGAGTGACTAATTTTATACTTAAAACATTTGTTTTTAAAGATTTTTTAATTACATAGAAAGTTTTCCGTGATACATTTCATTCCATTGCTGTAATCTGTAACACCTGAGGGTATAATTACATTAATCCTCAGGGGGGTACACGCTTACTTTGTGTATCATGTGTTTGGCAAGCACAAGGAGCCCTAGCTAATATGGTATATGCTTACACTGAAACGTCCCCTTTGAAAAATTGTACAAGACTATGCTTAAACTGACACACAATATTTTTTTAGCGCAACGCAATCTGACTTTCAGTAATCCATACAAAAGAATGGCCCTGACTAACATTAAACTATACCTTTCAGAAATCACTTACCTCACAAAAATCTTCATTTACTCGAACTACTGCAATACAGCGAGCGCCACTACTGCCAGCTAAATAAAGGATTCAAACTACGTAAGGCACTAACTACTGATAGGGATGGTTACCAAATGAAAGATATTAATAGAGAACAAACAATGTATTTACCTTGATAGTCATAATATATATATAGCAGTTCATGACAAATTACAAAACTCCGCCATCTCTCTCCCCACATCCACCACTGCTGGCGGCTCACCTCCAACTGCGCAACGCTATGCGCTGTTCACATCCAGCTGCCGCTGCCCAACACTACAATGGCAGACAACAATGCAAACTAGACACAGACTGCACACAGCACAGCCAGTGATTTTCACTCAGAGGTGGCGTTACCAATAAAAAACCTAAACAGCCTACTTACATAGCCCCCATGCTCCCCACAAAAAATTTTACAAATTTTTTTGGGCACTGGCCAATACATATTTGTTAAAATTTTTTTCACAATTACAATAACCAAGAAATCAAAGGCACACACTTATTGATACAATGTTGGTCAAAAGCTAAAATTTTCTCACAGTCCATAAAGACAGTCCTCATCATTCGTCACAGTAAAATTGCAGTGTTTTTCTCAAAGTCTGAGCAGTAAAAGAAAATGCACACAGAAGTAGTGGATTTCCATGCAGTCTTGAAGAAGTAGTGTTGTTCTTCCAACGGAAAGAGAGTGCTGACTCTCGACGTGCAGACAGGTAATGGGCCACAACAGAGGAAACCCACAGCAGAGTCATTCGACGTTTTGAAGAATACTGGTAGGTAGATCATCACAGAGTAGACCCACTGTAGTCCTAGTAGAGATTACAGTATAGGGGTGCAGACCCACTGTAGTCCTTGTAGAAATAATGGTATTGGTGAGTCATCAAAGGTGTAGACCCACTGTAGTCCTTGTAGAGACGGCCAGCAGCCATCTGTTGCGACTGTGCAGGTGCACAATCACCATCAAAGAGTCTTGCAGAGAATATAGCAAGTCCATAAACCACCACTAGTGCACTCAGAAAGTTTTTTTTTCTAATTGTTCTTAGAACCAGCAATGCTGTTATCCAGTCCCTTGCTGAATCATTAACACACGTGCAAACACTATCAGTCCCTACTTCTCACATATTGTCCATATACTATGACCAACAGAAATGTTTGCAGTGAAATGTAACTTAATTTGAAGAACTGGTGTCTATACAATTATAAATTTACAACATGAAAATACAATTACAAAGGTACAAAATACATCATTAAAGAACATAATAGTACAGATAACATTTGTGGTAATATGGGCTTTACAAAAGAATCGAAATAAACATATACATCAGTGTTACAGGAATTATGAAATATGTAAATACATAAAATAATGAGAATAGTTTCGAAACATTAATTTCACACACGAGCATTAAAACAAAACAGAATAAATAATGTCTAAACATCTTTACAAAGTAAATAACATATTATCAGAAAATTCTACAACATAAATCTTATTAGCTAAACACATAAAGACAGGAAAAAGACAAATACGCAAGGGTACACAAAAACATAGTGGGATAACACAAGGAAAGGACAGGGTTTGTTTCACTGCGATATTTTGCAAACAAAACTTTCTTTACTTCTTGGAGATCTCCCTTCATTCATCATTATTCCCAAAAAGTCCTATCTATACCTCCTTCCTGTATTCTATTCATATTTCTTTCAAAATAATTATTACTCACTGTACAATACTCATTTTGGCCCAAATCTTTTTCATATCACTTCTCAATGCATTCTTCCCCTATTCTCCATAGTCAGTTTCTTATATATTCTACCCCCTCTTAAGCTAACTTAAATCTACTGAGCTCAGATGCTAAACTAAGGGACGAGGCAATGCAGCAGCACAAAACAAGTAACACAAACAGCAATGACAAAAAATTTAAATAGGCAAAGCAAGCAGCATAAATTACAACTAATATAAGGCAATGAGCAGCAAACAAGAAAAATAAATCAGTAGTAAACTGGCTTAGCAGAGCAACACAAATTAAAATTCAGTAGCACTATGCCTGGCTAGCAGCAGCAGAAAATGAAATACCTAAACATGACATAGCTCAAGCAGAAAAAATAGTACACTAAAGATAACAATGCAGATAAGGGAAATGTATAATCACATCTTAATGTCTAAGTAATTAAAGTGGTGCACCACAAGCAGTTATTCTACCAAAAAAGTTACCAAGTACTTGAAAAGTAAATTATGTATGCAGTTCCTGTGAAGGTAAATGTCTTTCTGTGCTCCCTCATTTTTTTTTGAAAAAAAATATTATTTACTCGATCTGTAGACAGAAAATATTTATATTAGTACATCTATAAATTTTTATTTTAACCAATGCTGCAGTGCCACTAGAAATTAGATATTAAACAAAATGAGTAAATAAATACATAAAGCAAGCCATATGGCATTTTTCTCAACAAGCAAGACAATAGCCGTGAAATGTTTCTCATCGTTTCATTAGGCATTTTAGTAAATATCATAAATTAAGAGCTCCTCAGTATAATTATATGTTTTCAAGTTTGAGCGTGTCGTATTTGCGATGCTTTCTTACAAAGAAACGTCAATAGCGAGGATAATGGCCTCCCTTTTTTTTTTCTTCCTGTGCTCTGAAAAGGCACGCGCTAATGGCTTTTTCTCCAGGCATCTGACACAGCTGGGTGCCCACGACGCATTACATGCAGGTGGTCACTTAATTTTCTTACGGAAATATTTACGACAGCAGTTTCCGCTACAGTGGCAGTCTCATATAAAAAATTTCAGAGGTCGAGAATTTGAGTTGCAAATGTGTAGATACAAAATCCTGTAAATATAACAGTGTCCAAAAAATTTTCGTCAGCATTGTGATACATTCACGCATATACACACATTTCATAACTCTTAAAGTACGATTCTTGGTTTCCAACAACCTTTTCCACAAATCAGAGTCCCTAATCACTACTCATTATTCCTTACCTTATTCGTCGACACTTCTTCAGTATTTCATCATAAGAAATACGTAGCATAATCAAACTCCTCATATACGGTATCATCATCTTATTGATCATAAACATACCTCAACAGCATAATACACATCATCATCGTAATAATAACATCATAAAACGTCAGCCAAATCTCAAAATCGTCGTAGCTTCCTCCAATAATTTCAAAACCTAAAAAAAATTCTCTGCTCATTTCAATAGTGTCATCTACCTCAAACGTACTTTAAAAATCATGCTCCCTTACCAAATATATCATTCAAAGCTCTAATAGTATCACAATGGTTCCAAAAAAATATGAACAGTTCACAAAGTACAGACAAAATACAATTTCATAAGTGTGAAGTTACCCAACTGTGTAATTCCGTAAACATGTGTCACTGATGTAGTAAAAAAATGTTTGTTTCTCTGTTAAATAATCAGGTAGCTGTGTAATTCTGTGTGGGAGAAATATGGTACCGATGTGTAAAGTTGTATAAGCAAATACCATATTAGGTAGGGCTCCTTGTGCTTGCCACACACATGGTACACAAAGTAAGCGTGTACCCCCCTGAGGATCAATGTAATTATACCCTCAGGTGCTACAGATTACAGCAAAGGAATGAAATGTATCACGGAAAAACTTCGTATCATTGTATTTCAAATATCTTTAAAAATAAATGTTTTAAGTACAAAATTAATCACTCAAATGCGTGTCCTGTAGCGCTAAATGTGCGTCTTGCTGTAAGATAATTCTGTGGAAGTGTCGTAATTATCGTCCTCCGAAAGCTAAGTTCTGCAGAAGTCAATGTACTTACCCCATCATAAACGAAAGTGAAATGCTTTGTGTATAGATATCGTAGTTATTACGTACATTACTGTGATCAAGAAAGTACTATACTGTAAAGTATTGTTGTGCTACAAAAATGGCTCTCACATTGTAGCTTACTACTAAAACATGTTTTGCTTTCCAAAAGAATTCAGAAAAACTGTGCGGATATAAAACAGATACACCGCAAAAACAACATTGTAAATTGTCACTCATTAGTAGCGTCGTGATATAATCGTGTAGCTGTCAAAGAAACCAAATGCTAAGTCATCATTAATTCCACAGAAAGTACTTTAAATCCAGAATGTATTTTCAAGTAAACCAAAATGTTGCATTAAAATCTCATTAGCAGTACTGGTAAATGTTCTAAGTATGTGAGCCTTACAGTCATTACGTAAACGTGCAACTAACAAGCAAGAATGTACACACACAATAACTGTGCCGTCTGTTCACAATAACAATGCATTCGTAATTTCTGTTTAAATAAGTTCTCTTGGTTCTTGACTGGAAATTTAACTTCAAACATTGTTGCATATTAACAGATTCTAAATCTGACAAAGCATACTAGTAATGTAAAGTGAAAAGTTATATGACAAGACAAAGTTAAAAAGCAGATTATCTTTCAATAAACGGTTTTACATGTGAAATGTGGTGTAAACCTTTACTCTTCCTATTGCGCAGAATTTCAACTTCAACGCAATTATCATGTTGTATACATCGGTAAAGAATGCTAAAATTTTTCTCAAGGCTAGCGTCTTATGTTATTTTTCTCGGAGCCAGCGGGCGCAATCGGCTGCCTCCTGTGCGAGTCATTGTCCGTCTCTTTGTTGGCGCGCGCCGTTATTGGGATTTGGAGACCAAACGTCTACAAATTCACCGTGACGAGAGGGCCCTGCCCTGTTTAAATCCCGCCAGTTCTGATGCAATTCAGGTCTGTCGTTACGATCATATCGTCTGTCGTCATGTCGGTAGATTCCATAGTTTCTTTCTTGTCGGTCACGTGGTGGAGAATTTCTCCCTGAGTCGTTACTGCGCGCTGGACTGTTGCGTCTGAAGTTATTCTGCCTCTCTTGATAATAATTGTTTTGGTTCCCATATTGTCTGTTTCTCTGATTGTCTCTGTGATAGTCATTACTACGGAAATGCGATCTTTCTCTGTAACTATTACTCTGCCAGCGGTTGTCATAAGGGTGGTGTCTGTTTTGGTCACGATTTGTGTTGTGAGAATAGCGTTGTCGTGTCCATTTATTGTTTCTGTCGTCACGGAATTGTGACGTATGTGACCTGTAGTGATTGTTTTCCTGTTTTCGCATCCGGCGAGTGTCTGTGTCAATTTCTAATTCTTATAGGAGTCCCTGAAAAGCTTCAATGTCGTCTTTGCAACGTCCTGCCAAAATAATATTTTTTAAATGTTCAGGCAATTTCATTAAGCAAATGTGGATGAGTTCTGAGGGGCTGTATGGGTTTGACAGGTACTGATTCTTGTGCAACATGTCTTCAAAATATTTCACAAGACTGGAGAATTCTGATTGTTCGAAATGTTTCATCATTATGATGCCATGTTTTACTCGGTCTTGTGTGGCTTGAGACCAATATGCTGAGAGGAAGGCATGGTAAAATTCTCCTTCACTGTGGCAATCGTGAATGACCGATCGCGTTCTTACAGCTGGTTCATTCTCTAAGTAGCCACACATAAATTCTAATCTGTGTTCTAACGACCAGTTGGGAGGAAAACAATGAGAGAATTGATGGAGCCATGCTTGTAGATGAATGTCGTTGCCAGAATTTTTAAATGTTTTGAATTTACGTGTAGTAATGAACAGCTTATAGTCAAAATCATCGTGTCGGCGAGTCGCATATCGGTCATTGTTACGTTGTTTCGGTGGTTCCATCTCAAAATTCGGTGTGCCTTGCCAATTTCTTTCATAATTTCCGAAATGCCCTGAGTTATTATTTTGTGGCTGCTCCGTACTTCTATGTCCCTCTTCCCATGTTGGAGCGCGAGTGTCCTCTGAAATATGAAATCTTTGTATTACTTGTGCCAATTGATCTTGTACTTTCCGGATTTCTCTTTTGTATTGCGTATTAATATGATTCTGATTTTGTTTGAGTTTCCTAATTTGTTCGCACACTTCTGTGTCATTAAAGACTACCGGTTTTGTGTCATTCAGATTATCATCTACCTTCGTAGATAAATTAGTGAACTGATCCGAAAGTTCGGCTACCTTCTCCGATAGTGTACTTATTTCCTCAGTGTGTTTTTCTGAACCAAGTTTCAGAGTGTCCATTTGTGTTGAAATCGAATCTACTGTGTCCATCAAGTTTTCCTGAGTTTTTGCAAGTTGCGTAACCGAATCGGTAGATGCAACTGAGTCAAATTTAGCTTGCAAGGTCTCATGATTTTCATGAACAATAGTTTGCAGTTCTTTTATGGCTGCTTCGTGATTCTGTAATCCATTTTCATGCCGCGAAAAAATAGGTTGAAAATGCTTACAAATTTGTGTTTTTACGTCATTACAGACTTTTTGACATTTCGATTCGATTTTATGTAACTCAGTAGTTAAAACTTCACGTGTTTGTTCAAGTGTGGTGTCTAACTTTTGAAGATTTTGTTCCATTGTGTCTAACTTTTGAAGCTTTTGCTGTGTTTGTCTCTGATTTTGTGCCATTGTGTCTAACTTTTGAAGCTTTTGCTGTGTTTGTCTCTGATTTTTTTCCATTGTGTCTAAGTGTTGCTGTGTTTGTCTCTGGTGTTGTTCCATTGTGTCTAATTTTCAAGCTTTTGGCCCATTTGTTGCATTAATTGTAATAACAATGCACTGGTGTCTGAAACATGTTCCTCAGTGCTTTTCGGCAGTGAATTTGCACCGGCAACATTCACATTTTGACAAGCGAAAAATGTGTCTTGACTCATTTGAGAAAATGGTGAGGACGCAAAACCTGAATCTACAGTATTTGCAAAATTGTGTCCTGTCATTTCGGATTCCTGAGGCGAGCTGTTGCCGAGCGATCGATCGATAATGCTTCCCTGTTCACTACCTGTTTCACTGTCTACGCCATTGTTTGCAGCCCGCTCCATTTCCCTATGCACAGTTCCCAAATTACTACTTTGAACGTCTGTTAATTCATTACACAGTGGTGCTGGCAAGCTACCCTCGTCGTCACTATTATTTCTCAGTTTACTTTGGAGCCTAGTGTTACGTTTTTCACACGCCATTATTGTCACAATATTTCACACGATAACACAGAAAAACACAATTTGAAGAGCAACAATAAGAGAACACATTAACATAGCACTGAAAATAATATCTCGTTAATTGCAAGCGCAGCAGCTAAATACTTGGTGCACATTAACATGCATGCCACAACAACAATGAAAGACTGCAACTACAAAGGAGATCCTCTCTACAATCACGCGCTAGCAATAAACAAAAGCTACACTAATTACACAAACTACAAGAAAAAATCAGAAGATTCCAGTGAGGTATCCTCGGCTAAGGGTCGACATACGAAACGTCCCCTTTGAAAAATTATACAAGACTGTGCTTAAACTGACACACAATATTTTTTTAGCGCAACGCAATCTGACTTTCAGTAATCCATACAAAAGAATGGCCCTGACTAACATTAAACTATACCTTTCAGAAATCACTTACCTCACAAAAATCTTCATTACTCGAATTACTGCAATACAGCGAGCGCCACTACTGCCAGCTAAATAAAAGATTCAAACTACGGAAGGCACTAACTACTGATAGGGATAGTTAGCAAATGAAAGATATTAATAGAGAATAAACAATGTATTTACCTTAATAGTCATAATATATATATAGCAGTTCATGACAAATTACAAAACTCCGCCATCTCTCTCCCCACATCCACCACTGCTGGCGGCTCACCTCCAACTGCGCAACGCTATGCGCTGTTCACATCCAGCTGCCGCTGCCCAACACTACAATGGCAGACAACAATGCAAACTAGACACAGACTGCACACAGCACAGCCAGTGATTTTCACACAGAGGTGGCGTTACCAATAAAAAACCTAAACAGCCTACTTACAACACAACTCTACACATTGGTACCATACTTCTCTAACACATAATTACACAGCTATCTGATCATTTAACTGAGAGAGACAAACTCTTTTACTACGGCAGTGACAGATGTTTACGTAATTACACCGTTGGAGAACTTCACACTTACGAAATTGTATTTTGTCTGTACTTTGTGAACTGTTCATACTTTTTCAGACCCGTTGTGATATTATGAGAGCTTTGAATGATATATTTGGTATGGGATCACGATTTTTAAAGTACGTTTGAGGCAGATGACACTTTTGACATGAGCAGAGAATTTTTTTCAGGTTTTGAAATTATCGGAGGAAGCTACGACGATTTTGAGAGTTGACTGAGGTGTTATGATGTTATTATTATGATGACTATGTGTATTATGCTGTTGCGGTATGTTTATGATCAATAAGCTGATGCTATATGAGTTATTTGATTATGCTACTTATCTGTTATGATGAAATATTGAAGAAGTGTCAACGAATAAGGTAAGGAATAATGAGTAGTGGTTAGGGACTCTGGTTTGTGAAAAAGGTTGTTGGAAACCAAGAATCGTACTTCAAGAGTAATGAAATGTATGTCAATGCGTGAATGTATTACAATGCTGACGAAAATTTTTTGGACACTGTTATATCAATAGGATTTTGTTTCTACAGATTTGTAACGCAAATTCTTGACCTGTGAAATATTTTTATATGAGACTGTCACTGTAGCAGAAACTGCTGTCATAAATATTTCGGTGAGAAAGTTAAGTGACCACCTTCACGTAATGCGTCGTGGGCACCCAGCTGCGCGACACACACCTGGAAAAAAGCCATTAGTGTGTGCCTTTCAGAGGCATAGGCGGAGAAAAAAAAGGGAGGCCATTATCCTCGCTATTGACATTCCTTTGTAGAAAGCATCGTAAATAAGACACCCTCAAACTTGAGAACATGATTACACTGTAGAGTTCTTAATTTATGATATTTACTGAAATGAAATAATGAGAAACATTTCATGTCTATTGTCTTGCTAGTTGAAAGATTGTTTACTGCATTATGAAATGCCATATGGCTAGTGAATGACGTTTCACGCCTTGCTTTGCCTATTTTGTTTAATATCTAGTTCCTAGCTGCACTGCAGCATTGGTTAAAATAAAATTTTATAGATGTACTAATATAAATATTTTATGCCTACAGATCCAGTAAAAAACAACTTTATGATGGATGTACTCCAAAAAAATGAGGGAGCACAAAAAGACATTTCCACTTCACAGGAATTGCATACCTGTCAGTGACTTGGTAACTTGTCTGCTAGAGCAAGTTACAGTGATGCATCACTCTAGTGTTAAGATGTTACGTAGGTATTAAACATGGCCATTTTTACTGTAATATTTTTTCTGCTTGAGCTTTGTCATGTTTAGATATAAGTTATTGCATTTGCTGCTGCTGTTTGCCAGGCATAATGTTACTGAATTTGACTTTGTATTATGCTGTTAAGCCAGTTTTACTACGGATTTATTGTTCTTGTTTGCTGCACAGTGCCTTATATTAGTTGTAATATTGCAATTGCTTTGCCAATTTGAATTTTTTGTCATTGATGTTTGTGTTAATTTGTTATGTGCTGCTGCATTGCCTCGTCCCTTGGTATATATATCTGAGCTCAGTAGATTTAAGTTAGCTTAAGAGGGGGTAGACTATATAAGAGAACAAGTTGTGGTGAATTGGAAGAAATGCATTGAGAAGTTATAAGAAAATGGTTTGGCCAAAAAAGTATTTTGAAAGAGGATATGGACCAAAAAAGTAGGGTTTAGGGACAACAGGTTTAGGTAGGATTTTCTTGGAAATAAATGATGAGGTAAGATAATGGAAAATAAATAATGAGGTAAGAAATATGTGAATATATAAATACAGAAAGCATGCTTGGATAGGATTTTTTTGGTGGAAACAAATGTTGAAATAAGACGAAAGATCTATGGAATGAAGTTTTGGGTTGGACTGCAGTACCAAATGTCACACTGAAAACGAACCCTGTCCTTTCCTTTTGTATTATTCCGCTATGTGTTTATGTATCCTTGTGTATTTATCTTTTTCCTGTCTTTAAGTGTTAAGCTAATAAGATTTATGTTGTAGAATTTTTCAAATACTATGTTATTTACTTTGTGAAGATGTTTAGACATTATTTATTCTGTTTTGTTTTAATGCTCATGTGTGAAGTTGATGTTTCAAAAGTTATTCTGATCTTTTATGTATGTACATATGTCATAATTCCTGTAACATTTATGTATATGTTTATTTCTATTCTTTTGTAAAGCCCCTATTACTACAAATGTTATCTGTATTGTTATGTTGTTTAATGATGTATTTTGTACCTTTGTTATTGTATTCTTATGTTATAAAATTGTAATTGACACCAGTTCATCAGATTAAGTAACTTATAAGTTACATTTCACTGCACGAGTTTCTTTTGATCATAGTATATGGACAATATGTGAGAAGTAGGGACTGTTAGTGTTTGCACATGTGTTAATAATTCAGGTTCAAATGGTTCAAATGGCTCTGAGCACTATGGGACTCAACTGCTGAGGTCATTAGTCCCCTTGAACTTAGAACTAGTTAAACCTAACTAACCTAAGGACAACACAAACATCCATGCCCGAGGCAGGATTCGAACCTGCGACCGTAGCAGTCTTGCGGTTCCAGACTGCAGCGCCTTTAACCGCACGGCCACTTCGCCCGGCTAATAATTCAGCAAGGGACTGGATAACAGCGTTGCTGGTTCTAAGGACAATTCCAAAAACTTTGTGAGTGCACAAGAGGTGTTTATGGACTTGCTATATTATCCGCAAGACTCTTCAATGGTGATTGTGCACCTGCACAGTCACAACAGATAGCTGCTGGCCATCTCTACAAGGACTACAGTGGGTCTGCATCTTTGATGACCCACCAATACCATTATTTCTACAAGGACTGCAGTGGGTCTGCACCTCTGGTGGCCCACCAATACCGTAATCTCTAACAAGACTACAGCGGTCTGTTCTGTGATGACCTACCTACCAATATTCTTCAAAACATCGACTGCTTCTGCTGTGGGTTTGCTCCATTGTGACCCATTACCTGTCAGCATGTCAAGAGTCAGCATTGTCTTTCTGTTGGAAGGACAACACTATTTCTTCAAGACTGAATGGAAATCCACTACTTCCGTGTGCATTTTCTTTTACTGCTCAGACTTTGAGAAAAACACTGCAATTTTACTGTGATGAATGATCAGGACTGTCTTTATGGACTGTGAGAAAGTTTTAGCTTTTGACCAACATTGTATTAATAAGTGTGTGCATTTGATATCTTTCTTACTGTAATTATGAAAAATTTTTTCAAATCTGTATTGGCCAGTGCCCAAAACAATTTGTAAAATTTTTTTGTGGGTAGCATGGGGGCTATGTAAGTAGGCTGTTTAGGTTTTCTTATTGGTAACGCCACATAGCGCTCTGTATGAAAATCACTGCTGTGCTGTGTGTAGTCTGTGGCTAGTTTGCATTGTTGTCTGCCATTGTAGTGTTGGGCAGTTGGATGTTAACAGCGCGATGTTAACAGTTGGAGGTGAGCTGCCAGCAGTGGTGGATGTGAGGAGAGAACTGGCGGAGTTTTGAAATTTGTAAGACTGGATGCCATGAACTGCTATATATATTATGACCTTTGAACACTATTAAGGTAAATACATTGTTTCTTCTCTATCAAAATCTTTCATTTGCTAACTATCCCTATCAGTAGTTAGTGCCTTCCGTAGTTTGAATCTTTTATTTAGCTGACAGTAGTGGCGCTCGCTGTATTGCAGTAGCTTGAGTAACGAAGATTTTTGTGAGGTAAGTGATTTGTGAAAGGTATAGGTTAATGTTAGTCAGGGCCATTCTTTTGTAGTGACTTCTGAAAGTCAGATTGCGTTGCGCTAAAAAAATATTGTGTGTCTGTTTAAGCACAGTCATGTATAATTTTTCAAAAGGGGACGTTTCATCGCTAGACGTTAATGAGAGTAAGGTAATGGAGAGGAGAGTGCAAACAGAAGGAATAGTCATTTTTCTCTCGCTCAGTGCATAATATTGGTACGAAATACACTCAGTCATGCACTCTGGAGTGGCTTGTATAGCGTACGTGTGGGTGGAGGCGCAGACCTTTGTCTAAGAAAGTGAGGTGGAGACTGATCACACCTTCTCCCGGGATGGGTCGCTGGACCGTGCAGCTACGAAAACTGGCAGCGGTGGAGAGTTGAGCTGGACGCATCGGAGCGTGTAGACGTGACGCAAGAGGCGTCAGCGCGGAAAGCGGCTTTGCGACGCGGCGGGCTTCAGCCGGAAGCAGCGCGCTGCCAGCCGCTGCCGGGGCAGCCACGGCCGCTGCGTGACTGTCCGGAGAAATCGCTGACGTCAGCGGCCGCCGCGGAATGCAGCTCAGCTGATCGGCTGACGTTTCCACTGGAATCAGTGCCGTATTTCGTCTATTTGACAAATAACTTGGGATGTGCTCTGCAGTTCGGGAACACTAGCAAAAAAGTTCCTCAATACCGACAACTTTATTCCAAATAATGGTACATATTTCATATTACTGCAATCTACATGCACTCAAACCTGCTTGGTTTAGTCGAGACTTGGTCTCCTTTTACAATTTTTACTGTTTCACATTTCCCTCCAATGAAGTGAGTACAGCCGGCCGCTGTTACCGAGCGGTTCCGGCCGGCCGGTGTGGCCGGGCGGTTCTAGGCGCTTCAGTCTGGAACCGCGTGACCGCTACGGTCGTAGGTTCGAATCCTGCCTCGGGCTTGGATGTGTGTGACGTCCTTAGGTTAGTTAGGTTTAAGTAGTTCTAAGTTCTAGGGGACTGATGACCACAGATGTTAAGTCCCATAGTGCTCAGAGCCATTTGAACCAATTTTTCGAGCGGTTCTAGGCACTTCAGTCCGGAACAGCGCTGCTGCTACGGTTGCAGGTTCGAATCCTGCCTCGGGCATGGATGTGTGTGATGTCCTTAGGTTAGTTAGGTTTAGGTAGTTCTAAGTCTAGGGGACTGATGACCTCAGATGTCCCACAGTGCTTAGAGCCATTTGAACATTTTTTGAAGCGAGTATTTCTTGATGCCTCAGGAGATGTACCATCAATCGAACCCTACTCTTAATAAAGTTGTACCGTAAATTTCTTTTCTTTCCATTCCGATTCAGTAGGCCGACCTCCTCATTAGTTATCTAATCTACCCATCTAATCCTCAGCATTCTTCTGTAGCACCACATTTCGAAAACTTCTGTTCCATTCTTGTCTAAAAAGTTTATCGACCAACTTTCACTTGCGTACAAGGCTACACTCCAAATAAGTACTGTCGGAAAAAATTTCCTGAATTCGTAAATTTAATTAGATGTTAAAAAACTCCCCTTTTCAGGAACTCTTTCCTTGTGATTGCCGATCTGCGTTTTATGTCCGCGCTACTTTAGCTACTGCCATATTCTGACAGTCGTTGTGTACCCAAGGGTCCATCTGCTGTCACTAACTGATTCTTCCCTCCCCTGTTCCACTCGCGAACGGCGCTTGGGACGAATGATTGTCGTTAAGCCTTTGTACACTACTGGCCATTAAAATTGCTAGACCACGAAGATGACGTGCTACAGACGCGAAATTTAACCGGCAGGAAGAAGATGCTGTGATATGCAAATGATTAGCTTTTCAGAGCATTCACACAAGGTTGGCGCCGGTGGCGACACCTACAACGCGCTGACATGAGGAACATTTCCAACCGATTTCTCATACACAAACAACAGTTGACCGGCGTTGCCTGGTGAAACGTCGTTGTTAGGCCTCGTGTAAGGAGGAGAAATGCGTAACATCACGTTTCCAACTTTGATAAAGGTCGGATTGTAGCCTATCGCGATTGCGGTTTATCGTATCGCGACATTGCTGCTCGCGTTGGTCGAGATCCAATGACTGTTAGTAGAATATGGAATCGGTGGGTACAGGAGGGTAATACGGAACGCCGTGCTGGATCCCAACGGCCTCGTTTCACTAGCTGTCGAGATGACAGGCATCTTATCCTAATGGCTGTAACGGATCGTACAGCCACGTCTCGATCCCTGGCTCGACAGATGGGGACGTTTGCAAGACAACAACCATCTGCACGAACAGTTCGACGACGTTTGCAGCAGCATGGACTATCAGCTCGGAGGCCATGGCTGCTGTTATCATTGACGCTGCATCACAGACAGGAGCGCCTGCTATGGTGTACTCAACGACGATCCTGGGTGCACAAATGGCAAAACGTCATTTTTTCGGATGAATCCTGGTTCTATTTACAGCATCATGATGGTCGCATCCGTGTTTGGTGACATCGCGGTGAACGCACATCGGAAGCTTGTATTCGTCATCGCCATACTGGCGTATCACCTGGCGTGATGGTATGGGGTGCCACTGGTTACACGTCTCGATTACCTCTTGTTCGCATTGACGGCACTTTGAAGAGTGGACGTTACATTTCAAATGTGTTACGACCCGTGGCTATACCCTTCATTCGATCCCTGCGAAACCCTACACTTCAGAAGGATAATGCACGACCGAATGTTTCAGGTCCTGTACGGGCCTTTCTGAATACAGAAAATGTTCGACTGCTGCCCTGGCCAGCACATTCTCCAGATGTCTGACCAATTGAAAAGTCTGGTCGATGGTGGCCGAGCAACTGGCTCGTCACAATACCCCAGTCATTGACTCTTGATGAACAGTGGTATTGTGTTGAAGCTGCATGGGCAGCTGTACCTGTACACGCCATCCAAGCTCTGTTTGACTCAATGCCCAGGCGTATCAACGCCGTTATTACGGACAGAGGTGGTTGTTCTGGGTACTGATTTCTCAGGATCTATGCACCCAAATTGCGTGAAAATGTAATCACATGTCAGTTCTAGTATAATATATTTGTCCAATGAATACCCGTTTATCATCTGCATTTCTTCTTGGTGTAGCAATTTTAATGGCCAGTAGTGTATTAGCTATAATTTCTCAAATTTTTTCGTCGTTGTCATTTCGCAGGATGTGTGTACGAGAAAGTAATACGTTGTCCGACTCTTTGTGGAAAGCACTCTCGGTATTGCACAACGCCACCGGAGTTTGAGCATCTCTGTATCTCTCTCGCGCGGATCAGGAATCGTCAAAAATATTCCATTCTACTGCGGCAGGGAACTACGGCAACCAGTTTAGCATTATTTCAGAATAAAACAGTCTCGGTTGCGAAATTATTAAATGTCAATGAGGCACTCCACTTTTTTGGAGCATCGTCAGATTGTGTAATAATAGCTGGATATGAAACCCATTTGTCATACAGCCATATAAAATGGAAACTGCTCGCAAAAGTAACTGGATACGTAATCCATCTGTCATAAAAACCTTGTTCAACGTCCACCTTGCATTTTAAATGTTTCTGTGGCGGAAGGATAACACAGCCAATTACTGCTGCGACTAATTTCCATTTTATATGGCAGTGTGACTGGTGGGTTTCATATCCAGCTATTTTTACATAATCTGATGAAGCCCCGAAAGGGTGAAACACTTCACTGACATTAAATAATTTCGCAACTAAGACTGTCTTATTCTGAAATAATAATCGGTCGAAGAAGCTCTTTGAAAGCCACCCCTTTAGTGGATGAGTTACATGGGATTTTTCCTGTGACGCATCTGCCTTTCCTACTATTTGCTTTATGTGATTATGCCACTTAAAGTCGTTGTGGATAGTTACTCCTAGATATTTTACGATGGATACTGTTTTCAGCAATTTGTCATCAGTAGTGTAGGTGTACAGCGTTGGAATTCTTTTCCAGTGTATGCACAATACGCTGAATTGCCTAATATAATTTCCTCAGCATAGGCTTACCCTTCACTCTTATTGATACTAATCTTAACTGTCTCTCAAGGCGCTATCCAGTCCGTTCAACTTATCTTGCAAGTCATTTGCAGTCTCACACAATTATAATGCCCACGGTAAACCTCAAAGTTTTTATTTTTCTCCCTTTTCAAAATTCTTCTTCGTTTCTTGACTGCTTACTAAATGAGTTGAATAATCTGTCTAATTACTATCTCAGGTGCTGTTTCCCTTTATAGTCTTCGGGCTCTGCTCTGCTTTCTGTAAAAGTTATTGATACCCTTTCGCTCCTGTTTTATCCCTGCTACATTCAGAGCTTAAAAAAGTGTATTACAATCAACATCGCAAAAAGCTTTTTCGTCATTTACAAATGGTATAAACGTAGGTTTGCCTGTCTTGTAAGGTAAGTTATACCGTCTGTCTTGACTCGCGTGTCTCCAACTCCAAACTGACCTCCACAAGGTCGGCTACTTTCAGCTTCCTTGTTTTCTGTAAATAGCTCGTGTCAGTATTTTGCAAATTTTGCAACCACAACGTGTTAAACTGATGATTCGGTAATATTCACTTCTGTCAGTACATGGCTTCTTTCCAATAATTACTACATTAATCTATATGAGTAGTAATTAAGAATGCATTCACGTATGAGGATCCTACTTTAGGTATACAGAAATACGCACTTTCGACATGTGCGGTTAAGATCGTTCCAAGCTAACAAGGCATCTGGCCTTGAAGGAATGCTTTTCAGGTTTTATTTTGAATACGCTGTGGAATTAGCTCTTTCCCCACCTCATGCTTAACGAAAATCTCCTGCGTTACGAATAGCCTTGCGTAGCAGTAAATGAATCTAAGTCATTCTTGTTCGTATTGTGAAACTACAGTTGAGCATTTAGCACATCCCTGAGAAGCTTACAAGATATGAACCCAATGACCTATAAAGTGAACATACCACTCCCCATAAGATCTTGTGAAAAATTAATAAAAGTCTGTGCAACAGAAACTAATGAACATCTAAATTTAATCATGGTTGGCTCAATTAAATACAAATATGGGTACCATGGCTCACATAAGTATAGCGAGAAAGGGGTTTCATCGAACTACAAAATGAAACCAAACGTTAAATAAAATCCTGTTTATTATTACGAAGATGCATTAACTTGATTCCAGTCATTCAATAGGCAAAATAAATAATTATAATGTGCACAAATGCTCAAGAAAATCATTAATCGTACACGATGATACCTTGACACAGGTGGGTGAAACTGGAAGTGAAATGGTACACTTAGCTCTGTCCGCATAACCCGCTGCTGAATTAGGTAGCAGATTAAATAGAAACCCAGAAAAGTACATATGAGCACCATTCCCTCTCCTAAGTGCCTGTTGTGTTTAACTAGCTGATTGCTTGAATTAATTTTCAAAAGCAAGACTCTAATCTGAAACAAATTACTTCGCAAACCCCTCGTCACGATACTCGCAAATGCTGCTCGTGCTTGCCATCATTCTAAAACGCAAGTGCAGAGGACCGCTGCAGTGGTAGGTGAAAGTAATAAGTTCATCCCCAGCACCCGTGATCAGCTCTAGGACAGAAGTCCTCCCTCTGTACAGCGAACTAAAGGCCTCTCTCCTTCTGCCGACCTAGGACCGCCTCTGAAGACCTAAAGTAAGTGTGTACTTGCTCTCCTTCACAAAACCTTGCTGGTTCAGCAAGCAACAGGTTCTCGTCAGCTATTCGTTGTAAACTTTCAGTGTTTCGACCAACGAAAAATTTATAACAATAGCAACTATCTTCCTTTTCCCTCCTAGAGTAAGGCAGAAAGCAGAAATTCTCTCCCACTATGAAAGTCGTTTCACGTTTCAGCCAATGGTAGTGGCTGCGCGTATGCACTTGCGATTCTTCATCTTTGTTATGAAAATAATTTTGGTGAACCACTCTTGATCTCCCTTACAAAATAGAAACATCAACAACTGCTGACCTCCTTTGAATCCGACAGTTTCTTTTCGCTCTGAGTGTGTCATGTTTTCCCATCCCCTTGCAGATCTCTTACCTTTTTAGAGAGGATTCTTTACACTGCTTCGCACATAGGACGTTTATAGCCTGCCGAAGACTGCCTTCATTCCTCTGCGAGGTTCTCACTGGAACGTGAGATGCAGTCTCTGACATCACTCATCTGTCAGAACTCTGCCTTTCATGGTGGATCGTTTCTACGACATGCTTGCAGCTCTACCTCTGTGGTCCTCACTATTCCACAGTCAGCCAGCGAGCCCAGCTTACAGAAAAACATTACATGTCTTTCACCGTATGGAAATTAAAATAAGAAGTATTTTCTGGATTGACAGTCTCTGGCGTTTGTTTCAGTTGGAACCACAGTTACATGCCTCGTTAGAAACTTGAATTAATTTCATAGTCTAATTTGAAGAGTTGATTATTAATTAGGCTCCAGAGCAGTTTTGGAAAAAACTGTCCCATAACAATATAAAAGGAAAAAGAATGGATTCTTATTCAGGCCAGTGTCCTTAAGGGAGGAAGGTTTATCTGTTTAACAAGAGTAATAGGAGGCAGATTTCAGACTACCTAACAGATCAAAACGAAAATTTCTGTTCCGACACTGACAATGTTGAGTGTTTATGGAAAAAGTTCAAGGCAATCTTAAAATGCGTTTTAGACAGGTA
Organism: Schistocerca americana; assembly: GCF_021461395.2. Taxonomy (NCBI): domain Eukaryota; kingdom Metazoa; phylum Arthropoda; class Insecta; order Orthoptera; family Acrididae; genus Schistocerca; species Schistocerca americana. The sequence goes on along the minus strand of NC_060121.1, from coordinate 738,604,730 downwards.
CGTGCCAAGTAAAACTGTGAGGGACGGGGAAAACGCATCGTGGTTCAACAACAAAGTTAGGAAACTATTGCGAAAGCAAAGAAAGCTTTTCTGCAAATTTAAACGCAGCCAAAACCTCTCAGACAAACAGAAGCTAAACGATGTCAAATTAGCGTAAGGAGGGTTATGCGTGAAGCGTTCAGTGAATTCGAAGTAAAATTCTATGTACCGACTTGACAGAAAATCCTAGGAAGTTCTGGTCTTACGTTAAATCAGTAAGTGGATCTAAACGGCATATCCAGACACTCTGGGATGAAATAGCATTGAAACAGAGGGTGACACGTGTAAAGCTGAAATACTAAACACCTTTTTCCAAAGCTGTTTCACAGAGGAAGACCGCACTGCATTCCCTTCTCTAAATCCTCGCACAAACGAAAAAATGGCTGACATCGAAATAAGTGTCCAAGGAATAGAAAAGCAACTGAAATCACTCAACAGAGGAAAGTCCGATACCAATTCGGTTCTACACAGAGTACGCGAAAGAACTTGCCCCCCTTCTAACAGCTCCAGAGGAACGGAAGGTTCCAAATGATTGGAAAAGAGCACAGGTAGTTCCAGTTTTCAAGAAGGGTCGTCGAGCAGATGCGCAGATCTATAGGCCTATATCTCTGACATCGATCTGTTGAAGAATTTTAGAACATGTTTTTTGCTCAGGTATCATGTCATTTCTGGAAACCAAGAATCTACTCTGTGGGAATCAGCATGGATTCCGAAAACAGCGATCGTGTGAGACCCACCTCGAGACCCAAAAAATATTAGATACAGGCTCCCAGGTAGATGCCATTTTCCTTGACTTCCGGAAGGCGTTCGATACAGTTTCGCACTGTCGCCTGATAAACGAAGTAAGAGCTTACGGAATATCAGACCAGCTGTGTGGCTGGATTGAAGAGTTTTTAGCAAACAGAACACAGCATGTTGTACTCAATGGAGAGACGCGTATAGACGTTAAAGTAAGATGATGCTGTAATATACAGAGAAGTTGCATTAGAAAACTGCAGCGAAATGCAGGAAGATCTGCAGCGGGTAGGCACTTGGTGCAGGGAGTGGCAACTGACCGTTAACACAGACAAATGTAATGTATTGCGAATACATAGAAATAAGGATCCTTTATTATATGATTATATGATAGCGGAACAAACACTGGTAGCAGTTACTTCTGTAAAATACCTGGGAGTATGCGTACGGAACGAATGATCATGTAAAATTGTAAAATTAATTGTTGGTAAGGCGGGTGCCAGGTTGAGATTCATTGGGAGAGTCCTTAAAAAATGTAGTCCATCAACAAAGGAGGTGGCTTACAAAACACTCGTTCCACCTATACTTGAGTATTGCTCATCAGTGTGGGATCCGTACCAGGTTGTGATGACAGAGGAGATAGAGAAGATCCAAAGAAGAGCGGCGCGTTTCGTCACAGGGTTATTTGGTAAGCGTGATAGCGTTACGGAGATGTTTGGCAAACTCAAGTGGCAGACTCTGCAAGAGAGGCGCTCTGCATCGCGCTGTAGCTTGCTGTCCAGGTTTCGAGAGGGTACGTTTCTGGATGAGGTATTGAATGTATTGCTTCCCCTTACTTATACCTCCCGAGGAGATCGACAATGTAAAATTAGAGAGATTCGAGCGCGCACGGAGGCTTTCCGGCAGTCGTTCTTCCCGCGAACCATACGCGACTGGAACAGGAAAGGGAGGTAATGACAGTGGTACGTAAAGTGACCTACGCCACACACCGTTGGGTGGCTTGCGGAGTATAAATATAGATGTAGATGTAGACCATCTGTTGCAGGATCACAAAGCGTATTCTATGCTCAAATATTGAAACATTCCTGAAGGTACACAACCCCCTCTCAAAGAACGTGCGTGGTTACGGGAAAAACTGCTCACATGAAACACAGATTTTTCATCCGTACTACGTTTTGTTACAGTTTTTAGGAATAGTTCTCGGAAAATCGGGTTTCTAGAGAGCAGCGTTGTTTAAAAGTGAAGCGATGACCATGACGAAATTGGAGGACAGGACCAGAAATCATTTGAAATTCAGTCTTTCAGGTGGATACTAGCGGTATGTGGGCAGTTAGGACACGACATGAAGCGTTTCTGGAATGAGCTGACAGGTAAAGAAGTCTGGGAAGGCTCTTATCAGAAGAGGGGCATAGGCAAAATCGTAAAGTAATGTTTGGCAAGCCGGCCGCGGTAGTCTAGCGGTTCTAGGCGCTCAGTCCGGAACCGCGCGACTGCTACGGTCGCAGGTTCGAATCCTGCCTCGGGCATGGATGTGTGTGATGTCCTTAGGTTGGTTAGGTTTAAGTAGTTCTAAGTTCTAGGGGACTAATGACCACAGATGTTAAGACCCATAATGCTCAGAGCCATTTGAACCATTTAATGTTTGGCAGAAGGTTATTCATCGCCTGGTTAGCATAATGACATGGAGAGCAGTGCAAAATTGACTACAAAAAAATAAAAGTAACTTTTCAACACTTTAGCTGTAGTACATAAAATATGCGTTCGCTAGTTTACATCTAAAAACCTTTGTTGTTTGTTATTTATTATTTGTTAAGTGAATTTTAAACTCATTGTCCTGTAGGGACGCGCTCACTGTGCTCAAAAATAATCTACAGTTACGTCTACCCTCTCCAGGCCCCTTTTTGATGTGTTGTGAGGGAGACATCCATTAACTTTATCACTCCATACTTCCCTTTTTTATTGCAATACGGTCCATGGGAAGAAGTAATTGCAAGACATCTAGTATCTCTGATTTTTCCTTACTGATCATTTCACGAGGTTTAGATGGGAGTATTTAATGGTCCCTGATTTCCTGAAACGTCTCGTGTCAGAATTTTAATAATGAACTGCGATGCACTAAAATTTACTTATTTCACCTGTCACTGGAGCTTGACACAACGGCTTACCGCTTACTGAACGAATCCATGACTAAATGTGTCACTCTTCTTTGGATCTTCTCCATATCCAACATTAATTATTATTCTACGAAAAAGGGTCCTACATCGAGGAACAGTATACAAGAATCGGTCCAACTGTTTTGCAAGCCACGTCTTTCGTGGATGAATTACAGTTACTTAGGATTCTTCCAACGTGTGTTAATCTGCCAGCCGCCTTTCCGGCAAGGGTTTTTAAGTGGTCGTCCACTTTAGGTGGCGCCGAACAGGTACCAGATACAGGTATTTCATCGTTGTTAATGTTTCCAGTATATTAGTGTAATCGAACAGAAAAGGTACTTTCCGCCTATTTGCATGCAGTACATTCCATTTATTGACGCTGAGGATCAAGTGTGATTGCTGCTTCAAGCGTCGATCCTTTTCAGGTTGTCCTGCATTTCGCTCCATTTTTCTGGCACTCCTGCCTTCTTGTAGACAACAACTTCGTCCGCGGACAGGCTAATCGAGCTTCATACCTTATCCGCTAATGTATTTACTTTCGCGGCCAACAGTAATAATCCTATGACAATCCCTTAGGGTACTCCAGAAATCACTTCTATCGATATCGTCTCTTTATTTTCTCTTTATTTTCTGCGGCTATAAAACTAGCGGACTCAAGTATGGGAGCTTTACATAGAGAACACATTTCGTTACCAGATAAATCTGACCGTGTGCCTAATATGTATACTTAGGCGTAGCGCCTTGCATAGCGTCTATGTCAGTAATACACAGTAGCAGGCAGACAACTTCCTAAATGAGTCACGTCCCACGTGACAGACGCACTCTCTTCAAGTAGCTAGTAGCAAATTATCACTGTGGCCAAAAGGTGGCATCGTCTTACAGACTATGAAATCATCAAGTAGTTATTTTGGAAACAAAATTATGTTTACTGCGATTATTGCGACTTCCATTAGTTATTGTTAATTGGTTTAATTATCAGTGGGAATGATGACGTGAATGAGATGTATTAAATGAATGAATATTGTTATGTTTATTAACGGAGTACACGTTTGCCTGAGCTGTGTGCTGAGGCAGGGAATCATATTCAGGGAATTTTGTAATTTACAACTAGCCAGTTTATGGAACTGGGAAAGCAAGAGACATTTTACGATAATTTTCTGATTTAAAGAGCGAGTTATTTTGATATCTGTTGGCTTTATAAATCTGTTCTTTCGGTAAACTGTTCAAAAAAACTATTAAGCTGTGACGGTCAAAAGTAAAAGACATGGGATTACGCGGTTTAATACTAAGATTGAATTGGTTACGACGTATATCAGCCAATTAGAGGACAGTTTGTTTGTGGGCTAACAGAACTGCTTTGTGAAGTCTAAGTTCGGTTCGGATCTCAGCCATGATCACGTCCGTACGTGCATAGAGGAGCTCTGAATGGATGTGAAAATTTTACGGAATGATATTTAAAATTTGACCGTGAAGTGTCGCAATGTGGACGCGAGCATGTGAAGAAGACAAACTCGAGAAATTATACAAGGTGCGACCACAAACTGAACATTCGTAGCGGTCAGATTGTATAACATTTGAGAGAGCTTTCTGTCACATACGGTCCGTTTGTTATTCCTTTTGGCAACGTGTTTGGTTAGTTACCATAAACTGACTATCACGAGTGAGTATGATATTGCGTTTGAACGACGAAACTATAACTTGAGATTACCACGAGCTTGGCGGTGTTTTTATCAAATAAGGCTCAATATATTGAAGTTTTTGCTCGCAGACTACCTTTCAATTAATCGCTCAGCTAACCTGATACTGAAAAGAATTTGTTGCAACTGTTGACTCGTGTAATGTTACTGGTTCTAATATAGCTTTCCCAGTAGAGGAACATTATTCGTTTTTAACAGGAAAGGCGTGCGGACCGAACTGCAGAAGAAGAAATCATCGCAACGTGAGTGGACACAAATTAACTGCGACATCTCAATACATGTCTCTTTTACTTTTCCAATAGTGAGGTTACTCAGTTAAAGAATGAAATACCACGTTGCAAAAGCAGTAAAAGTCCAATTACTCACTTTTATTTTCCCTTTAGCACGTAACACACTTTTCTAGTTACGCTTACGTTCATCCAGTCTCCATTAACAGTTATGTTTCTTTCACATCCGCACTGAAGAAACGGCCGATACGTTGCGTTTCCACATAAATTAAACAGCTAGTCAATAACAGAATGCAATTTTCACACTGCAGCGGAGTGTGTGTGCTGACATGAAACTTCCTGGCAGATTAAAACTATATGGTAGACCGAGACTCGAATTCGGGACCTTTGCCTTATACGGGCAAGGGATCCACCGAATGAGCCACCCGTAAGAAACTGGAGTAAACAAAGGATGAAAATATTATCGACAGAGGAGAAAAGACATGAGTACCGAACAAGTGTAAAGCCCGAAAGACAAGCAGGTATTTCAAACTAACGAAGTCCGCAGATGGTCCAAACGGAAAGAAGAAGACGAAGAAGAAGAAGAGTGCAGTAGAGGTTTCACTCCGATAATAAGATTAAGAGAGTATCCGATCGCACTGCACTCGAACATAAAAAACGAATAATAGAGGTGGCTGGCCGTGGAAGTGTTAATACTGGCTCGCTGGTGGCGAAATTGTCTTCAGACGGGTATGTGCCTACTTCAGACGGGAATGTGTCTGCTGGAAATGTGGTGTACAAGATGGAGTCGATACGTATGGCAGTCAATATTTCGCTTATAACACGCCAAAAGCTCTAGAGTAATGTTTTTAGAGTTCCCTGCCTCAGTCACTAAAAACGGAACCCTTGCACATTCACTTTGTTGTCCGTCTGTCTGTCGACTATTAAGGCTCCTTATTGTCAGGAATGAGTGTAGGCATCATGTTGAAATTTGTCCCTCGACAGCGTGAAAAACTTAAGCTACTAAGTAAATACATGCAAAAAATACGTCCATTTCTGTCACTTATTTCTAAACTCGCATACTCATTCATCAAAATTTAGAGGATATTTCCCACTGACGTAGAATCATAAAATTTGGCAAGAAGCAAGGCTTCACAGTAGTAAAGGAAATAAAACCCGAAAATTGTTAATTTGTAATTATATCACACAAAAATATTTTTTTCGCATTTATTATCCATATGCCTGTGAAGATCCCATGAGCCGTGCATGTCGTGACCCATGACGTACGGTTACTAATAGAAAGATAATTGCTGGTACACTATGCGTCAAATCTGATGCACTGAGGTAAAGCAATACTATAATTGTATTGAGCTGTAATTTTTACCGTTTATTTATAGCTCCATTACACATGGGCGTGAAATATCTTTCATCTTTCTGATGACTCCTTCGCGATACTGCAGTTTCCATCCGGCAGAACATAACGAAATATTTGTAAAATGTTCCCAGAAAAAGAACGCATTGTCGTTCCCGGGGGTCCGCAGTTTTTTCCACGCTCCCGCGAGAGTGGCGGGCTCGCATTTTTTCGAAGGGCCGCAACTGCTTTCTATCGAGAGCGTTTCAAATGCTAGGCACAATTCTTGTGAAACTTTGAGCTGCAAAATATCCTCTCTGGGTGACGAGCCCGCTGCTCTTGTCGAAGGCGCAAGAGAAGAAAGTTCGCGAAAGGGCATTTCTGTCTCAAGGACAGTTGGCGCCTTGCCAGAAATTTCACATTCCGTTTCTGTAGGGACGTCTCTGCTTCTACCTTCCTTTTACATGAAAGAGACAAGTTTACCGTTGAATGAACATCCAGAAACAGTATCTTATCGTTTGACGTGTGTTACGGGAACATATTCACATAATTTAGTCTTCTGTTTCCTAAATACTATAACGTAGCAAAGCTTTTTATTTTCTGAATTTGGTTTCGTAAATGTCTTGAGACGGAAACTATTCGTATGCCTTGGGAGTATCATTGTTGTTGCTCATTTCACATTCACAGGGAAATTAATATGATGCAATATGGGTGTTGCATCAAATACCGCCATCCTCCCATTTCCGTTTCTTCGCCCCATTTTTCTCTCTTCAAAACTCCGCAAAAATGTTGAAACGTTTAAGTAGAAAGCCTCATATATTGATCTAAACCATGTATTTTACTTAGCCTGCCCCTATAGTCTGTACCTCATGTTACTCAATTCGTGCACTGAGGAAGCAGGAAAGGAAACTGGGAGAAAGTAGGTAAAACAAAACGAAATTAAAACTTTGAGCGAACAGTCCACGAGTGTACTGCCGGTCCATAGTGTCCAATATTTAGGCGATCAGACATGTCGCCATCGACAGGTGCACCCGTAGACTGTTCTAACAAGAAATACGGCGGGAGAAATTGAACAATCACATAAAACTTTTAGGTTTGCCGACAACGTTTTATTTTCAGCAAAGATGCCAAATGACTCGAAAGATCATTTGAATCGAATGGATATCAACAACACTAAAACAAACATAATGAAATGTAGTTGACCAAAATAGTCATGCGATGTGAGGGAGTCAGATTAAGCAATGGGACACTGAAAGTAGTACTTGAGTTTTACAGTTCAAGCAAGAAATTAACTGTACATCAGCAAAGCAGAAAATATAAAATGTAGACAGGGGATAGCAGGAGAAACGTTTCTTAAATCGCAATTTAATTTACGTATTAGGAAGTCTTAAAAAAAAGACGTATTACTGTGGAGTGTAGCCTTGAATGGAAGTCAAACATGGCCGGTAAATAATTCAGCCAAGAATGGAATAACATCTTTTGAAATGGAGTCCTACAGAAGAACGCTAAAGATTAGATGGGTACGTCGGATAACTAATGAGGAGGTACTGATTCGAACTGGGGAGAAAAGAAACAAATGGTACATCTTGACTAACAGAATGGATCGGTTGCTACGGCACATCCTGAGGCATCAAGGAATCGTCAATGTAGAACTGGGGGGAAGTGTAGGAGATAAATGTTGTAGCGGAAGACCAAAGCTTAACTACACCAAGCTGGTTGAAAAGGATGGAGATTATGCAGAAATTAAGAGGCTTGCACAGGACAGAATATCCGCATCAAACCAGTGTTCGGACCAGACGACAATAACAACAACATTTTACTTAAATTCAAACCCCCCCCCCCCCCCCTCTATTGTACAAATGTTACCTCTTCCAATACAGTTTGGTTATGTTCAGACATATTGCGAGTTCTCCTAGAGAATTCGAATGGCCGCCGCGTTTTTGACAGTTACACACCAGATGACTGTCGCATATGAAAATGTCTGACCTGAGACCAATCCGACTAAGCTTATATAGGAGAAAATTGATTTGAACTGTATTTAAATAAAATATTTTGTAACAACCATTTACTATTTGTTCCTTCAGACTCTTTGTCTCAAATAACGATTTAGAGAATTTCTTAGGCTTGTAAGGACTACCACCCGGGAGAAACTGGCTCACTTTTCTGTATGGTCATCCAGAGTTAGTTTTGCTGTTACTTTTCCTAAATCACTTCAAATGATCGTTTAGGTGTGCCGATAAAGAAAGCCATGGAGGTTACCTGCTCCATGCTTGTGAAGTCCCACCTTGTGATCCGTCTTTAATTTTCTTAACAGAGTCGCTATATTTCTTCTAACGTTCCTCCTTTCTATTTGCAGAGATGATTATTTATTCATTTATTTATTTTGTTGCTTGTATCTTATTCTTTTTCTTGTTCCTTAATCCTACATCGGCGCAGTGTCAGCATAGTTATTACATGGTTAGTACACGGGTTTGCAAGATGCCCTTCCTGTCCCGTTATCTCCCCCCCCCTCCCCCTCCATACCTAGGACAGAATATATATACCAAAACTGTCTGCCTGTTATTTTATTCATGTGAAAGTGAGCGGAAGTTTTCTAAATGTTCTCACGGTTTTTTTTTTCCTTCCTTAGTCCAAACTGACCTCAAGTTTAATAACTGCTTATTTTCCTCAGTAGTGTTGGTACTACAAAACAGTAGTTACATGGGCCACTTTCTACAGTTTCCTTCAGTCATTATTAGCATTTTCTAACTGTTAGGTGCCAACATGAAGACAGATTTCAACAGACATAATAGAACAGAGTTTAGACAGAAGCATGTAATGAGCACCTTATACCACACAAATAATCCCTTTCTAACCTCAGAAGGTTTTTAAAAGCAATAAACAATCAAATAGAGAAAACATCTTCGGTATTAGTAAACTGCTTCAGCTGTATTTGTTCCTTTATTTTTAGATCACTACCAGTTTCGTGGCACTAAAAGCGACATCTTCAGGTGACTACACTACTGGCCACTAAAATTGCAACACCACGACGATGACGTGATACAGACGCGAAATTTAACCGACAGAAAGAAGATGCTGTGATATGCAAATGATTAGCTTTTCAGAGCATTCACACAAGGTTGGCGCCGGTGGCGACACCTACAACGTGCTGACGTGAGGAAAGTTTCCAACCGATTTCTCATACACAAACAGCAGTTGACCGGCGTTGCCTGGTGAAACACTGTTGTGATGCCTCGTGTAAGGAGGAGAAATGCGTACCATCACGTTTACGACTTTGATAAAGGTCGGATTGTAGCCTATCGCGATTGCGGTTTATCGTATCGCGACATTGCTGCTCGCGTTGGTCGAGATCCAAAGATTGTTAGCAGAATATGGAATCGGTGGATTCAGGAGAGTAATACGGAACGCCGTGCTGGATCCCAATGGCCTCGTATCACTAGCAGTCGAGATGACAAGCATCTTATCCGCATGGCTGTAACGGATCGTGCAGCCACGTCTCAATCCCTGAGTCAATAGGTGGGGACGTTTGCAAGACAACAACCATCTGCACGAACAGTTCGACGACGTTTGCAGCAGCATGGACTATCAGCTCGGAGACCACGGCTGCGGTTACCCTTGACACTGCATCACAGACAGGAGCGCCTGGGATGGTGTACTCAACGACGAACCTGAGTGCACGAATGGCAAAACATAATTTTTTCGGATGAATCCAGGTTCTGTTTACAGCATCATGATGGTCGCATCCGTGTTTGGCGACATCGCGGTGAACGCACATTGGAAGCGTGTATTCGTCATCGCTATACTGGCGTGATGGTATGGGGTGCCATTTGTTACACGTCTCGGTCACCTCTTGTTCGCATTGACGGCACTTTGAACAGTGCACGTTACATTTCAGATGTGTTACGACCCTTGGCTCAACCCTTCATTCGATCCCTGCGAAACGCTACATTTCAGCAGGATAATGCACGACCGCGTGTTGCAGGTCCTGTACGGGCCTTTCTGCATACAGAAAATGTTCGACTGCTGCCCTGGCCAGCACATTCTGCAGATCTCTCACCAATTGAGAAGTCTGGTCAATGGTGGCCGAGCAACTGGCTCGTCACAATACGCCAATCACTACTCTTGATGAACTGTGGGACTGTGTTGAAGCTGCATAGGCAACTGTACCTGTGCACGCCATCCAAGCTCTGTTTGACTCAATGCCCAGGCGTATCAAGGCCGTTATTACGGACAAGGTGGTTTTCCTGGGTACTGACCTCTGAGGATCTATGCACCCAAATTGCGTGAAAATGTAATCACATGTCAGTTCTAGTATAATATATTTGTCCAATGAATACCCGTTTATCATCTGCATTTCTTCTTGGTGTAGCAATTTTAATGGCCAGTAGTGTATATAAGTAAAACATTACAGCTAAAAAGCTCGGAACTTTGTACACAACATTCGTTGTCCGTCAGAACAAAACATCACTAAAAGGTGGCATTTATGGAATAAAACAGCCGGATTTCAATATAGTGGATGGCAAGTGGACTGCATTTTTCCCTTGTGAGGCCAACTGAAGAACGACTCGATAGAGAAGTCGCAGCACCGGTCACATAAACTGACCACGGCCTAGAGAGCGGTGTGCTGACCACACACCCTTCCGTATCCTCTTCCGCTGAGCTAAGGACCGAGGACGACACTGCGGCCGGTCGGTAGCGTTGGGCCTCCAAGGCCTGTTCGGGCGACATTTGTTTCTTTTCAAAGTCATCGACAGCCACCGACATTACGAAAGGTAAACACCCAACAATTTTCAAGGCATAATTATGCAACAAGAGATTGCTGTGCACTAAGACAGTATCTGCAGGAAGACAACATACACAAGTAAACAACAAGGAGCCCCGCCCCACAACCGAAGTTCCTCAAAATCAGATACTATTGATTGCGGAACACTAAACTTCAAAAGTTGTGTAAGTTATTGTTTGAACAGTATCCTTAATTATCTGAATTACTGGAAGTGCATACTAGAATCTTTCTGTTGTTATAATCCATAGGGTGAGCAGTACCAAGGGGGATCGAAGGGGTGTTATCCGACCCTATGGGTGGATTCCCTGCGTATTATGGACTGCCAGGCGAAATCACACAGACTGATCTCAGAGTCAGAGGGAAATAGTTCAACTGTTGTCTCATTTGTGTTCGTGACAAAACTGAAAAAAAAAGAATGGGGCTTTTTACAGTGAATTGGGGAGGAGATACTAAGATAATTTACGATAATATGAATGCTAATTAGGAAAAGAAGATGAATGTGACACATGTATAGCAAAATACAGCCCATATGGTAACTGAAATGATATTGGGATCGTACTTCTACACTTTGCTTCTTCGAGAAATACAGGAGTGAGTAGTACAACTGTTAACCACAAAGATATATAGAGTTATTCAAAAGTAAGTGTACACACTTCTCGGCTGTGATGTATGGATCAAGATAACAGGAAAATGTTAAATATAGAAGATTTATAAAAGCTGTTGACGAAGTTTCAGGAAGGGTAGAGCGAGTCGTATACGATGGCTGATTTCATTAAGAGTCTACACAAGTAACTGCTGTTGAAAATGAGAACGTAAAGGTAAACCATACACGTAGAATATTACAGAATAGCAAGAAGAGAAGAAAAGAGACTGCATAAAAAGTAAAAAGAGAGCATGGAAGGATAGAAATGGAAGAAATGCAACAGCTGAAACGGCTGAATGAGCTGAAATCTTATGACTTATTTCACCTGTCAATGTTTACGTATCGGTTTCTACAACCCAGGCAACGCCTCTCTTTGGAAAAGAATTCTCCGCTGCCGTGGCTATCTGCACCTAATCTATCGCTACTGCGGACCCACCTGTGAACTGCTGACACCTGGGACGCGCCAGTCACAGCTCACGTGACCTACACACCGCGCAAGAGTTTTGACGTTGCACCCTAGTTGGCGGTACATGCAATAACCTTTGAATGTGCTGCAGCGGCTCAGAAGAGGTTTGTTGGTCAGAAAATAAATACCCAACGCATCTGCTAAATGCAGTTGTATTTTTCTGGCCTTATGTCCGATATTTAATTTGGTGTACACCAGTATCAATTTGAAATCAAGGACAAATGCTGTAATGCCGCAATGTAGTCTTAGGTGAATTTTATAAGAAGCAGCTATGGAGCTTTGCGTTCGCTACCACTGGCCAGTAGACGCACGGTGGTGACACGTAGGTTATAGAAACATGTATGAAAAAGGATTGCAAGACGAACTAGTCGTGCTATACCAAACCTGCATGGCACAGCGGTAGTAGCAGGATCGGGCAGGATGCTGTGTTCACACGGGGTAGAACTATGTAAAATGAGCTACGTGACCGGGTGCCGGGCAAAAGTTCAACAAATAACTGTATTTACTGAGGTGTCAGAGAAACAAAAGAAACATATGGGCGTCTGAGGGAAGAAATGCAAGGAGTAATAAGGGCGTTGCCACGAAAATTGCTGTGGAGGAAGAGGGGATGTATAGGTGCTGGAAGAAGGATACTCAAGACAGTATTTGGAACAGTGGATGCAAGTGACATAAGTGAGCTAAAAGGGCAGCAGAAGCTGCGAGGGAGTTGGCTGGAGGGAACAGATTGGTTGTGGATTGGCATTCCACATGGACTGCGAGTCTGGAGAGTGCCGTGCTGAACAACTACACATGCACGGACGTCTAACTGGGGGAGTAATGAATTATGCCATAGCTTAACATAGCATGTTAACATTTAAGAGTGCTAACCTAGTATAATCTTGGGTGTGTGTCACTTGTTTTGGAATTCAGTCGTAAGAAGTAGTTCATTCTGGGGAATCAGTCCCAAGCAAGACCCAATGGGCTGAGTTTCTCCCATGGTGAGGGACAATGTAGAGCCGCTACCTAGTATTAGGCGAAATTTGTAAGAATCTGCCATAAAGCGTTGTGTTAGCTACTGCTAGATGTAAGTGCAGTGTGGTGACGTGTAGATACGACAACATGTATGCAAACGAATTGCGAGGTAAGCTAGCCATGCTCTGTGAAACCTGTATTCCGCTGCAGTAATGGCCATAATTGGCAGGTCAGTGTCACCACACCAGAACTATGTATGAGGTACATGACTGGAACCAAGACAGCCGGCCGGTGTGGCTGAGCGGTTATAGGCGCTTCAGTCTGGAACCGCGCGACCGCTACGTCGCAGGTTCGAATCCTGCCTCGGGCATGGATGTGCGTGATGTCCTTAGGTTAGTTAGTTTTACGTAGTTCTAAGTTCTAGGGGACTGATGACCTCAGATGTTAAGTCCCATAGTGTTTAGAGCTATTTGAACCATTTTGGAAACAGGACAGTAGTGCAAAAAATGCGCCCCAGAGCAGCAAAAATAGCTGTGAATTTCGAGACAGAGGCATTCAGAGCCCAGCAGTACTACCAGGACACCAGGGCTATGCTAGAAAATGAGGAGACTGGGCGTCAATAGCTTCAACCTTGGGTTGAAGAGGAACGCGAGGCAGAAGCCTCTCACACTGAATCTAACCTGCAGCGCAGAAGACATGCGTTATGCCAGCTGCTGTCAGACTCCTGCCTGGAAGCAGTGGTTCTTTCTCCATGCACGGCATACTGCTCAACACCATGAAAGACATGAGCCGCACCTGGGTCACCTGGGCATGGGCGTTCGATATCAGAGGGCTGACGCAACAAGAAGAAGCAGCGCACCATTGATGTCACATCTTGGCATACTGAAGGGCAACTCACTCTCCAGGTCTGGCGTCAGCATCACTGGGGGCTGCCCCAAGTACAGTCCATTTGGGATGGGGCCACTCGCCCACTGCCGGTCGCCGGCCTGCTACACTGGCGAGGGGCGTGACTGTCTTTCATAGATTACGAGGAAATGTTATAATTAAAAGCAATAAAGTGTCTTTTCAGTCACCAGTCTGTCACTGCATCACGCCAAGACTCAAGCAGCCCTCACAGGGGCCACTAATTTCATATAATCGTCTTCCCAAAGTGACTCTGATGAACCATCGACCACAGTGGGCTGCCTTCATGACCCAAAGATTCTCTACAATTATAAATTCATCCGATCAATCAAGACCAGTAAGTCATCTGTGACTATCTACAACAACACTGAGTACATACATAGTAAGACAATAAATGTAGCCCTACTTACTGGTACAAGTATGAGCCATGAGCAGTAGAACAACATCATCTTTGTTCATCTGATCTGTCAGCAGCTTGTGGAATTGCGGTAGCATTCTCGCTTCCTGCACACGGGGTCCTGGGTTCGATTCCCGGTGGGGTCCCGATTACGGTTGGGGGAAGGCAATGGCAAACCACCTCCTAAGACCTTGCCTAGTACGGTGATGTGGGTCTCCTACATCGTCCCCTACACTCCTCGGAGTATGGGACCTCATCATCATCATCATCATCATCTGATCTGAACGTGTAATTATTGTCACAGCACAAAATATAAATATTGAGTGCCAAACTAAGCCACTTCCTACATGACTGTACATGCTTGTACGCCGCAAATCTCAGATGAATTAACAATAAAGCTTATTGTGGTGATTAGGTTGAGCTGCAATCAGCTACATGGTCTCACTTCACCCAACACCTATCGCAAACTGCCAAGAACATGGGGACGTTGCCCATGTCTATAACTTTTGGTCAGGCCATGACTTCAGGCACATCACTTTCCGCTAATACATATTTAGAATTATGGGACTTTTATGCGCCACAACAGTAACCCGCACTTATATTCGCTAGGAGTCCCTCTTCTGATACTTTTAGGTTTGATCTGCCTGCTACGAAACTTGTTTTCATAGAAGGACTATTTCTTCTATCCCACCTTGGAGGGACAGCGACAAGTTCACCGGCTGTTGCTAAGAGGTGTCTTTCTCCTCATACAGCGTCTTGCTTTTTAGTTTCTCATGAAGTACTCCTACGCCGAAGTCCTAGAACATTCGAGATGTCACTCTCCGGAACCTATTTTCCGCTCACTCCAGCAGACCTACTCTTCCTGCAGCTGCTCCTCGTCGCCTTGCTTGACAACGGTCAGACAAAGCTACCGCTCACCTTCCCAAGTTCTGGTGCATCATGATGTGGAATCCTCCAATAAACTTCCAATTTCCAATAGCTTATTTACGATTTGTTCTACAGCAAGTCATCCTTTTTCTTAACTTAAAAGACTACGCAATATTACGTTCGGAAATGAGGGTGGAAAGGAAAATATAGTGTCATAGCCATGCCTCTACCTCTTTATTAAATACCGAATAAGAATTTCCAGCCTGGGACGAATTTGTGTAGAAATACAGATGGTTCGGTTTTGAGTAGTGATGAAGCAATATGTAAAAGACAGGCTCAACACTTCGATGAACTGTTGGATGAATCCAGAGATTTATTACCCTCTACAAACGCAGAGAATTCAGAAACAGAGGACCCAGCAGCAACTGCTGAGGAAGTGGAGGGAGCAATCAAGAACCTGAAGAATGATAAAATCCCCTGAATGGATCTTAATACAAACAGAATTAGTAAAAAATACAGGAAAGGAATTTATTAAACATTTTCATAAGTTCTCAAGTTACATTTGGATAGATTAATGAAATGGAGGTATTATTTGAATCTACAGGAAAGGCAATATCGTCATGTGTCCTAATTATAAGGGGATTTACCTGTTTCTGACTGCGTGTACAGTATTCTCCAGTATCCTCTTTAAAAGGCTTCCATCTTGTGTTAAAAATGCTGTTGGCTATTATTAGTATGTTTCATCGAGGAAGATCTTCTGCTGATGCGATTTTTCATGATGTGGCAAATACTGGAAAAATCTGAAGAATTTGGGCTTGGTACACATCATCGCTTTGTAGACTTCAGATCAGCCTATAATAGTATTAACAGAAAGGGTTCTATGCATATTAGCAATGGGAGAAGTTGAGATTCCAAAAAAATTTTTGCTGTAATGAAAGCTACTTTGGAAAATTTTCAGAGTCAAACAAAGATACAGATTATGCTGTAAGTGGTGTAACAATGAAAATATATTAAGACAGGGAGATTAGTTATCCTACCTTCCATTTGATGTAGTCTTGGTTAAGTTGTAAGAGATGTAGCCATCAGTACAAGGGGGCTACCCCGTACAAGTCAGTTCGGGTGCTTATGTGTAAGACGTTGAAATAATTCCTGGAACATCAGGATCAATGAAAGATGACACTACAATACCTGAAACAGT
The DNA here is from genome assembly GCF_021461395.2 of Schistocerca americana. Taxonomy (NCBI): domain Eukaryota; kingdom Metazoa; phylum Arthropoda; class Insecta; order Orthoptera; family Acrididae; genus Schistocerca; species Schistocerca americana. The sequence goes on along the minus strand of NC_060121.1, from coordinate 738,588,341 downwards.
TCCTATATTCATAGTGCCATGTCGTGCATGGTTTCACTTACCTTGGAGCCCTGAATGACCAGTATTTATAAAACGTTGACAGCGAGAGCAGATACCTCTTTGCATTAATCTCTGCAAAAAGAAGTGTATTCTACTGGTTTCCGTCACGCTAAAACAATGGGAGTTCAGTGTTTCATGACACTGCAAATCTACGATGAAACACACTACGTAAAAGTAACATTGTCGTATTAAACTTTGGTAAGGAATCCATGTGCATAAATGAAATATTTCAAGATAATACTGAGCCTGACAAAAAATAAGGCCTAGAAAACTTGATCGGATGTCAATGTAACTTCGCACACGTACACACCATCAGAAAGCATATCCGAAAGAACAGATACCATCTTCATATAGTTAAAGGCTAACCGGCCATTTATCTTCTTCTTCTGTGCTGGATGCACACGCACTGCCCGAACTCTTACAGGACTCGGTAAGATTGTCTGCCGCGAGATTTTTTTTTTTTCTTGGTCATCAGTCTACTGACTGGTTTGATGCGGCCCGCCACGAATTCCTTTCCTGTGCTAACCTCTTCATCTCAGAGTAGCACTTGCAACCTACGTCCTCAATTATTTGCTTGACGTATTCCAATCTCTGTCTTCCTCTACAGTTTTTGCCCTCTACAGCTCCCTTTAGTACCATGGAAGTCATTCCTCATGTCTTAGCAGATGTCCTATCATCCTATCCCTTCTCCTTATCAATGTTTTCCACATATTCCTTTCCTCTCCGATTCTGCGTAGAACCTCCTCATTCCTTACTTTATCAGTCCACCTAATTTTCAACATTCGTCTATAGCACCACATCTCAAATGCTTCGATTCTCGTCTGTTCCGGTTTTCCCACAGTCCATGTATCACTACCATACAATGCTGTACTCCAGACGTACATCCTCAGAAATTTCTTCCTCAAATTAAGGCCGGTATTTGATATTAGTAGACTTCTCTTGGCCAGAAATGCCTTTTTTGCCATAGCGAGTCTGCTTTTGATGTCCTCCTTGCTCCGTCCGTCATTGGTTATTTTACTGCCCAGGTAGCAGAATTCCTTAACTTCATTGACTTCGTGACCATCAATCCTGATGTTAAGTTTCTCGCTGTTCTCATTTCTACTACTTCTCATTACCTTCGTCTTTCTCCGATTTACTCTCAAACCATACTGTGTACTTATTAGACTGTTCATTCCGTTCAGCAGATCATTTAATTCCTCTTCACTTTCACTCAGGATAGCAATGTCATCAGCGAATCGTATCATTGATATCGTTTCACCTTGTATTTTAATTCCACTCCTGAACCTTTCTTTTATTTCCATTATTGCTTCCTCGATGTACAGATTGAAGAGTAGGGGCGAAAGGCTACAGCCTTGTCTTACACCCTTCTTAATACGAGCACTTCGTTCTTGATCGTCCACTCTTATTATTCCCTCTTGGTTCTTGTACATATTGTATATGACCCGTCTCTCCCTATAGCTTACCCCTACTTTTTTCAAAATCTCGAACAGCTTGCACCATTTTATATTGTCGAACGCTTTTTCAAAGTCAACAAATCCTATGAAAGTGTCTTGATTTTTCTTTAGCCTTGCTTCCATCATTAGCCGTAACGTCAGAATTGCCTCTCTCGTCCCTTTACTTTTCCTAAAGCCAAACTGATCGTCACCTAGCGCATTCTCAATTTTCTTTTCCATTCTTCTGTATATTATTCTTGTAAGCAGCTTCGATGCATGTGCTGTTAAGCTGATTGTGCGCTAATTCTCGCACTTGTCAGCTCTTGCCGTCTTCGGAATTGTGTGGATGATGCTTTTCCGAAAGTCGGATGGTATATCGCCAGACGCATATATTCTATACACCAACGTGAACAGTCGTTTTGTTGCCACTTCCCCCAATGATTTTAGAAATTCTGATAGAATGTTATCTATCCCTTCTGCCTTATTTGACCGTAAGTACTCCAAAGTTCTTTTAAATTCCGGTTCTAATACTGGATCCCCTATCTCTTCTAAATCGACTCCTGTTTCTTCTTCCATCACATCAGACAAATCTTCACCCTCATAGAGGCTTTCAATGCATTCTTTCCACCTATCAGCTCTCTCCTCTGCATTTAACGGTGGAATTCCCGTTGCACTCTTAATGTTACCACCGTTGCTTTTAATGTCACCAAAGGTTGTTTTGACTTTCCTGTATGCTGAGTCTGTCCTTCCAACAATCATATCTTTTTCGATGTCTTCACACTTTTCCTGCAGCCATTTCATCTTAGCTTCCCTGCACTTCCTATTTATTTCATTCCTCAGCGACTTGTATTTCTGTATTCCTGATTTTCCCGGAACATGTTTGTACTTCCTCCTTTCATCAATCAACTGAAGTATTTCTTTTGTTACCCATGGTTTCTTCGAAGCTACCATCTTAGTACCTATGTTTTCCTTCCCAACTTCTGTGATGGCCCTTTTTAGAGATGTCCATTCCTCTTCAACTGTACTGCCTACTGCGCTATTCCTTATTGCTGTATCTATAGCGTTAGAGAACTTCAAACGTATCTCGTCATTCCTTAGTACTTCCGTATCCCACTTCTTTGCGTATTGATTCTTCCTGACTAATGTCTTGAACTTCAGCCTACTCTTCATCACTACTATATTGTGATCTGAGTCTATATCTGCTCCTGGGTACGCCTTACAATCCAGTATCTGATTTCGGAATCTCTGTCTGACCATGATGTAATCTAATTGAAATCTTCCCGTATCTCCCGGCCTTTTCCAAGTATACCTTCTCCTCTTGTGATTCTTGAACAGGTTATTCGCTATTACTAGATGAAACTTGTTACAGAACTCAATTAGTCTTTCTCCTCTTTCATTCCTTGTCCCAAGCCCGTATTCTCCCGTAATCTTTTCTTCTACTCCTTCCCCTACAACTGCATTCCAGTCGCCCATGACTATTATATTTTCGTCCCCCTTTACATACTGCATTACCCTTTCAATATCCTCATACACTTTCTCTATCTGTTCATCTTCAGCTTGCGACGTCGGCAAGTATACCTGAACTATCGTTGTCGGTGTTGGTCTGCTGTCGATTCTGATTAGAACAACCCGGTCACTGAACTGTTCACAGTAACACACCCTCTGCCCTACCTTCCTATTCATAACGAATCTTACACCTGTTATACCATTTTCTGCTGCTGTTGATATTACCCGATACTCATCTGACCAGAAATCCTCGTCTTCCTTCCACTTCACTTCACTGACCCCCACTATATCTAGATTGAGCCTTTGCATTTCCCTTTTCAGATTTTCTGGTTTCCCTACCACGTTCAAGCTTCTGACATTCCACGCCCCGACTCGTAGAACGTTATCCTTTCGTAGATTATTCAATCTTTTTCTCATGGTAACTTCCCCCTCGGCAGCCCCTCCCGGAGATCCGAATGGGGGACTATTCCGGAATCTTTTGCCAATGGAGAGATCATCATGACACTTCTTCAATTACAGGCCACATGTCCTATGGAGTCCGCAGCTCGTGGTCGTGCGGTAGCGTTCTCGCTTCCCACGCCCGGGTTCCCGGGTACGATTCCCGGCGGGGTCAGGGATTTTCTCTGCCTCATGATGACTGGGTGTTGTGTGCTGTCCTTAGATTAGTTAGGTTTAACTAGCTCTAAGTTCTAGAGGACTGATGACCATAGATGTTAAGTCCCACAGTGCTCAGAGCCATTGGAACCATTTTTTTTTTTTGTCCTGTGGATACATGTTACGTGTCTTTAATGCAGTGGTTTTCATTGCCTTCTGCATCCTCATGTCGTTGATAATTGCTGATTCTTCCGCTTTTAGGGGCAATTTCCCACCCCTAGGACAAGAGAGTGCCCTGAACCTCTATCCGCTCCTCCGCCCTCTTTGACAAGGCCGCTGGCAGAATGAGGCTGACTTCTTATGCCGGAAGTCTTCGGCCGCCAATGCTGATTATTTATCAAAATTTAGGCAGTGGCGGGGATTGAACCCGGGACCGAAGACGTTTTGATTACGAATCAAAGACGCTACCCCTAGACCACGGGTACGCCAGTAACTAGCGTAATTGGCAGGGGCACTACGAATGTAATGTGTGGACATTACGCTGGGAATGTGAACCTCACAGGGAGCGTTCAAGGGTTAAATCCCTGCAGTCGCACTATTCTCTGTGCCCTCGGTGGCTCAGATGGATAGAGCATCTGTCATGTAAGCAGGAGATCCCGGGTTCGAGTCCCGGTCGGTGCACACATTTGCAACTGTCCCCATTGATGTATAAATACGCCTGTCGACAACTTAGGGTCTCGATTTAATTATCATTTCATCTGAATAATTAGAGCCACAATTCTGTATGATACGTAGAACGATAACCAGAGAACATTAGTGTTCTCCACGATTAGTATTGTTACCACGTCTGGTAGGGTAGATAAGGAGCATGGTCGGTGTCTGATGTTGAGTGACCACGTCGAGAACAAAGAGATGCCGCATACTCGTGTGTGACAGCACAATCAACACCTGACAGGGTTTGAAGGAGGTCTTATTCGCCGGCTGGTTGGATCGTGCAACATCCAGATTTGTGGGTCATTCACACGTGATCGTGGCCCGATTTTAGACTGCACGGAAACGTCAGAGTAGGCATACTCGTTGTCACGCTTCCAGTCGACCACGTCTGACCTCCACAAGGGAGGATCACGGCGTCTACCAAGCACATCAGACATCGCAACTACTTGGATCGGTGCATACCATCCGCGAAAAAGTAGTTGACTCAGTACGACATTCAGCGTCATCCCACATCAATAGCAGTGAAATGTCCCCTTTGGAAAATTAGTGAATTATTGTGCTGATAAACCCCTTACGTTATTTGATTTTCAAACAGCTGAGCAAAACTGAACGTACTCAGACATTTCTCTCTTTACTTATTCTGTACCTACAGATTGGAAAATTGCGCAGGTCGCACCAGTGTTTAAGAAGGGTAGTAGGAGTAATCCATCGAACTACAGACCTATATCATTGACGTCGGTTTACAGTAGGGTTTTGGAGCATGTACTTCATTCAAACATTATGAATCACCTCGAAGGGAACGATCTATTGATACGTAATCAGAATGGTTTCAGAAAACATCGTTCTTGTGCAACGCAGCTGGCTCTTTATTCGCACGACGTAATGGCCGCTATCGACAGGGGATCTCAAGTTGATTCCATATTTCTACATTTCCGGAAAGCTTTTGACACCGTTCCTCACAAGCGACTTCTAATCAAGCTGCGGGCCTATGGGGTATCGTCTCAGTTGTGCGACTTGATTAGTGATTTCCTGTCAGGAAGGTCGCAGTTCGTAGTAATAGACGGCAAATCATTGAGTAAAACTGAAGTGATATCAGGTGTTCCCCAGGGAAGCGTCCTGGGACCTTTGCTGTTCCTGATCTATTTAAATGACCTGGGTGACAATCTGAGCGGATGATGCTGTAATTTACCGTCTAGTAAGGTCATCCGAAGACCAGTATCAGTTGTAAAGCGATTTAGAAAAGATTGCTGTATGGTGTGGCAGGAGGCAGTTGTCGCTAAATAACGAAAACTGTGAGGTGATCCGCATGAGTTCCAAAAGAAATCCTTTGGAATTCGATTACTCGATAAATAGTACAATTCTCAAGGCTGTCAATTCAACTAAGTACCTGGGTGTTAAAATTACGAACAACTTCAGTTGGAAACAGCTTACACTACACTCGTTCGTCCTCTGTTAGAATATTGCTGCCCGGTGTTGGATCCTTACCAGGTGGGATTGACGGAGGACGTCGAAAGGGTGCAAAAAAGGGCAGCTCGTTTTGTATTATCACGTAATAGGGGAGAGAGTGTGGCAGATATGATACGCGAGTTGGGATGGAAGTCATTAAAGCAAAGACGTTTTTCGTCGCGGCGAGATCTATTTACGAAACTTCAATCACCAACTTTCTCTTCCGAATGCGAAAATATTTTGTTGAGCCCAGCCTACATAGGTAGAGGAATAATCATCAAAATAAAATAAGAGAAATCAGAGCTCGAACAGAAAGGTTTAGATGTTCGCTTTTCCCGCGTGCTGTTCGGGAGTGGAATGGAAGAGAGATATTATGATTGTGGTTCGATGCACCCTCTGCCAAGCACTTAAATGTGAATTGAAGAGTAATCATGTAGATGTAGATGTAGAGATCATCACTAAACTGACACACAATATTTTTAGCGCAACGCAATCTGACTTTCAATAGTCCCTACTAAAGAATGGGCCTGACTAACAATAACCTATACCTTTCATGAATCACTTACCTCACAATAGTCTTCGTTACTCGAACTACTGCAATACAGCGAGCGCCAATACTGCCAGCTAAATAAAAGATTCTAACTACGGAAGGCACTAACTGCCGATAGGCATAGTTAACAAATGAAAGATTTTGATAGAGAACAAACGATGTATTTACCTAAATAGTGTTCAAAAGTCATTATATATATATATCGCTTCATGACATCCAGTCTTACAAATTTACTGTCTCTGATGGACATAGGTCCAGATCATCCGCTCTCAAAACACCGCCATCTCACTCCGAACATCCACCACTGCTGATGGCTCACCTCCAACTGCGCAACGCTATGCGCTGTTCACATCCAACTGCCCAACACTACAATAGCGAATATTCTAACAATGCTAACCAGCCACAGACTGCACACAGCACAGTCAGTGATTATCATACAGAGCGCTACGTGGCGTTACCAACATAAAAAACTTAAACAGCCTACTTACAGCAGGAGACTAGCAGCTTTACTGTCACATATGTAGGCCGATGCTAACAAGACAACACAAACAGTTACTTTTCGAGTGGAGCCATGACCATAAAGAATGGCCTACTGGTGAATATTGTCGCATTGTCTTTAAGGGGGGTAGGACGTCAAACGGGCCGAGTTGGAGCAGGAGAAGCATCTAAGGACATTTTAATTTCCAGTGTCTATACTTATACAAATGAATTCATAAAACTTTGTCAGCATCACCAGAAAGGATTCAGGATTCACACCCATTGCAGTGGAAGTTCGAAAACATAACAAAATAAATTTTTTTACGTTCGAAATTTCATCATTTTTTCACTTACTAATGGCTGCATTTGTTGCTATAGGTACACTTTCCTTCATAAGTTAGATTCTTCGATGAATTTTGCGCAGCATACAAACCATACTTACAGGTGTATGAAACTCTAGAATTTATTTAATTTATGAAAAAACGAATGAGCTGTTATATTTTAAACTTCATGTTTAGAAAAAACACAAATTTTCTAGTTAATTAACTCAATTTTTACCACAGTTTTTAATAGATTTGTAAAATTCGAGAGTTTCATACACCTTTGGGTATGTTTTGTATGCTGTGCAAAATTCATCGAAGAATCTCGCTTACTTATGAAGAAAAGTGTACCTATAGCAACAAATGCTGCCATTAGTAAGTGAAAAAAATGATGAAATTTCACGCCCAAAAAAATTATTTTGTAATGTTTTCGAACTTCCACTGCTGTGAGTGTAAATTCTGAATCCTTCCTGGTCATGCTGACAAAATTTTATGAATTTATTTGTAAAAGTAGAGACAGTGGAAATTAAAATGTCCTATGATGCCTCTCCTGCTCCATGTCGGCCCGTTTGATTTCCAACCCCCCTTAACAGTTAAACGTGGTTTTGCATTACCTCGTATGAACATCGTCGGTGAGTATGGCGGTGAACTAGAAAGCGGTCCAAATTCTTTCATTGATTTGGACAGGCAGAGCGATGTTACTCATGGCGTCTAGGTATGGGCACCCATAGCGGACAACTTCAGGTGACGGCTGGTAGTAATTCAGGGGACTCTGAGGGAACAGTGGTACGTCTCTGACATCCTGTTCTCTCATGTGTTACACCTCATGTGGCAATACCGTAGTCCTGTTTTTCAGAAGGGTAATGCCAGTCCAAACATGGAACTCGTCCCTGTGAACTGTATGAATGATGTTGAGGTACCCCCATGGTCAGCAAGATCCTCAGGTCTGTGTCTGATGGAAAGTCAACTGCGTCCCTATCCCAGTATTCAGAATATCAAGAAGGAGGAGAGGGAGAGAATACAACGACCTCGTGATACCCTTCTCTACCAAATCAGTGCATGTACCCAGCCAAGAGGAGGTGCAACGTCATGCTAATACCTGGACTAATGCTGTAAAGTGCTTTGTAAATTTGACTCGAATTTGTAGTAACTGAAATAACACAACAGTCAGTCCGTGAGGTGTTCGTTTGCTCCCACCCTTCCACGCGCATCAGTTTTTTGGGGAGGCGGTCTGTGTCATAAAGATATCTCCGTTTCATTTGCTTTGCCTAACACACCTTTATGAAATCAGAATTACATTTGATTCCTGATTTCTATTTAAATAAATAGGATGTATGTAATTGAACTCCAAAATAATATACAATGTTTTTCGAAATAACATCATTACAAAGTTATTAGAGAAATGTTGAACAATTTACAGTTTTAAGAATACACAGTTAATAAAACAGTTTTATTTAAACATAGTTCTTCAAAATTTATTGCATATGAAAAAGGAAATAATAACTCTATAGAATCTAAAGGCTTAAATAAATGTTAAACAATGAAATTTATAACCAGTATTATTAACGCCATTAACAGTTCTTATTTAGATGATGATGAAGAAGCAGTTGAAAAAGTAGAAACAGACACTAAATATTAATTGCAAAGGTGAAGAGGTTCGATATTTCCAAAAGTATCTTCTTCAGAAGGAGTGGGCCTTGTTACACTTATTAAAAAAGAACAGAATGATATTAGCAATAGAGACTTAAATTCGTTACTTTACAGAGAAATATCTTAAAATTAAACACACTAAAACCAAAATAAGGAAGGAAAAAGGAGAAATAGAATATTTCAGATACATAAAAAGTAACAGAAACTTACTAAATAAATACATAATTAATGTAGTTCCATACATAATTGGTGACTTATCTTCCTACAGTGTATTAAAAAATATTCGTATATAAATCTCTTAAAGATGTATGATGTTTGGCTTTCAATTCACACCTGTGGTAATTTTATCAAAAACTGCAATCAATTTATCAAAATTATCAAAAACTGCACCATTGTCATCTTTGCAGATTTTAGTTCCCGCATTTTTATCTCCTCTGTATTAGAGAAAAGAATTATTTTTAATTTTATGTTTGTACAATTGTGTCCAAGTCAAATTTTATATAATTAAATGTCATTAAAATGCTGTACAGAGGTAAAAATTAAGATGTTATGATGTCTGTAAGAAGTAACGAATTTTAACTAAATATTACCTAAAAATATGTAAATTTCTTCATGAATGAATTTGTCACAAGAATTCATACGATAAAATAATAATTTCCAGGTTACTTTCTTAGTATTAAAAAGTTCTGTTAAGTATTAAACGTTTTTGTTGTTTTGCTTTTTGTTGTTTTGCAACTGATTTTTTCGTTAAGAAAGTTGGTCCTCCCAAAGTTTGCTGAAGACATCTTGTACAATCATTTTTATATAGTGTTCCATATTACATAAATTTAAATTCATATATATATATATATATATATATATATATATATATATATATATATAAAGGCTATCTTAAGGAAGAGTTAATTGCTTGTTGATATCAGATATTTATCCTTTCGAAATGTACCAAGGGGGCAGTCGAACTCGGCATCTACTGAACAAGGCAATGACAGTTTACAACGTCCAACGCCCTCTACTCACAGTAAATCTGGAATTTAAACCTTGGCACACAGACTGATGTCAATGTATGGCACCACCTCTCCTCTACTTGCAGAATGACTACTGGTCACGAGAAACGGTATCTTTATGCGAAAATAAGGAATGGCTGAACCTAAACGAAGCAGCAACTCCCCGTTCAAAGACCTACACACATCCACAAAAGATGTTATGCATCTGGCGTAACAGTGGTGGTGCGATGTACTACAAATTGCTTCCCCGAGGTGTAAAAATCGCTGCTGACGGTCATTGTCAACAACAATGCTACCCCACGATAATGCCCGTCCGCATTCTGCTAGACTGACGAAAAACACTATATAGGAGTTAGGTTGGGATGTCATTTCGCCCCAACCTTATTCATTTGACCTTGCATCCTCAGATTTTCACCTTTCCCGCTGTCTATAGAACAACCTTCAAAGAACTTCCTTTCCGCATGAAAATGCACTCCGAACGTGGTTCGATGAGTTCTTCGTCTCAAAACAACATGATTTCTGCAGTCGCGGAATCGAAAAGTTACCCCAGCGTTGGCAGACTGTTGCAAATAGTGAAGGAGAATATATTATTAATGACTGAAGTCTCTGTTATATATATATATATATATATATATATATATATATATATATATATATATATATATAGCTGTTGTGTTTATTAAACTTACGGAAAAGCGCTACGGGCCTATGAGCCAACAATTTCCATCTGACCTCCATGTTTCTCATTAGGCACATATAATCAAATCTCTGAACGAAACGAACACAGAACAGCGGTCCGCCATTAACAACATTCCCTGTTTAACTCAGCTGCCCTTTCCGGAAATACGTTCCACAATTCATTCCACCACACAGCGCACGTAATCTGTTATCTTTTTTTCGCGTGCTTCCTGATGTATCATTTTGCGAGAAAGAGAACGGCAGATAGTCCGCTGAATCGCTGCTATTACAGCACAGAGATACGGACGTATTTGCGAGTTCTCGCTAACGCCGGGTAAAAATGTACCCGAGAGCTAGGGCGGAACGAGACTCATACAGACAGCTTTTATGTCAGCGCTATTCATGGCACAGCGTTCCACACCGAATAGCCACGAGATAGCAGCGAGGCGATATCACAGGCACTGTTCTACTGCGTGCATTTCACGTGATCGCACCGTCATAGTGTCAGCACATGCCCTGTGGACTCGCAGCATTTCCCTGAGTGGCTCACTTAAGTTTATAGGGTAATTTTGCTTCCACTCTGGCAGAGTTCTAACCTCCCGCGGTGAACGTGCGATTGTATTTCTACGCTGCTCCCAGAATATCGATGAATCTGCTACTCTCACCTTTTATCTTCGTACCCTAAAACGGCAGACAATGTGTTCTTAACCAACAGCACCGTCCTCCGTTCAGATAAAGAGAGTAAAACAAGTGGTGAAAGCCGGTGACAAAAGGTTGTTTGTCGGCTATGATGCAAGCTGTAAAATACACTCACTGCCTAGTGTTGTTTGTGCGATCATTCACGTGACTGACAATACCGTAACGGCGAAACTCATGAAAAATACAAGTGTTACCAACCCAAAATCTATGTTGCACTTTCTAAAGTGATGTCAAAGGCCTTGATGGTGTGGTTAGACTGGTTCCCGTCGCATCACTGAAAGTAAGCGCTGTCTGGCTTGGCTAACACTTGGATAGGTGACCGTCCGGGTGTGTCGAGCGCTGTTAGAAAGAGTGGTGCACCCAACCCTTGTCAGGCCAATTGAGGAGCTACTTGAACTGAGAAGTCACGAAAACTGACCACAGCTAGGAGAGCATTGTGCTGATCACATGCCATCCTGTGTCGCCTATCTGCTGACGATGACACGGCGGTCGGTCGGTTCCATTGGACCTTCCGAGGCCTGTTCGAAGGGAGTATCTAAAAGTGATCCATCATGAGTCTCCAACATAATTACACAGAATAGTTCCACAGAAGTTTTGAGTAAATCAAAAGCAGCTCTAGGTTGTGTGGAGGTTCCAGAACCAGGGAAGCCAAACTAGACTAAGAGTAGCAGTCGACACGGCAGCTACCAAGGACTGACAAAAAAATGCATACAGCAAAATTACAGTTTATTCTGAACAGTTGTAGGTATCAAAAGCGCGTATGTACGTGAAAGTCGGATAAAAAGAGAAAAAATAAGAAAGAATCCATCTGTAGGCTACGAAAATGAAGTTCAATGGAAAATGTCGCATAGTGAAAATAATTTAGCACCAGTTCCACGAATCAGAGTCTGCCGTGGATGTTGGCCACCAATATGTGACATGATCTTACCCGGTACCTACACAGATCGCACAGTGATGTGAAATGCTTTGTCTGAGGACCTACTTTACGTCAACTACTTCAGCCATACTTCTAAAATAAATATATATTCGATGCATTCCTACAATCGGTTTATGCACCAAATATAGAAATAAGGCTCCCTACCCCATAGGTACAGGAAGGTATGGGGCATTGCTACCTTGACAACTTCTGTCACCGCATTCGCAACTGTTTAGCTGGAGCTACACATGCTTATGAGTATATTTTGCATTTTACTATACATGGGCATGAGTGGTATAGGGAATGAATAACATCTACATCTACATCTATACTCCGCGAGCCACCTTACGGTGTGTGGCGGAGGGTACTTATTGTACCACTATCTGATCCCCCCTTCCCTGTTCCATTCACGAATTGTGCGTGGGAAGAACGACTGCTTGTAAGTCTCCGTATTTGCTCTAATTTCTCGGATCTTTTCGTTGTGATCATTACGCGAGATATATGTGGGCGGTAGTAATATGTTGCCCATCTCTTCCCGGAATGTGCTCTCTCGTAATTTCGATAATAAACCTCTCCGTATTGCGTAACGCCTTTCTTGAAGTGTCCGCCACTGGAGCTTGTTCAGCATCTCCGTAACGCTCTCGCGCTGACTAAATGTCCCCATGACGAATCGCGCTGCTTTTCGCTGGATCATGTCTATCTCTTCTATTAATCCAACCTGGTAAGGGTCCCATACTGATGAGCAATACTCAAGAATCGGACGAACAAGCGTTTTGTAAGCTACTTCTTTCGTCGATGAGTCACATTTTCTTAGAATTCTTCCTATGAATCTCAACCTGGCGCCTGCTTTTCCCACTATTTGTTTTATGTGATCATTCCACTTCAGATCGCTCCGGATAGTAACTCCTAAGTATTTTACGGTCGTTACCGCTTCCAATGATTTACCACCTATGACATAATCGTACTGGAATGGATTTCTGCCCCTATGTATGCGCATTATATTACATTTATCTACGTTTAGGGAAAGCTGCCAGCTGTCGCACCATGCATTAATCCTCTGCAGGTCCTCCTGGAGTACGTACGAGTCTTCTGATGTTGCTACTTTCTTGTAGACAACCGTGTCATCTGCAAATAGCCTCACGGAGCTACCGATGTTGTCAACTAAGTCATTTATGTATATTGTAAACAATAAAGGTCCTATCACGCTTCCCTGCGGTACTCCCGAAATTACCTCTACATCTGCAGATTTTGAACCGTTAAGAATGACATGTTGTGTTCTTTCTTCTAGGAAATCCTGAATCCAATCACAAACCTGGTCCGATATTCCGTAAGCTCGTATTTTTTTCACTAAACGTAAGTGCGGAACCGTATCAAATGCCTTCCTGAAGTCCAGGAATACGGCATCAATCTGCTCGCCAGTGTCTACGGCACTGTGAATTTCTTGGGCAAATAGGGCGAGCTGAGTTTCACATGATCTCTGTTTGCGGAATCCATGTTGGTTATGATGAAGGAGATTTGTATTATCTAAGAACGTCATAATACGAGAACACAAAACATGTTCCATTATTCTACAACAGATTGACGTAAGCGAAATAGGCCTATAATTATTCGCATCTGATTTATGACCCTTCTTGAAAATGGGAACGACCTGCGCTTTCTTCCAGTCGCTAGGTACTTTACGTTCTTCCAGCGATCTACGATAAATTGCTGATAGAAAGGGGGCAAGTTCTTTAGCATAATCACTGTAGAATCTTAAGGGTATCTCGTCTGGTCCGGATGCTTTTCCGCTACTAAGTGATAGCAGTTGTTTTTCAATTCCGATATCGTTTATTTCAATATTTCAAATAACGTGTCAGTAAATTTATTTGTGCTTAACCATTACGTTTATTATTCGTGGATTTCTCAGGAATGGATTAAGGAGCACCAAATGGTTTCACTGAGAAAGAATTTACGACAACGAGACACTACTTTGATTGTATTACCCTTCACCGATTTCAGGTGTTTTCAAGCGCACCTCTGGAATGCCAACACCCCCAGTGAGAGTGGTGGGGAGGA